>NC_084835.1:43575327-43880915 GCF_033115175.1 Lepus europaeus
TTTCCACATCACTGCCACCCGGCACAGGTGGTTGTTTTGTGAAGGCAAGGTGTGCCCCTCTCACTCTCACCAAGGAAGCAAAACAGGTTCAAGGGCCCTTACCTGAAGGGCAGCTCACACGAAAGTGTGTACTTGCCTTGGGAACACTCGCTCCTTGGGGCAATTCTGAGCTTTCCTGGAAGGTGTGCACTAATGCATTCCAGTAATACTCTCTCCCAGTGGTGCTCTGCTCTCCAGCCCAGTCCATAGAAGTCACCTGACCCCTGGTGTATACACAGGCATCTTATTAACCACATGGGCTTAAAGCATCAAGGTGGCTAATGCTTGTAATTAAGCCAAAGAGGGGGTTTAAATGCAGGGTGCTATGGATCTGCATCCCCAGTGAGATAGGCAGCCTTCATTCATTAAGAGCTAATCTCATGGGCTCTGCCATCCACTGCCTGGATGGATCTTGGCTCCTAGACTAACCAGCTCTGTGACCTTGTGTACATGACATAACTCTGTGCCTCAGTATCCCCATCTATAAGATGGGGACAATAACAGAACTTAGCCAACAGGGCTTGAGTGAGAACTAAAGTAATTAACAGACACAGTATGCACCTAGCAAATCCTACGCAATCAATACTGAATAGTTGCTCAGACCTGCCCCCTCTATCATTAGGAACAACCCCCCTGAGTTCTAAGCTACTGGAGACACTTTTATTTACCAACAGCCATGAATGAGAGGAAGCTGAAATGAACCTGGAATGAACCAGTGATAATTCTAGAGGGCCGGGTCTCCTGCTGGTATAACTAACCAAGGACACTTTCCCCAAACACCTACTAGTTCCAAATGACTTAATCTCTCTGTGCCTCAGTTCTTTTATTCATCAGAGGAGATCCCAAGTTTCCTTTTTCATGGGATAGTGAGCATCAAATGCAACTATTTGTATACCACCCAGCTTAGTGTGGTATATGACATGACAAACCTACAGAGAAAGCTTCAGACATTTCTTATACGAACACTGGTCTCAGAGCTGGGAAGGGGTTCTATGCCTTCTCCAGGAAAAATGTCTTAGTGAAGAAGAGGGAGAGAATCACAAGATTTCTTTCTACTCTTGTCCCCAGACCTTTCTCATATGTCTTTTTTTTTTTTTTTTTTGGACAGGTAGAGTCACACACAGTGAGAGAGAGAGAGAGAGAGAGAGAGAGAGATAAAGGTATTCTTTCAGTTGGTTCACTCCCCCAAATCCCAAATGGCCACCACGGCTAGCTCTGCGCTGATCTGAAGCCAGGAACCAGGTGCTTCTTCCTGGTCTCCCACGCAGGTGCAGGGGCCCAAGCACCTGAGCCATCCTCCACTGCCTTCCCAGGCCACAGCAGAGAGCTGGACTGGAAGAGGAGCAACCAGGACCAGAACCCGGTGCCCATACGGGATGCCGGCACTGCAGGTGGGGGATTAGCCAAGTGAGCCACAGCGCCGGCCCCTCTCATATGTCTTAAAGCAAATTTGAACCCATACAAGGACCCAACATTCTGCAGGTTTAACGTTCAGAACACAAAGTGGTTTTTCAAATTAAAAATGCATTAGTTTCTTTCCGAATTCTGAGTTTGTGGTAAACAACCAAGAAAGCAGAAGTCTGCCCACTGAAAATGAGCATTTGTTGTAAATCTGATAAAAAAAAATAGTCATAGGTCACATGGTCAGAAATGCTGCTCTAATCCCATCTCATCATGTCATGTTGGAGCAGGAGAAATACAGAGGTTAAGTATCTTTCCCAAGATCACACAGCCAGTATGGCCCAGAGGGGGCCCTAGAACCCAGCGCTTTCCTTAGAACTACATTTCCTTGTCAGGATCAAAAGACAGTAAGATTTCTAATACATTTTTCATATCGCAAATTACAGCACATCATGGTGGGTGGAAAATAGAAACACTCAACTGTCTATATTTACTTTATTAGGGCAGGCATACATTCACTTAGGTTTGGTCAAAACTACCAATAAGGCAGATTTCTTTTTTCCAGAAAACAAGTTCATTTTCACTAATGTTTAAATTGGGATTCACCCCAGATGGAGTTCCAGGCTCCTGGCTTCCACCTGGTCCAGCTCCAGCTGTTGGGGGCCATTTGGGGAGTGAACCAGTAGATGGAAGATCACTCTCTCTCTTACTCTCTGTAACTCTGTGTTATAAATAAATTGGGATTTAAAATAACAGACGATAAGTAAAAGAATACTCAGAGCACTTCCAGTAATAAACAGCCTTAAACAGTACTGGCAGGGAGTAGCTACCTAATTGCTGAATAAATGCTCCTTACATGTACTTACTTAGCTGGAGCCATGGTTGAAGTCAGCCTATCCACAATGGCTTCATAACTGGAGAGTGTAACACTAGTTCTCAATAAGACAGCTATTGGTTCTTAAATGACTTCTAAAAGATTAGAGAAAAAGCCACTGAGCTTCTGATATTTTTAAGGTATGCTAGACATGAACTTTTCTTCTTTACGGAATCGCTGTCACTCATTCTTTGATGAAGACTGTCATTAGTGGTGACTACGACATTGCTAAATGTTATTCAATAATGCATAAAAATGATTTTTTAACAGTATAGATGTTCAGCTTCTCAATGGCGACACTGTCATGTGTTTTCCCCTAGTACAATTAGACACTTTTGTTTATCGCTTGACTACTTGGGAAACAGGGTTAATCATCAACAACACTCACTCATTTATTGAACTAGTCAACAATTCATTGACTGCCCAACTTGTGCCAGACTGAATTTATAGGAATTTGCTCTGGAGTAAACAAACGTGAAAAATCCTCCTCATCTTTTCAGTCTATCCTGAGTACGTAGACTCAGAAGTGGGGCACAATATTTCTTGCAACATTTAAGTGTCACAAATGGCTTATTCTCTATGCAGTGGGGCAATAAGAGTTACAAAACTATTGAGAACTACCCAGCGTTTCAAGTGATATTCTCATGAGGCTGAATTTTGTACACATAAACCCTATTTATTTAGCAATGCAGAGCTTCAGCAACTGAATTACACCTTATCACAAGTCCTATGTCTTCCTAACCAAGTATGCAAAAAGACATTGTGTGTGTGTTGGGGGGGTGGGGCTGGTATAGTAGCAAAATGGGTTAAGTCACCACTTGTGAAGAAGTCAGCATCCCACATGAGTTATGGTTCAATTGCCTGCTGATCCACTCCTTATCCAGCTCCCTGCTAATGCACCTGGGAAAATAGTGGAAGATGGCCCAAGTGCTTGGGTCCCTGTACCTTTGTGGGAGACCCAGATGGAAATTTTGGCTCCCGGCTTAAGGGTGGCCCAACTCTGGACATGGTGGCCCCTCTGGGGAGTGACTCAGCAGATGGAAAATCTCTGTCTCTCCCTCTCTGTATTCATTCTGCCTTTCTTTTTCTTTCTTTCTTTTTTTTTTTAAGATTTTTTTTTTTTTAAATTTTTATTTGACAGGTAAAGTTACAGACAGTGAGAGAGAGAGACAGAGAGAAAGGTCTTCCATCTGATGCTTCACTCCCCAAAATGGCTGCAACGGCTGGAGCTACGCCGATCCAAAGCCAGGAGCCAGGTGCTTCTTCCTGGTCTCCCATGCAGGTGTAGGGGCCCAAGCACTTGGGCCATCCTCCACTGCCTTCCCAGGCCACAGCAGAAGAGGAATAACTGGGTCTAGAACCCAGCGCCCATATGGGATGCCGGCGCCACAGGTGGAGGATTAACCTAGTGCACCACGGCACTGGCCCTTCATTCTGCCTTTCAAATAAACAGAATAAATCTTTAAAAGAAACAAAAAGACATAGTGGCTTTGTCAGTGTTTGCAAATAAGAGCTCTCTCTTCCTGCCTGTGGGGGAAAGATCTAGAAATAGAGGAACAGTGGCAGAAAGGAAAATGTGTTCCTAGGGAGTTGTTACGGGAGCCAAACACATTATTGGTGGGAAGAAAGTTATCCAGACAGTGTGGAGGGGAGCTCCATTCAGATCCAGCAGGGAGCCCTCAATTAACAGGAGCTACCCAACCTTCAGTGACTCACTTTTACCAATCAATAAATCCACCTACGTGTGTTCCACAGTTGAGGCTATGTTCTCATAAAACTTATTTACTCCTGCGGCCATGGTTCAGATGATATTCCTTATGCAGAACGTTCTTGAATAGTCATACATCTTAAGAAAGTATTTGAAAGTTGCTTCACCCAACAGCCTCTAATCCTTTATTATCTACCTGATCTTGTAGAATCTCTTGGGATTGTCTCCAGTCACATCCATATTAACTAGACAGATAGAACATATTGTATTCTCAATTCATACAAGTCAATTTTTATAAATTATCTAACAGTTACAGTGCCTTACAAAATCATGTTATGTAAAAGTTCTAAATTATTTTTTTAAGATTTATTTATTTATCTGAAAGTCAGAGTTACACAGAGAAAGGAGAGGAGAGGCAGAGGGAGAGAGGTCCTCTATCCGATGGTTCACTCCCCAGTTGGCTGCAACAGCTGGAGCTGCCTCAATCCGAAGCCAGGAGCCAGGAGCCAGGAGCTTCTTCCAGGTCACCCACGTAGGTGCAGGGGCCCAAGGACCTGGGTCATCTTCTATTGCTTTCCCAGGCCATAGCAGAGAGCTGGATCAGAAGTGGAGCAGAACTAGAGCAGGGACTAGAACCAGCGCCCATATGGGATGCTGGCGCTTCAGGTCAGGGTGTTAACCCGCTACACCACAGTGCCTGCCCCAAAAGTTCTAAATTCTTTAACGAGTCTTAGGCCACCCCATTTAGAAGAGAGCTCCCAAGAACTGACATTCATACAAATGAATTTAAAAGAATTTTGCTCTTTATTACATCCTCAAGACAGACAGAATTTAGCCTACAGACCTACAAAAGAAACATCAGGAGTTAAAAATTTGCATTCTCATTATCTTTCCATTAGCAATAGAGCAAACAAGCAATCAGGGAGACTATTTCATTGGACCATGGCCAACTAGACCGGGAAAAATATCACAAAGAGTAATTGTGCTTCTCACAGAAGGCAGGATGGCCAACTATGGCTTGTGAAATGTTTTCCTAACTTGGTAAGTGCTGCGTTTACCGTACAGGTGTCTGCTCATCAGTCCACCTTGGAATTCTTAAGGAAACTCAAGTCTAAGAAAAGAAGGCCTTTGGTGCTGGGGGCATTGAAGTTTCACCATAAAATTAGCCACAAAGTCTGCTTTGAGGCCTTGTGCCTCTGGCCAAGATGGAGTAATAGGGAATGAATATATCCTCTCATCTAAAAAACAAAAACAAAAAAACTAAATGCCAGACAAAACATACAAAACAGTTTTCAAAGCACTGAGCATCTGGCAACGAAAAGACAGTGAAACTTGAACAGGGGGAGCTCCAAGCTTGGCTCCACTTACTGTCGAAAGAGGGCCTCAGGCTGTGGAGGGGAAACACAATGAAATATAGCAGACCCCTGGTGCTGAGCAGGAGGAGCTGAGAGACCCAAAAGATGAAAATACACAGGATTTACAGAACAGGGTACTGGAGAAAAGAGAGCTTCCCAGAGAGCCGTCAGGAGCTACGGAGGGCCTTCCGTGAGTATTGCGCAGTGTACTGACCCCTGCATGTATGAAAGGAGACCCCCGCTGGCGCCACGGCTCACTAGGCTAATCTTCCGCCTTGCGGCGCCGGCACACCGGGTTCTAGTCCCGGTCGGGGCACCGATCCTGTCCCGGTTGCCCCTCTTCCAGGCCAGCTCTCTGCTGTGGCCAGGGAGTGCAGTGGAGGATGGCCCAAGTGCTTGGGCCCTGCACCCCATGGGAGACCAGGAGAAGCACCTGGCTCCTGCCATCGGATCAGCCTGGTGCGCCGGCCGCAGCGCGCCTACCGCGGCGGCCATTGGAGGGTGAACCAACGGCAAAAGGAAGACCTTTCTGTCTGTCTCTCTCTCACTGTCCACTCTGCCTGTCAAAAAAATAAATAAATAAATAAAAAAAAAAAAAAAAAGAAAGGAGACCCCCAAACTGGGGAGCCTCTGAAAGGATCAGGGGGAGGAGTGCCTGGTCCTCACACATGCTGGAAGCCAACTCGGTTTCTACTGTTCACACAGAAAACCTCATGTCCCAAGAAGAACTGAGTAGAGTGCTCAGGAAGGAGCTGGGAGAGCAAACATCACTCTGGGTCAGCCTAAGAGATTTGAAAAAAATAAAATAAAATAATGTGGAGCATTTAATCAAAGAAGCATGCAAATAGGTAAAACACACACTAAAGAGTAAACTCAATCAATAGAAATCAATAGAAACCACACAGAACTGACACAAATAGTTAAAAAAAAAGAGGGGGCTGGGCTGTGGTTCAGCAGGTTAAAGCCTCAGCCTGCAATGCCGGCATCCCATATGGGCGCAGGTTTGAGTCCCAGCTGCTCTACTTCTGATCCAGCTCTCTGCTATGGCCTGGGAAAGCAGTAGAAGATGGCCCAAGTTCTTGCGCCCCTGCACCTGTGTGGGAGTCCCGGAGGAAGCTCCTGGCTCCTGGCTTCGGATTGTTGCAACCCTAGCTGTTGGAGCCACCTGGGGATTGAACCAGTGATGGAAGACCCTCCCCAACTCTTTCAAATAAATAAAATAAATTTTAAAAACAAAGAAGGAAACAGAAACATTGAAATAATCATTGTAATTCTATTTCACATGTTCAAAAAGTCACATGCAAAAAGTAAAAAAAGGGGGTCCGGCGCCATGGCTCACTTGGTTAATCCTCTGCCTGTGGCGCTGGCATCCCATATGGGCAGGTACTGGGTTCTAGTCCAGGTTGCTCCTCTTCCAGTCCAGCTCTCTGCTGTGACCCGGGAAGGCAGTGGAGGATGGCCCAAGTGCTTGGGCCCCTGCACTTGCATGGGAGACCAGGAGGAAGCACCTGGCTCCTGGCTTCAGATTGGCGTAGCTCTGGCCATGGCGGCCATTTGGGGGGTGAACCAATGGAAGGAAGACCTTTCTCTCTCTCACTGTGTAACTCTGTCAAATTAAAAAAAAAAAAAAAAATCCAAATCTAACCTCCCAAAGATAAAAACTCCAAAATACTCCAAAATACTGGATGGGATTAAAAAGAAAAAAAAAAAAAGAATAAACTTGAAAATAGCAACAGATACTACTCAGGGACCAGTGTTGTGGTGTAGCAGTAAAGCCACCACTGTGACACCAGCATCCCATATGAGTGCCAATTTGAGTCCCAGCAGCTCCACTTCTGATCTCGCTCCCTGCTAATGCATCTGGGAAAGCAGCAGAAGATGGATCAAGTACTTGGGCTCTTGCCACGCAAATGGGAGACCTCTTAGAAACTCCTGGCTCCTGGCTTTGGCCTGGTCCAATCCTAGCTATTGTGGCCATTTGGGGAGTGAACTGGTGGATTGAAGATCTCTCTCTATGTAACTGCCTTTCAAACAAACAAATCTTTTTTAAAAAATGAGAATGGTGAAGGGTCCTCTCAGAAAACACTTGCCTACTTTTCTGAGAAAAAAGAAAAAGAAACTCCGAGCTTCCATCTTAAGTATTCTAAAGGAACTAGAACATAAAGGGCAAACTGAAGTCAAAGAAAGCGATAATGATTGCAACAGAAATAAAAAAGAAAGCAGAAAAAAAAAAAAAAAAGAAAAATATTGAAACCAATAAAGAAACCAAAAGGTTCTTCAGGAAGCCCAATAGTTGATAAACATTTAGCCAGATTGACCAAGGGGTAAAATACAGACAGCATTATTATTATCAAGAATGAGAAAAGTAACATCAGTATAGATTCTGCACATATTAAAAGGATAATAAGGAAATATTATGAACTGTGCTGTAAGTTTGACAACTTGAATGAAACAAATTCCTTGAAAAATACAAACTCTTGTACCTCACTCAAAAAGACATAGGTATCCTGGGGAGTGAGTGTTTACCCAGTGGGTAAGATGACTGTATACCACGCTGGAATGCCTGGGTTCAGTTCCCAGCTCTGGTCCCAATTCCATCAGAGGTGATGGCTCAAGTAACTGGGTTCCTGCCACCCACTTGGGAGACTTGGATTGAGTTGCTGGCTCTTGGCCTTGGCCTGACCTAGTTTTGGCAGTTCCAAGTAATTGGGGAGCAAACCAATGGATGGGAATTCTCTCTTGCTTCTCAGATAAACAAACAAATAAAACAATTTGAAAACAAAAAAAGAAGGTGTAGATATCTGGATAGCCCTCTACTAATAAAATGGAATTTGAGTTAAAAATCTTCCCACAAAGAAAACTCCAAGTATGGATGATTTCACTGCTAAATTCTACCAAATATTTGAGGAAGAAATTAATATCAATTCTTCACAAATTAAGCCATTCTATGAACAACGTTATGGCCAGCGCCGTGGCTTAACAGGCTAATCCTCTGCCTTGCGGTGCCGGCACACCGGGTTCTAGTCCTGGTTGGGGCGCCGGATTCTATCCGGGTTGCCCCTCTTCCAGGCCAGCTCTCTGCTATGGCCCGGGAAGGCAGTGGAGGATGGTCCAAGTCCTTGGGCCCTGCACCCCATGGGAGACCAGGAGAAGCACCTGGCTCTTGGCTTCAGATCGGCGTAGCTCTGGCCATGGCGGCCATTTGGGGGGTGAACCAATGGAAGGAAGACCTTTCTCTCTCTCACTGTATAACTCTGTCAGCGGCCATTGGAGGGTGAACCAATGGCAAAAAGGAAGACCTTTCTCTCTGTCTCTCTCTCTCACTATCCACTCTGCCTGTCAAAAAAAAAAAAAAAGAAAGAAAAAAAGAAAAAACAACATTACTGTAATACTAAACCCACAAATTATTACAATACACAGAATAAAACAAATATATCTCACGGACATAAATGTGGAAAGGTTAAACAATGTTCTGGCAAATGAAGCTGCCACTTGCAAGGCTGGTGTCCCATGTCAAAGCACCGGTTGAAATCCTTGCTGCTCCACTTCCAATCCAGCTCCCTGCTAAAGTGCCTGGGAGAGCAGAGAAAGATGCCCCAAGTGCTTGGGCCCCTGCCACCCATGTGGGAGATTCAGATGCAGTTCCTGGCTCCTGGCTTTGGCCTGGCCCAGCTTTGGCTGTTGCTGCCATTTTGGGGAATGAACCAGAGGATGGAAGATACATCTCTTACCTCCAGTCTCTGTCACTCCACCTTTCAAATCAATCAATCTTTTAAAAAAAACAAAATGTGACTACATCATGACCAAGTACAGCTTATTTCAAGTTGGTTTAATCTTAAAAAGTTAGTCAGTATAATTCACCATTTTAATAAATTAAACAAGAAGTACCATTTGATCATTTAACAGTACTCAACAAATCAGAAAGAAAAGGGAATGCCCCTAACCTTAAAAAGATGATCTGGGGGCCGGCACTGTGGCACAGCGGGTTAACACCCTGACCTAAAGTGCCGGCATCCCATATGGGTGCCGGTTCAAGTCCCAGCTGCTTCACTTCCGATCCAGCTCTCTGCTATGGCCTGGGAAAGCAGTGGAGGATGGCCCAAGTCCTTGGGCCTCTGCACCGGCATGGGAGACCTGAAAGAGGCTCCTGGCTCCTGGCTTTGGACCAGCTCAGCTCTGGCCATTGTGGCCAATTGGGGAGTAAACCATCGGATGAAGACCTATCTCTACCTCTCTCTGTGTAACTCTTTCAAATAAATAAATCTTTTTTTTTTTTTTTGACAGGCAGAGTGGACAGTGAGAGAGAGAGAGACAGAGAGAAAGGTCTTCCTTTTGCCGTTGGTTCACCCTCCAATGGCCGCCGCGGTAGCGCGCTGCGGCCGGCGCACCGCGCTGTTCCGATGGCAGGAGCCAGGTGCTTATCCTGGTCTCCCATGGGGTGCAGAGCCCAAACACTTGGGCCATCCTCCACTGCACTCCCTGGCCACAGCAGAGAGCTGGCCTGGAAGAGGGGCAACCGGGACAGGATCGGTGCCCCGACCGGGACTAGAACCCGGTGTGCCGGCGCCGCAAGTGGGAGGATTAGCCTGTTGAGCCACGGCGCCGGCCTCAAATAAATAAATCTTTAAAAAAAAAAAAAAAAAAAAAGATGATGTGAATGCAGAGCCTACATCATACTTAATGATGAAAGACTGGATATTTTCATCCTAAGATGAGGAACAAGAGAAACTCCTCTTCTGACAAATTCAAAAAAGCTACCAGAAATAATGAGTTTGGTAAGATTGTAGGATATAGAATCAATATATAAAAATCAACTGTATTTCTATACACTAGCAATGAACATTCAGAAATTAAAATAAAAAGATACCATTTACAATTGCATCAACTAATAGGAATTCTTGGGGGCAGATCTTTCAAAAGACATATATACAAGAAGATATAAAACACTACTGGGAGAAATGACAAAAGGTCTAAAAAAATGCAGATATAGACTTGTCCATGGGTCTGCTGATTCTACATTGTCAGTTCTCTCCACAATATTCTATGGATTTGGGATAATGCTAATCAAAATAAAAACCCCAGCTAGTTGCAAAATTCATATGGGAACCCAGAAAACCTATAAAAACAATTTTGACAAGGACAAAGTTAGAGGTTGTTCTGACTTTAAGATACATAATAAAGGGGCCAGTGCTGTGGGGTAGAAGGCTAAGCCTCTGCCTTTGGTACTGGCATCCCATATGGGCACCAGTTCATGTCCCAGCTGCTCCACTTCCAATCCAGCTCCCTGCCAATGTGCCTTAGAAAGCAACAGAAGATGGTCCAAGTGCTTGGGCCCCAACCTCTACATGGGAGACCCGAAGGAAGCTCTTTCTTGGCTCTTGGCTTCAGTCTGGCCCAGTCCTGGCCTTTGAGGCATTTGAAGAGTGAACCAGATCTGTGTCTCTGTCTCTCCCTCTCTCTCAGTAATGCTGCCTTTTGAATATAAAAAAATAATAAAAACACCAGCCCTGGTCTTTCATCACTGGCAACTGAGGTACTACTTGAAAGCACGAGGCCTCCTGGGAGTCGAGGTGGTGCAGGTGTGCAGGGACCTAAAGGCAGGGTGGGAACCTACCTAAGATTGGTGCTATATTATCGTAAAGTTAGCACACACCCTGCTACCAAGGATTTCTGGTCTAGGAAGTTTCCATCACAATCCGGCTGATAGATCATTATGTCCCTCTGTGGTGTCCTGCATGGTGTATTAGCTGTGTTGGGAGTAGCTGTCATTTGTGGGTGAACTGCTGTGGGGGCTAGGTTGGGCCAAAATTCATATCCCAGGCTCTTGTCTTTTACTTAGAGAAGAATTGTAAGCGCAGGCACAAACAAGGCACACAGTGTGGTAAGGTTTATTTAGAAAGTGAGAAGAATCCACAGGCACATGAAGGTTTCATTTAGGGGGAGTGGCCCAGGAAAGGTAAAAAGGGGAATTTCATACCCTGCTCTGCTCATCCAGGGTGTGCAAGGTGGAGAGAGAGCCCCCTCTACTTCCCCAAACTTCCTATGAGCTTTGAGAAGGGGAGTGGTTACGTAATCCTGTTCCCAAGTCCCAGGTCAGGGAGGTGCATCTTGGGCAGGTGTCATCTGATTTGATAGGTGGTTGATAGGATTACCTGGGTGGGGGAGGTGTGGCCTCCAGCTCATGAACTAACTATCTATCTCCCTGAGTTTTCCCACATCAGAACCAGGTTCTTCTAGGACGTTTGTCCTCAGTGCTGAGAACTTGGGACATGTTGCCATGGTTGTCTTTGTAAAAGAGGAAATGTCAAGAGCAGAGGGCAAACAAGAAGACACAAGGCAAGCCCATTTCTCATGGCCACTGCAGTCCCACTGGGGGCAGGGCCCGTGGGCTCCTTACCTTGTGCACGCAGGCCTTGGCGTTCAGGAAAAACAGCTCCACGGTCGTTTTGTCCTTCAAAAACGATATGCTCTCAATGTAAAACCTGCAAAATAGTGCAGAAATTCATTTCTCATATTTCTCTCCTCTCGGCATGATCTCATTTCCTCATTTAGTGTTCCCTAGAAGCAAGAGTGAATTTTGAGTAGCAAGGGGATAATGTACTTTCTTTTCATTTTTTTTTTTTAAAACTTTTATTTACTTGTTTTTATCTTATTGGAAAGGTAGACAGAGAAAAAGACACAGAGATGGACAGATAGAGAGAGATCCATCTACTAATTCATGCCCTAAAAGTCTGTAACAGCCACAGCCAGGGCAGGGCCAAGCAAGCCAGGAGTCTGGAACTCAATCTGGGTCTCCCACATGGGTGGCAGGGACTCAAGTCCTTCAGCCATCCTCACCTTCTGCCTCACCAGGTGTACTAAAGCAGGAAATTGGAATCAGGAGTGGAGCCAATGGGGCCGACGCTGTGGCGCAGCGGGTTAATGCCCTGGCCTGAAGCGCCAGCATCCCATATGGGTACTGGTTCTAGTCCCAGCTGCTCCTCTTCCAATCCAGCTCTCTGCTATGGCCTGGGAAAGCAGCAGAAGATGGCCCAAGTCCTTGGGCCCCTGCACCCGCATGGGAGACCTGGAAGAAGCTCCTGGCTCCTGGCTTCAGATCAGCACAGCTCCAGCAGTTGCGGCCAACTGGGGAGTGAACCAGTGGATGGAAGACACCTCTCTCTGCCTCTCCTCTCTCTGCGTAACTCTGACTTTCAAATAAATAAATAAATCTTGAAGGAAAAAAAAAAAATGGAGCCAGTACTTGGAACACACTCTGATATGGGATGTAGGCATCTTGACCGCTGAATCAAATATCCTCTCCCTTTTCTTTTCTTTCTGAAAATAACTCTGTACCATATTTTATGTATGCGCATTATGTAGGTGTATGCCCACATACCTGCAGATAAAATGTTTTTGTTGGTTAGAAAGTGAGACAAAGAGAAACCCGGAGGAGTATCCAGTGTAACTGCAAACACACATTACTCGTGTTGCTCCTTCTTTGACAAACAAAGGAGTAGCAACAGCTTCCAAACAAAGCCCAGATGAGCTCTGAGAGTGGAAAGGGCTGAGCAAGGCACTGCTGACTCCAGGCCTGCTTGTGGCTCAGTGGCTTTCAGCTCCCTCACCCTCATCTACTAAAGGAGTTCCAATCACACCCGCCCTCCCAGGCTGGTCCTGGGCTGGAAGCCAAGCTCTGTGCAGCCTTCAATCACAGCCTTTTCTCATGCAAATAAGGGTATTGGGTAGGGGTGGGGGTGCTTATTGGGCCTTACCTCTCTATGATTTTGTTTGTTTAATCTCTGAGCCCTCTCCTAGGAGGGCTCTGACAGCTCTATGGTGGGGAGGAGACCAGGCTGGGTGCCCAACAACTCTGTTTTCATAATCCCATTCTGATGAGGCCGGCCGGTAAAGACCAGCGCTGGATGGTGAGTGAGCATGCATGCTGGGGCCCCAAAGTTTCCCTCCTGTTCTGAAGCCCAGCTTGATGAATAATGCATGAAGAGACACAGTGCTGCAGGGCTCAGGCCTGGAAGGGAAGATGCTCCTACATTGCTGAAAGTCAAGGCAAACTTAATCGTGATAGAGCTTGGGCATTTGTTATGCCCCACCCACCAACCGCAATGAAACATCTGAATCACAAACACAGCTAGCTGCAAAGGCCCTGAAAGCTTTTATCACTGACATGGTAAACTCACTGGAAAAATTCCACCCCTTAACCTTGACTCATCAAGGGAAGTCCCGGAGGGAGAATGGATCCTTTATATTTTTACTTTATCTCAGTGATGAGTGAGATTAATGAAGACTAAAGAGGACTACATTTTGAGAAGAGAAATGTAAGTAAAAAGG
Organism: Lepus europaeus; assembly: GCF_033115175.1. NCBI lineage: Eukaryota > Metazoa > Chordata > Mammalia > Lagomorpha > Leporidae > Lepus > Lepus europaeus. The sequence continues at coordinate 43,589,033 of NC_084835.1, forward strand.
CAGTGAAGGAAATAAAGAAGTGTGTTGGGGGGGAACAGGCTTCGGAATCAGAAAGAAATCTGTGCAGGAGCTAGAACACGGAATCCCACCTTCAACAGTTATTAGTGGTGTGGCCTCGGGTAAGTCGGGTAAGTAACTGAGCTTTTTTGTGTCTTTTCTAAACTGAGAGTCATGAATATGTTTTAAAGTTGCTTATGTATTTATTTGAGAGGGAGAATGAGAGGTGTGCTTTCTGGTGGTTCACTCCCCAGACACCTGCAACAGTGGAGACGAAAGCCAGGAGCTGGGGATTCCATCTAGGTCTCCCACGTGGGTGGCAGGGACGCAGTTACTTGAGCCATCTCTGTTTGTCTCCCAGAGTCTGCACTGGCAGGAAGCTGGGGTTAGGAGAAGCCAGGAATTGAACCCAGGTACCCTGATGGGATATGGGGCATTTTAGCTTCTAGGGTAAACACCTGCTCTGGGCCATGACTGTATTTATATCACAGGGCTCTAGAAGGATTAACCTGGACAATACACATAAAACATTCAAAAATATTAACTATTCCTAAAAAGTCCTCCTCCTCCACTGGAACTGAGAGCTGTGTGGCATGGAGAAGGAAAGTCACCTAAGCTTTCTGAGTCTCAGACTCCTTGTCTATAAAATGGAGACCTGGATGCCTATCTAGAAGGGCTGTTACATCATTTAAATAAATCACATTATGCAGTCACATGCCCTACAATGGTGGCCTGATAAGATTGTATCGCCTGGTGATGTCACAGCTATCTTAGTTTGTGTATATTTGCACAATGATGAAATCACCTACAAATACATTTCTCAGAACATATGTTGGTCATTAAGGAACATATGACGGTATATGAAATGGCAACCACAGTGCTTTGCACACAATAGGGTGTCTGGAGATTGTAAGAATTGAGGCTTGGCAAACCTTGCATGATTTTTCAAAAACTTAAAGGGCATAATGAGATTTGAACTGTATCTAGACAGGCATGGAATTCCGTAACATAAAAAATCAGAGTAGAGAAAATATGGTAAATAAACAGCAGCTTTTGTGGGTGATGTGAAACACACTCAGAATTTGTTATCATCTGGGTGTTCTACCAGCAGCTAAATCCCTTCTGCCCTGACCACGCTGCATGGGCCAAGCACAGCCATCTGGCTCAGGAGATGATGGGGTGGCCTGGAGAGATCTCTACTCAGCAGGGGCTGCTTCTATTGGACAATGAGCTGGCAAACCAACCACAGAGGTTCTCTTAGAGAGACTCAGAGACGGGTGGAGAAGAACTCAGTGGATACAGAGAACGGCTCTAAAGAGAACCCATGAAGTAGAGAGAGGGGAAAATCCACCGCAGGGGCTGACAAAGCAGAGTGGCAGAGCCAGTGTGATGACAGACACCACAGCAAGGAGGACCAGGGGGGCGGTGCTGCTGAGATGGCCTGTGCTGCGACTTCCTTGCATCTCACATAACCCTTGTTTCCTGCTTTCTTGGCTTTCTCACGAGTTCTTTATCCTTATCAACCAAGATACTAGGAGGAGGTTGTCAGAGGGTAGCCTGAATGCGTAGCAGCAGGATCTCAGCTGACCTTCACTGAGCCCTTCATAAGAGCTGTGCAAGGTGCTGAGTGCTTTCCTTGTATTCTTTCATTTAATTCCCAGAACAGCTTGGGGTGGGAGATCCCTGTCAGTACAGCATTTCACAGAAGCAGACACAAAGTTTTCTAGGGCTGCCCGTGTGGCGGGGCTACATCTTGATTTGGGACCCTTTGACTATGTGGACAAGGCTGTTAACCAGGACCTTCTCCCAGGCTACCTCTTCTAGTTCCCTCAGTCGGCACTAACGCTGAAGCCAAGCCCTCAATACTAATCACTATAATAACAATAATTGTGGGTGTCAAAACCATGTCAAAATATAGGCAGAGAAAGGTCAGCGTTGTGGCGTAGCAGAGAAAGCCGCCGCCTGCAGTGCTGGCATCCCATATGGGCACAGGTTCGAGACCCGGCTGCTCCACTTCCGATCTAGCTCTCTGCTATGGCCTGGGAAAGCAGTAGAATATGGCCCAAGTCCTTGGGCCCCTGCACCCATGTGAGAGACCTGGGAGAAGCTCCTGGCTCCTGGCTTTGGATCGGCACAGCTCCGGCCCTTGTGACCAACTGGAGAGTGAACAGTCGGATGGAAGACCTCTCTCTCCCTCTGCCTTTCCTCTCTTTGTGTAACTCTTTCAAATAAATAAATAAATCTTAAAAAAGACAAAAAAAAAAAAAAAAAAAGAAGATGGTTCAAGTCCTTGGGTTCCTGCACTCATGTAGGAGACCCAGAAGAAGCTCCTGGCTCCTGGCTTCATATCGGCACAGCTCTGGCCATTGCGGCCATTTGGGGAGTGAATCAGTGGATGGAAGACCTCTCTCTCTGCCTTTGCTTCTCTCTGAACTTTGACTTTCAAATAAATAAATAAATCTTCTAAAATATATATATATATGTATATATATATATATATGTATATATATAGGGGGGCTGGCGCTGTGGTGCAGTGGGTTAATGCCCTGGCCTGAAGTGCCGACATCCCATATGGGCACCGGTTCAAGACCCGGCTGCTCCATTTCCAATCCAGCTCTCTGCTATGGCCTGGGAAAGCAGTAGAAGATGGCCCAAGTCCTTGGGCCCCTGCACCCACGTGGAAGACCCAGAAGAATCTCCTGGCTCCTGGTTTAGGATTGGCGCAGCTCCAGCCATTGTGGCCAACTGGGGAGTGATCCAGTGGATGGAAGACACTTTCTCTCTCTCTGCCTCTCCTCTCTCTGTGTACTCTGACTTTCAAATAAAATAAATAAACTTAAAAAAAAAAAAAAGACTTACTTTATATCTATCTATCTATCTATGCAGAGAAACAAGACTAGAGTGATAGTCACTAATCTGTTAACACACACGGAAGTATACTTGTTCTCTGTTACTGCAAAATGCTGAACCAGTACCCATGGACAAAAGACAGGAGGTGACAGATTTTGAATTGACCCATGAAGTATCATTTAAACAGTCCTTTTCTTTTATTTATTTAAAAGGCAGACAGACAGGAAGGGAGAGACAGAGATCTTTCATCAAGAGGTTCACTCCGGCCGGCGCCATGGCTTAACAGGCTAATCCTCCACCTTGTGGCGCCGGCACACCGGGTTCTAGTCCCGGTTGGGGCACCAGATTCTATCCCAGTTGCCCCTCTTCCAGGCCAGCTCTTTGCTATGGCCCGGGAAGGCAGTGGAGGATGGCCCAAGTGCTTGGGCCCTGCACCCGCATGGGAGACCAGGAGAAGTACCTGGCTCCTGGCTTCGGATCAGCGAGATGCGCTGGCCGCAGCGGCCATTGGAGGGTGAACCAACGGCAAAAAGGAAGACCTTTCTCTCTCTCTCTCTCACTATCCACTCTGCCTGTCAAAAAAAAAAAAAAAAAAAAAAAAAAAAAAAAAAAAAAAAGAGGTTCACTCCCTAAATGCCTGGCACTGGCCAGGACTGGGTCAGGTTGAAGCCAAGAGCTGAGAAGTCAGTCCATGTCTTCTACATGGGTGGCAGGGAGCCAATTACTTGAGTGATCCCCTGCTGCCTCTCTGAGTGTGTATGAGCAGGAAGCTGGAATTGAGAGCAGAGCCAGGACTCAAACTCAGGTGCTCCGATATAGGACGGAGGCTTCCCAAGAGGCATTTTTGTGGCTACACCAAATGCCTGCCCCAAAACATCATTTTAAAAGTTGGAAAGGCTTTTCTACGGGGAGTGATCTACTTGTCCTTTAAGAGTCTAGGTCAGATAAGCACAACTCAAGGCCTGTTTTCTACTCTAAGTTTCTGTGATTCTTTTTTTCCCCTTCACTTTTAATTATTTCAATGTTTCTGTAACAGAGGAAGATTGTATTACAATTAATTTCGACTAATTTTCACACTAACAAGCTTCATAATAATTCCTTAATATTACCTAAAAACTGGTCCTCATTCTAGTTTTTCCATTGTCTACACTTTTTTTTGGATTCTTGGATGGTATTTCATAAGTAAAGCTGCACTGGTCTGCAGCAGAGTCATGTATGCAAAAGCCTTAAGGGTCGCTGGCTGAGTGAGCCTGACCGGACAGGGCCAGCCTATGGGGGACAGCACGGTGAGTTCTTCCTACCCAGCTGGAAGTCCCTCTCCAAGGTGCAGGTGTGTCACCCAAGCGAGCAATTCTTTGATCTTGGAAGAGAAATATGATGGGAACTTAAGACGCTCATAGAAAATGCAATTAAAATATAAGTTTAGGGGCAGGCATTTAGCCTCATGGTTCAGATGCCAGGTAAGATACCCGCATCCCACATCAGAGTGCGTAAGTCTGATGTCCATCTCAGTTTGGGATTTCAGCTTCCTGCTAATGCAGACCCTGGGAGGCAGCAGGTGATAACTCAAGTACATGGATTCCTGCCAACCATATGGGAGACCTGGATGGAGTTCTTGGTTCTCGGCTTTAACCTGGCCTAGCCCTGGCTGTTGCAGCCTTTTGAGGAATGGACCAGTTGGTGGGAGATCTGTCTGTCTCTCAAAATAATAACAAATCTTTAAAAAGCTATTTTATTTTGGTGCAAATTTTTGGAAATCTATGCAGATGACAGGTCTTTAAAAGGTTCATAGAAAATGTGTTTTGTGAACCTATTCATGGATTTCAACACTTTTTTTGGACCCAAATAGACTTCCTTTTCAATTCTACTTCTCCATGAACTTTTTGAAGTGCTCTTATATGATTAGAATGAACTAATGATCAAAGATGGTTGGAGCCTATTTGTTCTAACAGCAGCACCTGATGAAATTATCCATTGGTTTCTGCTCCCTGCATCTCTGTGGATGCCTTGATTCTTGCCTTTTTTGAGGATTTATAAATTCAATTTTTCTTCACTTGCACTTATGGTAGCCATCTTTGGTTTCTGTGGCTGGCAACCAAGGAACCAAAAATAATAGAGGGCTTCCTACATGTGGTGGACAATACACAAGTTCACTATAGGTAGCATTTCTTTTTACCTTCTGTCCTAGCAGATTCAGCAGACAGCAAATTATGAACCCGCTGTACAGATGAGAGGGCTGAGATAAATAAAGTCATCTTCTCCGGGCCACATGGCTAGGAAGCGGCAGAGCCAGGACTTAACCTGAGGTCTCTTAGACAGCTAAGTTCATGTTCCAAACCAGTATGAGAGAATGCCTTCCTATTATAACAACAATGAAGTATCACATGTTCACTAGGGTGTGGGGGGCCCCCAAGAGGGATACAGATAATTCAATTTATGAATCAAGAGGGAGAATGCTGCCAAACTGAAATCCATAGGGCTAAGTGCCACAGGAGAGGGGACAACTGAGCTGGGTCTTAAAGAATGCATGAGCTCGCCAGGCAGTGAGGGCAGGAAGGGCACTCCATGCAGAGGGCCTGGCAGCCGGACCGACTGCCTTGCTAGTCTTCAAGGCTGAGGAAACCACATGCAGGCTGCTGGGCGGCTCAGTGCCAAAGTGGGTTCCTCCAAACTCGGAACAGAATACACTTGTACTAGAAACTGGGTTCATCTTGTTCCTAAAGTCTAGGCCCCTGAGTTAGGTATCCTAGTTCCAGTAAATAGGTCCCTATCGTATTTCCTGCTACTTTCTGGCGGCCTGGGCATCCGATTACTTGCTCTCTGAATCGGCTCCCAGAGCTTGAGGGGTCATGGTGGTGTTTATGGAGTGTACGAAAAGCACATATGGTCCTTGGGGATGGTGGCTCCCCATGCACACCTATCAACACACAACAGGAACTAAAGGTGATGTTAAGGGCTTCTGGATGATAGAGTGACTATCCCAGACTAGTGAAATAAAGACCCTTTGTTTCAGTGCTTTTTGCAAAAGGATACTGTTTCCTTTCTGAATGCTTACTGTGAATGATCTCCCCAGGATTTTGTGGAGTTGAAGGTCATGGTTAGATTCTCAGCTTTAGAACGAAGCCAGCCTTTTGGAATAGGTACATGTTTTAGAGCCAAATTTCGAACAACTTAACAAGTATAATTTCTTGAGAAGAGAAATTGCTTATGCTTCCTCCTATTTTCTTTGCAACCATGACATGACAAAGATGATGTGGACAGATAAACCTGGCAACCTGGTGACAACACCTGGGAGTCAAGAGGCAAAACATTCAAGTTGTTTGGATGGGCTACTCTCTGAGCAGTCACTAACCTATTCATCTTGGGGAATTCACTCACTGTGCTCAACAGGCAACAACACTACAGAGCTGAGTGGATGTTGGAATTCCAGCTCCAACACTGATTGGTGTTGGAGCCTTGGCCCAGCTGCTTGGCCGTCAGTGCCCCACACACCAGAGAAATGGGAGATGCTTTAAACATGCTTACCAGAGTGAGTGGGATGTAGCTTAGCAGCCCAAAAGTGGTGGTGACTCTTAGTATATTACTATTACTGATCTACTGAGTGAACTATAAGAGGCACTGACTTAGGTACATACTTAAAACTGCTGGGGCAGGAGTTTGGTGCTGTGGGGAAGATGCCACTTAGGATGCTTGGGTCCCATAGCAAAATGCCTGGATTTGAGTACTAGCTGCACTTCCACTTCCTGTTCCCTGCTAATGTAAACCCTGAGAGGCAGTAACTTATGGCTGAGTTGCTGCCACCTACATAAGAGATCCAGACTGAGTTTCAGGCTCTGGGCCTTGTCCTGGTTCAACCCTGGCTGTTGCAGGTTTTTGGGGAGTGAAAAAACAAAGGGAAAAATCTCTATCTCGGCCTTTCTACATTTCAAATAAAAATAGGGGCTGGTGCTGTGGCATAGTGGGCTAAGCCTTTGCCTGTGGCAACGCATCCCATATTGGGCGCAGGTTCTAGTTCCAGCTGTGCCTCTTCTGATCCAGTTCTCTGCTGTGGCCTGGGAAAGCAATGGAAGATGACCCAAGTGCTTGGGCCCCTGTATCTAAGTAGGAGACCCAGAAGCTTCTGACTCCTGGCTTCAGATCAGCTCAACTCCGACCACTGCAGCCATTTAGGGAGCGAACCAGTGGTTGGAAGGCCTTTCTCTCTGTATCTCCCTCTCACTGTCTGTAACTCTACCTCTCAAAAAAATAAATAAAAATCTTTTTCTTTTTTGGACAAGCAGAGTTAGACAGTGAGAGAGACAGAGAGAAAGGTCTTCCTTTTCCGTTGGCTCACCCCCCAAATGGCCGCCACAGCCGGTGTGCTGCGTCAATCTGAAGCCAGGAACCTGGTGCCCCCTCCCGGTCTCCCTTGCGAGTGCAGGGCCCAAGCACTTGCGCCATCCTCCACTGCCCTCCCGGGCCACAGCAGAGAGCTGGACTGGAAGAGGAGCAACTGGGACAGAATCCAGTGCCCCATCCGGGACTAGAACCCGGGGTGCCGGTGCCACAGGCAGAGGATTAGCCAAGTGAGCCGCGGCACTGGCCAATAAAAATCTTTAAAAATAAACAAACAAACAGAAACTAAAATCTTCAGAGCCGGCCCTGTGGTGTAGTGGGTAAAGCTACTGCCTGCAGTGCAGGCATCTTATATGGGCTCCAGCTCAAGTCCCAGCTGTTCCACTTCCAATCCAGCTCTCTGCTACAGCTCGGGAAAGCAGAGGAAGAAGGCCCAGGTACTTGGCCCTTTACACCCACATGGGAGACCTGGAAGAGACGCCTGGCTCCTGGCTTTGGATCGGTTCAGCTCTGGCCAATGTGGCCATCTGGGGAGCGAATCAGTGGATGGAAGACCTCTCTCTCCCTCTCTCTCTCTCTCTCTCTGCCTCTACCTCTGTAACTCCACCTTAAGTAAGTAAATTAATAAATCTTAAAAAAATCTTATTCAATGGAAATAAAAAAAAAAAAAACTTCCTTCGGTTCTCTCAAGAAAGCAAATGCTACCTACCAAAGTATCTATTTTAAAACAGAATGGGAAGATACTGTGAAACCAATGGTCTTCTGGCCAGGTACAATGTGTCCTCCCTAATCAAGCACATTTTCTTTGTTCTCAGGTCATTTCCTATGTCTGAGATCTTCGGGAAAGGTGCATTGGGCAAGAGTTGCTCAATTGTTTTGCACTCAGAACAAAGCTGAGCTTGTGACTGGTGTCCAGTGAGGGCTGAATCAAAGGGCCTCATTCTAGGGTAATCTCACTGCAGCCAAGGCCTAAGTAGACGCCTATCAGCTCCCAATCTACATTTGGAGCTGGGAGATCTCTGTTTATTGCTTGTAATGACCCTGCACTTGTAGTCACAGTCTCACTTTATAAAGCAAGCTGAAGGCTGAAGCGTAATTGAAGTGTGGTTCACTTTCTCCAACACATCACTCTCCCCAGGCTATTCGGCAGTGCTATGGGAGTCCAACATGCTCCCTTTCATCTCTGGGAGGGGAGCTGTCTGGCAGAACTCTCGAGGCCAGCACCCTTTGTTTCTGCTATGTACGCCCCTGCCAAGAACGCTCTGCTTTGTTTCTGAGTTTCCAGACGTGGCTAAGAGAACCAGAGAGGGCCTCCAGGTGGGCCTGTAGGAACCTGCCCTCCTGTGCCTCTCCTTCAAGGTGACTCTGCTGTGTTCTCTGGAAGGCTGGGAGGCCCAGGTCGGAGAGGGTCTTGCTCTGACCAGTAGGAAGGGGAGAGAGTCTTCTCCCCCAGGCAACCTGAGATGTCAGGGTCATGTAAATGTCAAAGGGTTTGTCTCTTGGCTGCAAACCGGCCTGCTCCGGTTATCCATGAGGCAAGCAGGGGAGTGGGGAGGGGAGGCAGGGAGGGTGAGTCAGACCCGGAGGTAGCAGCTGCGCATGGTGAGTAATGGAGATAAGTGGTGAGATCCTCCACCCAGGGCAAAGGTGAACTGGTCCGAGGCAAGCCAGACAGCCCCAGCCCTTCATGTTCTAGGACTGTAAACCTCATGATGGGGACAGTTCACCCCTGAACAGATGGTTGAGGCCTTCTCTGATTCTTACATCTATGGAGGCTCTCGGTTGCACGTTCCCATGTATAACCCTCCAAGAAGGCCCAGAGCAGGTACTTCAACCACTGCTTCATTTTACAGGTGGGGAAACTGACCTGACACGGTGCCAAAAGCCACACAGCTGTTAAGTGGAAGAGCAAGGATTTGAACCCAAGAAGGATGCCAAAGCACCACTCTCACTGGTGGTATGTGTATCTGTTCGGGGGGAGCAATCTGGCAGTGTTAAAGATGGTTTTTGATTGCTCATGAGTGGAAGGGGAGTTGCTGCATCAGTAGGTGTTGGCCAGGGATGCTGCTAAAATACCCTGCGGCACAGCATGGCTCTTGCACCCAAGAATGACTGGTCCAGAATGCTCACAGTGTCCCCACTGAGACAGCCTGCACTAAAAGTGAAGCCTTCAACTCTTTGCTTAATGATTCCCTCACCCTTCATATTGCTCTGTTAAAACAAGATTGATTGGCCGGCGCCGTGGCTCACTAGGCTAATCCTCCGCCTTGCGGCGCTGGCACACCGGGTTCTAGTCCCGGTCCGGGCACCGGATTCTGTCCCGGTTGCCCCTCTTCCAGGCCAGCTCTCTGCTGTGGCCAGGGAGTGCAGTGGAGGATGGCCCAAGTGCTTGGGTCCTGCACCCGCGGCGGCCATTGGAGGGTGAACCAACAGCAAAAGGAAGACCTTTCTCTCTGTCTCTCTCTCTCACTGTCCACTCTGCCTGTCAAAAAAAAAAAATAAATAAATAAAAATAAAAAAAAAAACCAAACAAGATTGATTGACTGATTTAAAAGAGAGAGAAAAAGAGATATCTTCCATTTGTTGGTTCACTCCCCAATGGCCACAACAGCCAGGGCTGGGCCAGGTTTGAAGCCAGGAGCATGGAACAGCATCCCAGTTTCATGGCCTTCTTCTGCTTTCCTGAGTGCATTAGCAGAAACCTGGAACAGAAGTGGAGCAGCTGGGACTGATTTTGGATGCTGGAGTCACAAGTTGCAGCTTAACCTGCTGTGCCACAACACCAGCCTTTAATTCTTGCTTTTTGATGTCATCCTGGGGCTTCCCTCCTCATTGTTTTCTCCCTCTCTCTGTCTCCGTCTTTCTCTCTATCTCATACACACACCAAAAGATAGGACTGTTGGGGCAGTGAGCCAGTTTCTACCAATAACTTCTGCTATTTGATCAGGAAGCACACTGGGAAATAAAACCCCACAAGAATATGGAATGAGGACTGAGCATGAGTTTTGAAGAATTTTTTTGTCTTTCTTAAGCTTTCATATAAACCAGGGTAGTGGATCCTCAATGATGAGGCCACTACCCAGCTGCCTAGGATGGGTCACTTGGGCAGTCCTGGCAGATCCTAAGGCAATCAAGAGTTGCATCCCCCTGGTTCTGGAAGGTTGTGCATGCAGGTAGGAGAGCAAAGAGCTCTGGCTAACTCACACCAGGGGTCTTCAAACAGTTTATGGAAATGCATATTAATAATAAAACATGCATAATAATGACAAAATAACTGCATGGATTTCAAATTTTTTTTTGCACCAAAATAAACTTATCCTTTTTTTTGACAGGCAGAGTGGATAGTGAGAGAGAGACAGAGAGAAAGGTCTTCCTTTTTGCCGTTGGTTCACCCTCCAATGGCCGCTGCGGCCGGCACATCTCGCTGATCCGAAGCCAGGAGCCAGGTGCTTCTCCTGGTCTCCCATGGGGTGCAGGGCCCAAGCACTTGGGCCATCCTCCACTGCCTTCCCGGGCCATAGCAGAGAGCTGGCCTGGAAGAGGGGCAACCGGGACAGAATCCGGCGCCCCGACCGGGACTAGAACCCGGTGTGCCGGCGCCACAAGGCGGAGGATTAGCCTGTTAAGCCACGGCGCTGGCCTAGACTTACCCTTAATTTCACTTTCCATGAACTTTTTGAAGTACCCTTGAAAATCCCTCCTCAAGCAATTTGCTGCGTCTGAGTAGGAGGAATCAGTTATTTCTCTGGGCTTTTAAATCACATTGCTCTGTGAAAAGATTCACTTTCAGGTCCTCTCCTTATTGTAAATCACCCACTCTCTGATGGCTTTAAAATAACTCATGATTATACAGTCACAAGTATTTTATCTTTTCTTCCTTTTATCACTCCTCATACTGGCATTAAAAAGATTTACTCAAGTAATATGTTCATAGTAGGAGAAAAACACAGACAAGAGAAAGGAAAAGAAAACCAATCATTCCTTCAATATTCTAGCCAGAAATTAACTCCTATCAACATTTTAAACTTTTTTCTATTTCTGCAAATAATTTACAAAAGTGGTATCATAGCACGCACACTGTTGAGTATGACCTAGCCCTGGCCGTTGAGGCCATTTGAAGAGCAAAATGGAAGAAATCTCTGTCTCTCCTTCTCTCTCTGTAACTCTTTCAAATACATAAATAAATGAATTTTTTTATTTATTCTTTTTTCTTTTTGATAGGCAGAGTTAGACAGTGAGAGAGAGAGACAGAGAGAAAGGTCTTCCTTCCATTGGTTCACTCCACAAAATGGTTGTTATAGCTGGCGCGCAGCGCCAATCCAAAGCCAGGAGCCAGGTGCTTCTCCTGGTCTCCCATGCAGGTGCAGGGCCCAAGCACTTGGGCCATCCTCCACTGCCTTCCCGGGCCACAGCAGAGAGCTGGACTGGAAGAGGAGCAACCGGGACAGAATCTGGTGCCCCGACCGGGACTAGAACCCAGGGTGCCGGTGCCGCAGGTGGAGGATTAGCCTAGTGTGCAGTGGTGACGGCCTAAATAAATGAATTTTAAAAAAATATTTCTGTGTAGTGGCTTACCAGCAACTGCAATACTAGCATCCCATATTAGTGTTGGTTTGAGTTCCAGCTAGTCCATCCACTTCCAATCCAGCTCCCTGCTAACACGCCTGGGAAAGCAGTGGAAGATGGCATGAGTGCTTGGGCCCCCGAAACCCATGTGAGAGATCAGGATGGAGTGCCTGGCCCAGCCCTGGCTGCTACAGCCATTTGGAGATTGAATCAGTGGATGGAAGACTCTCTCTCTCTCTCTCTCTCTCTCTCTCTCTCTCTCTCCCTCTCTGTTACTCTGTCTTTCAAACAAATATATAAATACATCTTTAAAAGAATCTGGCAGGATGACAAGGACACAGGGGTTATTCATTTTGGTTCCTTGACTTAAACTCTTGCTACAGGGCTAATGTTCTAAAACCAAGCCAGGGGCTCATGAGAAGGCACCTGGCAGTTTCAGAGGCTCCATGTTTGCAGCTGCTGCCACAAAACAGGAGCCACAGTCCTCTCCATTTCCTCCTAGAATTCCCACTAGTGTAGTGAATTCTTTCCAGCCCTGGGTATCACAGACCATGCTTAGGGACACCACTGAGTGGTCCCTTGCAAGCCTCGGACATACCAAAAGTGACTCAGAAAGAGGAGGAGGAAAAGGAGGGAAGATCAAAAAGAAAGCAAAAGGCAAAGAAAAAAAAAAAAAAAAAAGCGCAAGCGGCATTCAAGACGAGGGGGATGCAAGGTACCAGAATCCCAGCTCGGGATGGAGCCGGCTGGTACCAGGCTGCGTCACCTCCACCTGCCCTCCTGGGGGGGAGCAGGAACTTTTCCAGTGAGCTCACACTGAATCCCCGAGCTCCTCTTGCAAGGCCTGTGCATCTCCTCACGGTCAAGGGTTTCACATGCTCACATCTGGGCTGTATTATCAGGGAGGCCCTGGTGTTTGCAGAAGGTAATTTACAGCAGGGAGATAACAGCCCTCAGCCCAGAGGAGTCCCCCAGAAACCTGGGGGAGTTTGGAATCACAGGGAAATGGAGAACTGGCTAAATAAATTACTACGGAATGTCAGTAAATTCTGGTGTGTTGATAGATATGGGGTCACATACATACTTAGCATGAATCTGCGATTTTTTAAACTGGAGAAAAGACAAATGTTTCACCCCTAAGTCCTAAAGGGAAAGCTGGGTATCTTTGCCTACAATATTTTCTTTTCACGATGCAGAAGCTGCCTATGTGTTGGAGCTGCTCCCTGTATCATGGGGGATATAAACCGGGATTTATTAAACCCTCAAAGCTGAGGACCTCAGTACTTCTCTAGGAGTAAATGATATAATCCAAGAGTATTGTATTTAGCACAGTGCCTGCCACATATTTATGCCACATTTCACCAGAGAGCAAAAATTTGGGGAAAAATTTCATGGTACTTTCTTTTTCATAAATCCTAGAGTTAAAACAAGTTATTTTCTTATGTTTGCTTAATCTGGTGCAAAATCATTTTTTATCTCCTGCTGTCTTCTGAATTCTCACAACTAACATTCCAGAGGTCAACTCTGCATCTCCAATGACTATGAAGTTTACCCCACTCAGCTATTACCTAGACCATTAAAAAAAAAAGACTATTTATTTGAAAGGCAGAGTTACACAGAGGCAGAGAGAGAGATAGAGAGAGAGAGAAAAGTCTTCTATCTGATGGTTCACTCCCTAGATGGCCACAATGGCTGGAGCTGCGTCAATCTGAAGCCAGGAGCTTCTTTCGGGTCTCCCACATGGGTGCAGGGGCCCAAGGACTTGGGCCATCTTCCATGCTTTCCCAGGCAACAGCATAGAGCTGGATTGGAAGTGGACTCAAACTGGCACCCATATGGGATGCCGATACTACAGGCGATGGCTCTGCCTGCTATGCTACAGCACCAGCCCCATTGCCTAGATCATTACAACAACTTCCCTATTGGCTCATGGTGCCCTCCGCCCTGTCCAAGGCTGCAGCTTCAGCTTTAGACTCTGGTCTAATGCTTGAAACCCATTGGCCCGAATGCTCCACAGCTTAACCCCAATACACCTCACACTCATCCTCCTTTTATGGGTTCTTTCCAGATACCCAACTTCCTGGCAGGTGCTGATACCTGCCAGGCATGCTCCTGCCACACAGCTGTGCACCTGCTGTTCCCTTGGCCTGGAATGAACCTCCCCAGAGATCTACATGACTCCCTGTGTTATCTCACTCATGCCTTTGCTCATCGCCACCTTCTTTTATGGTATCTATGTTTGTATTTGAGAGAAAGAGAGAGAGAAACACTCCCATCCCTTGGTTCACTGCCCTAATGCCCATAATGGTCAGGGCTGGGCCAAGCTGAAGTCAGGAGCCAAGAACTCAATCCAGGTCTCCCATGTGGGTGGCAGGAGTCAAATCACTTGAGCCATCACTTCCTGCCTCCCAGGGTATGCCTTGGTAGGAAGCCTGAGTCAGAAGCTAGTGCGGGGAATTAAACCCATGTACTCCGATGTGGGTGGTGGTTGCTTTCAACTGCTAGGCCACCTTCCTTGGGAGGCTGCCCCTGACAGAAGGCTGCCCCTGACGGCGGGCTTGCTTGGTTAATAGTCCCTCTTCCCCTTCCCTAAGGTATATTCTTCAGAATCCCTCACGTAAGATATCTATTTATTTAGGGTCAATCTCCTCCTACTAGAGAGCAGGATCTTGTCATTTTCTTTTACTTCTGCTATATCCCCAGCATCTGACACACAGAGGGAAGCCAGTAACTACAGATGAATGACTACACTGGTACTGTGTCTAATAATTTGTTTGTTTGCTGATTGTGATGGCACTGACTTTTGCCCTGTTCACTGTATCCTCAGAGCTAGCACATGGCACAACATAAGTGTCCAAGAAATACAGAGGAAGGAGGGAAGAGAGGAAATGGGAAAGAGAAAAGGAAGGAAGGAAGGGAGGGAAGCATTCTTAGAGCTCGGTGTATCTCCTTCCAGACGTTTTCTCAGCACTTAATGATTGATATATGTTTATAAAACATATCAACGTAAACCTGAGTGTGATGATGTCAACTTCTTTCCATGGCATACAACTAGATATATACCACTTATCTCTGAAGATGTCCAAGAGAAAATGTATATGACAACATCCCTGATAATAGCAACTTATTAATGCAGTGATTTATAAGTGGAGGGGTGGAGAGAGGGTTGTGGCAATGTACCCCGGGTAGGAGAACATGGGCCAGGAATGTGGTAGAAAGTTGGGGAATCTGGGGCTGGAGAGAGGGAACGGTGTAGTTTGCTAAACTGCCCAAGACAATTCAGATTAAGTCCCACCTCTCCCTCTGGAGAAGCTCTAAAATGCAGTGTATGTGTTCATCCAATCTCTTTTGTTGAAGTGATTTATTATGCACTGTACAAATGCCATAACTTACTGACCCTATCTTCACTGTTGGCATTTGGGCAGCTCTAATTGTTTGCATGAAAGATAACAGCGATGCATCTTCCTAATGGGCTACCAGTGCCCCTACCTTACTCACACATTAACTGCTCAGTGACCTCAGACCTCAGTGTCCAGGAATGAGGTGCTCCTGAGCTCCCAGTTCCAGGGCACGCAGAGATATGAGTATGTTTATGAGTATGCAGTGATTACTTTGATTGCAAGAGGTCCACTACACTTGCAGAGTGACCAAACACCAACATAGAACCCAGGCATATCACTGATTCTATGCTTCAGTCAACACATGGAACCCATGGGGTTGCTGGTTGTACCTCCTATTATAAGGCAAATTGAACTGTTCAACAGTTCTCTTTTTTCCAGATTGGAGGCTAGAGATCCTCTGAGAAGCAACCAACCTTGTTGGGGTGTGTGACAGCCCCACACATAAGGGCTACATTCCACTCGCTGACCTCGGCCGGTTCACTTAGTTCTTAGGTATGTGCTTTTGCTTTATAATCTCTTTAATTAAATTGGTGAAACAATAACTACTTAATTGGAATAATAACAAATACTATTATGACCTCACTCTCCTGTTAGGAGGAAGAATTAAGTGAATAATTAACAATTTGATAAGGGATTTAAACATGCGAGTAGTTGAGGGAAAGTAACGCCAAGTGATTATGGACACTCTTGAGATAACACGCTAAGTGGGTGCTGAAGATCACGAACAAGAACAGGCCCCCCTGGAATCTCAGGAAGCTGCTGGGAAACACAGAGCAGCCGTATGAATGACTGGGTCTGTGGGAAGGCAGGGTTTTCTTTCTGGTGTTTTGAGAATCAAAATAGAGTAGATACGAGTTGTCAAAGAAATAGTACCTGGGGAGGATGTCTGGCTCAGTGGTTAAGATGTTGCTTGGAATGCCAGCCTCCAATACCCAAGTGCCTGGGTTGGAGTCCTGGCTCTGCTTCTGTACACTGGGAGGCAGTAGTGATGGCTCTAGTTGGGCCCCTGCCACCCAGATTCAGCTTCGAGCTCCTGGCTTTGGCCTGGCCCAGCCCTGGATGTTGAGGGCATTTGAGAAGTAAATGAACAGATGTAAGATCTCTGTATCTGTATCTGTCTCTTTCCCTTTCAAATAAAATGAAAATAAGTAAGTAAAAAATTTAAAAAAGAGAATGAGTACATAAATCTGCTATTAAATACATAGTACCTGTTTGAGTCCCTGAAGACATAATGATTTCACTGAGTACTGATGCAACAGAAACATGTGCATGTGTGCACAAAGGTGAAAGTGCAAAAATGTTCACTGCGCCTTAGTTTTACCATAATCAGAAACAGACTAAACGCTTAATCGGAGAGTGGATAGCTGAATTATGGAAGCACAAAGAAGCAGATTTTCATGAAAAGAGAGATGGCAAAGTTAAAAAAAAAATAAGTTGCCAGGGAACTTACGCTATTTTCTTTGTTTAAAAAGTTTTATTTATTTTAAATAAGATTTACTTATTATTTATTTGAAAGCCAGAGCAATTCAGAGAGAGAGAGAGACAGAGAGAGAGAGAGAAAGATCTCTTCCATCCACAAGTTCACTCTCTGAATGCCTGCAACAATACAGCACAGGCCAGCCAAAGCCAGGAGTCAGGAACTCCATCTGGGTTTCCCACATGGGTGGCAGGAACCCACATACTTGGGCCATCATCTGCTCCTCCCAGGTGCAATACCAGGAAGTTGGACTAGAAGTTCGAAGTACCTAGGACTTAAACAAGACACTCTGATACAGGATGTGGGCTCCCACATGGTGGTTTAACCCACTGTGCCACAGCACCTGTCCCATATCCTATTTTCTTTTAAAAGGGGGAGCAAATCAAGGCATAGTGGTGAAGGCTGAAGGCTGGTGGAGAATCATTTTCACCTTTTGCTCTGTATATTCATAGAGCTTGAAATGTTCATAATGATAATTTTGCGAAAAAGATGTATTTTATATATGTTGAGCCATTTTTCCTACAGGATACAAGATCAAAACTTCACCTCTCTGTCTCTCTCTCTCACTGTCTAACTCTGCCTGTCAAAAAACAACAAAAAACAAAAAAACCAAAACTTCGCTCTTCTCCAGCCCTGCTTCACTACTGATGCCTGATTTTTCTCGTGCCTGCTGATCATGTTTTTCTCTTTTTTTCACTTCCATGGACAAGATCATTCACCTCACAGTCTCTGCAGGAAACTCGTGTTTTTCTTCAGGATTTCTGTGTACTTTTCCATCATGGTGATTTACTCCTGGAAAAATCACCACTAAGTGAACCTGCCTCCTGTTTTTTTTTTTTTTTTTTTTTTTTAAATATTTATTTATTTGAAAGGCAGAGATACAGAAAAGGAAGGAAAGAGAGAGATAGAGGTCTTCCATCCACAGGTTCACTCCCTAAATAGCCTCAACGGGTCTCCCACGCAGGTGCAGGGGCCCAAGCGCTTGGGCCATCTTCTGCTACTTTCCCAGGCACATTAGCAGGGAGCTGGATCAGAAGCATAGTAGCTGAGTCTTAAACCTGTGCTCATATCAGGCAAAGGCTTAACCTTGTATGCCACAGTGCTGGCCCCTCTTCCTAGGTTTTAAAAATAGGTTTCATTTGATAAGAAAAAAATTTGAAGCCATAGTTCTGAGTAAAAAGCAAACAAAAATAAAAATAAAAAAATGGGGAGTTGTGAATTTATTTGCTGAGTAAGAAGCAGCAATTCTCTAAAATCACCCTCAATTCATGTCAGAAAAAATCCATTACCAAAATGAGAGGATAGCTTATTCCTGCTCTTTTTGATTTCACATATCAGACTGAATTTTTTAAAATGGTGTTTGTCAGAGAGGGTGGTTGGCACAAAGGTTAGGTAGTCACTTGGGATGCCCACAACCTGTATCAGTGCCGGATTCCAGCCCTGGTTCCACTTCCAACTCCAGCTTCCTGCTCATGCAGTGTCCCTGCCACCTACCCGGGGGGTCCTGGATGGAGTTCTTGGCTCCTGGCCGCAGTCATGGTGTTGCACGCATTTGGAGAGTGCACCAGTGAATGGAGGATCTGTTTGTCTCTATCACTCTGCCTTTCAATTAAATAAATCACTATTTATTTATTTGAAAGGCAGAGTGACAGAGAGGCAGGGGCAGAAGCAGAGAGAGGTCTTCCATCCGATAGTTCACTGCCTACCTAGATGGCTCCAACGGCTGGAGCTGCCCCATTTCGAAGCCAGGAGCCAGGAGATTCCACCGGGTCTTCCATGTGGGTGCAGGGGCCCAAGGATTTGGGCCATCTTCCACTGCTTTCCCAGGCCATAGCAGAGAGCTGGATCAGAATTTGAGCAGCCAGTACTCGAACCGGCACCCATAAAGGATGCCAGCACTGCAGGTGGAGGCTTTACCTGTTACGCACAGCGTTGGCCCCAATAAATCAATTTTTTATTTATTTATCTAATTTTTTAAAATTTTTGACAGGCAGAGTGGACAGTGAGAGAGAAAGAGACAGAGAGAAAGGACTTCCTTTTTGCCATTGGTTCACCCTCCAACGGCCGCCGCGGCCGGTGCACTGTGGCCGGCGCACCGCGCTGATCTGAAGGCAGGAGCCAGGTGCTTCTCCTGGTCTCCCATGGGGTGCAGGACCCAAGCACTTGGGCCATCCTCCACTGCCCTCCCGGGCCATAGCAGAGAGCTGGCCTGGAAGAGGGGCAACCGGGACAGAATCCGGCGCCCCGACCGGGACTAGAACCCGGTGTGCCGATGCCGCAAGGCAGAGGATTAGCCTATTGAGCTGTGGCGCCATCCCCCCAATAAATCAATTTTTAAAAAGGTGTTTTGAAATTCAATATGATTTTTCCAGGTAATCCTAGTTAAAAAACACACACAAAAACTCCAAAAAGGAAAACAGGAAGCTTCTACCATCAGAGTATAAAACAAAGTACACATTTTCATCATCCCAAAATTAACATGATCTCAGGATACAGGAACATTACTCAGGATAGTTTACCTTAATGAAAATAAATTCAATTTATGAGATACTTATTGCCTTAGCTTATTTTACCATCTTTAGTTTCAGACTAGAAAAACAAATTTCACCATGAAGTTTTTCATCAAATTTGGGATTGTGTGGAGAGCAGGCCAGTATCAATTCACAGTTTACTGTGTCTTAAACTAGGCAGAAGAACAAGGGTGTTACTTTTAACATTTCAGATTGTGAATCCTAATATTTCTATGATGGGCCAGCCTTGAGAAATCACTGATTTAGTTAAATGCCTCCATTTAGGTCACGGTGAAGTGACTTGCTCACATAGAGCTCAGAAAACAAGTTAAGGACTCCTTGTATTATTTCCAGCAGTCTCTCTGCATGCAAACAGACTTCAGATCACTGTGCTGTTAAGATAATTCTTTCCTGAGCAATTCTTTGCCTTTTACCCTCTATTCAAATTAAGGCATACAACTGCATAAAATTCAATTATTTCCGAGGCTCTAAAACACATTATTCCTGAGTGAAATGTAATAGCAAACGTTTGTTATATTTCAAGTGATAAGAAGCTGAAAAGTGTGTTGAATGAGAAACAGGTTTAATATTAAAATATATTACCGATATTTTTCAGCATTAAATTTATCTAAGAGGCTTGAGGAATAAAGGAAAAGAAAGCCCATCTATCCTCCATCTACAGAAAAATCAGCTCCTCACAGGCGCTGCAGCTGCTGGGTCCCAGACCAAGACAGCACAGAAGCCTTTTCACATATTTACATGTTTTTAGGTTTTTAATTTTTAATACTTAAAAATAATTTTAATTGAAACATAACTATACAAATTTATAGTGTAGTACAGTGTGCTATTTTTAGTACAAGTATACAATGTGAGATGATTAGGTCAGGATAATTGCTATGTGCATATCAATGTTTTGATAGATCTTTTCTTTTTATTCTCTATCTCTGATCACAAAAACATTTTTTTAAAAAGCCACAACAACAAACAAAAGGATGGAGGATGTTGGGAGTATGCATGGTTACATACCTCACAGCAAAGTACAGAATGGTGGGGCCTGGTTTCTTGGGCAAATCATGATCAAGAACTCGGTGATCTAACTGGAGCCAGTTCTGCTGACCTCTGTGAGAGCAAAAAAAAAAAAAAAAAAAAAAAGCATAGGATTAAAGACAAAGACAGAGAAGTTCAATAACACAGGGCTGGCAGAGCTGTGGGGAAACAGGTACTCTCATATGCCGATGGTAGGAATATAACCTTGTACTACACCTGCCCATGAGACCAATTTAGCCACGTCTTTCAAAACTACAAAAGCACCTGCCTCCTAACCAGCATCCTCACTGACATACACTTGTACACATAAAATGACCTCTACATAAAATCACTCACTGGAGCATTGTTTGTGATAGCAAAATGCTACAAATAACCTAAATGTCCAACAGGGTATTTTAAAAGATATTTAAAACTGTGCAGTGAAATACCATGCAGCCTGGGGCTGATGCTGTGGCGTAGCAGATAAAGCCACCGCCTGGAGTGCCAGCTTGCTATATGAACACTAGTTGGAGTCCTGGCTACTCCACTTCCTATCCAGCTCTCTGCTATGGCCTGGGAAAGCAGTGGAAGATGGCCCAAGCCCTTGGGCCCTTGCACCCACGTGGGAGACCCAGAAGAAACTCCTGGCTCCTGGTTTTGGATCGGCACAGCTCCAGCCATTGTGGCCATCTGGGGAGTGAACAAGCAGATGGAAGAACTCTCTCTCTCTGCCTCTCTGTAATTCTGCCTTTCAAATAAATAAATAAATCTTAAAAAAAAAAAAAAAGGGAAATACAATGCAGCCATAAGATAGGCTACAAAGCCGTTTACAATCTTAATTTGAATAATTCCCAAGATACAGTATTAAAGAAAAAAGCAGGCTGGCGCCACGGCTCAATAGGCTAATCCTCTGCCTGCAGTGCTGGCACAGCGCGATGCGCTGGCTGCAGCATGCTGGCCACAGCGCCCATTGGAGGGTGAGCCAATGGCAAAGGAAGACCTTTCTCTCTGTCTCTCTCTCTCTCTCTCTCACTGTCCACTCTGCCTGTCAAAAAAAAAAAAAAAAAAAAAAAAGGCCGGCGCCGCGGCTCACTAGGCTAATCCTCCGCCTTGTGGCGCCAGCACACTGGGTTCTAGTCCCGGTCGGGGCACCGGATTCTGTCCCGGTTGCCCCTCTTCCAGGCCAGCTCTCTGCTGTGGCCAGGGAGTGCAGAGGAGGATGACCCAAGTGCTTGGGTCCTGCACCCCATGGGAGACCAGGAGAAGCACCTGGCTCCTGCCATCGGATCAGCGCGGTGCGCCGGCCGCAGCACGCCAACCGCGGCGGCCATTGGAGGGTGAACCAACGGCAAAAGGAAGACCTTTCTCTCTGTCTCTCTCTCTCTCACTGTCCACTCTGCCTGTTTAAAAAAAAAAAAAAAAGCAAGGTATAATAAACTAAGTACAAGTATAGTATACTGGGGCCGGTGCTATGGCACAGTGGGTAAAGCTGCCGCCTGCAGTGCTGGCATCCCACATGGGCACTGGTTCAAGTCCTGGCTGCTCCACTTCCAATCCAGCTCTCTGTTATGGCCTGGGAAAGCAGCAGAAGATGGCCCAAGTGCTTGGGCCGTTGCACCCACACGGGAGATCCAGAGGAAGCTCCTGGCTCCTGGCTTTGAATCGGCACAGCTCTGGCCGTTGCGGCCAATTGGGGAGTGAACTAGCGGATGGAGGACCTCTCTCTCTCTCTCTCTCTCTACCTCTCCTTCTCTCTCTGTGTAACTCTGCGTTTCAAATAAAGTAAATAAATCTTAAAAAAAAACTAGTATACTGCTATTCTTTTAATTAAAAATACACATATGTACATGTATATACTAAAAACAATTCTGATATGAAACATAACATTTAAATTTTAATTATTAATCTTAAATTATTATTACATATAAAATTTTTATATAGTAAAAAATAGAGAAGCTTTTGGGTTAACAAAATCAAACAGACAACAAAACCACCACAGTTTTTGAAAAAAAATTTATTTATTTGAAAAGTGGAGTCACACACACACACACACACACGTGCACACGCACACCCCTTCCATCCACTAGTTCACTCCCCAAATGACTGCAGGCAAAAGCCAGGAGCCAGGAACTCCATCAGGGTCTGCCATAGGTAGCAGGAACTCAAGCACTTGAGACATCATCTGTTGTTTCCCAGGCACAATTAGCAAGGATCTGGATTGTAAGCAGGAGTAGCTGGGACTTGAACCCCAGCACTCTGATATGGGAGGCAGGAGTCCCCAGTGGCAGCTTAATCCTCTGAGCCACACTATCTGGGTGCTATTTCTGTGTACATCTCATGGACTTGTACTAAGCATGTGTTTGTTTATTTACTTAAGAACCTCACCAAGTTCATGGGTATAAACAGTCTTGTCTAGATTTTCACCTCTGAGGGATAAAAACGATTGATGACACTGTGGATTGTTTACCAGACTTTTCCAAGGTTGGCCAACTAGTCCATCTGTTTTAGACTGTAAATTCCTGGATGCACAGACCTCATTTTACTTGCTCAGAAAAGACTCAAGAACATGTGGATAGTGGTGGGGGGTGGTGTCCACTCACAAAAAAATCTACACTGGACCGGTATTCTTCCAACATATGTTGGTCTTGAAAAAATAATTTAAAAACAAAAATCAGGAAAACTTATAAGGCATTCTTTATAAGTAGATGGAAAAAGTAGGCATCAATACTAACAGTAATAATAACTGCTGTCTATTGAGAAACTAGTCTTGCCAACCAAACCACTTTGTACAAATCTGCAAGGAAAATGACAGAGCTTGGATTTGAACCCAGGACAGACCTGAAAGGAAAAATAAAACTAGGGGGTTAAATCAGTTTTTTTTTTCTTTAAGGTTTATTTATTTAGTTGAAAGTCAGAGTTACAGACAGAGAGGAAGAGACAGAGAGAGAGAGAGGTCTTCCATCTGCTAGTTCACTCCCCATATGGCTGCAATGGCCGGGTCAGGGCAGGCGGAATTAGGAAACCAGGAGCTTCATCTGGGTGTCCCACATGGATGGCAGGGACCCAAATGCTTGGGCCATCTTCCACTGCTTTTCCCAGGCCATTAGCAGGGAGCTGGATTGGAAATGGAGCAGCACGGAAAAGAACTGGTGCCCATGGGGATGCTGGCATTGCAGGCAATGGCTTTACTGGCTACACCCTAACACTGGCCTCCAATCAGCTTTCATGATGACTTTTGGCTTGGTCTCTGTCACTTGCCAGTTCTCACACTGGAAGAAGTATGTCCTTGTTTCCATATATATACAAGAAATGCCTTCTAGAAACTGTGCCCAGCTTTCCATGGAGGAATATTATAAATAAGCTGATGTAAGTAACATAAGGAGTGCTCCTTAGAACGACTGCCTTTGTGTGTAAACGTAGAAAAATGGAGATAAGGGGCTGAAATAAAAACTTTTTAAACTGTATTTAATCCAATTAGGATATTATTGATTTTAAGACAGAACTCAATCTCAGAGATGTTTACATATGTGGCTTAAAATATATGATACTGTATAGTATCAGGTCTCAAAAGTTTCCTCACAGAAAATGAGACAAATTTAGAATTGTCCTTTAGGCTTTTATGCAGGAAAGATGTGGCATATTTTAGAAAGCATAACATGTATTTATGAGAATTTGCATGGGCTGATGTCTAACCATGAATGAAGCTAGTTGTATAATAACAAATCCAGCATAAATCAATTATGTGAACCACAGAGGTGAATGGTTTTAGATGTAGTTCTTTTTTTTTTTTTTTTTTTTGACAGGCAGGGTGGACAGTGAGAGAGACAGATAGAGAAAGGTCTTCCTTTGCCGTTGGTTCATCCCCTATGGCCGCTGCGGCCGGCGCGCTACGGCCGGCGCACCGCGATGATCCGAAGCCAGGAGCCAGGTGCTTCTCCTGGTCTCCATGGGGTGCAGGGCCCAAGCACTTGGGCCATCCTCCACTGCACTCCCTGGCCACAGCAGAGAGCTGGACTGGAAGAGGGGCAACCGGGACAGAATCCGGCGCCCCAACCGGGACTAGAACCCGGTGTGCCGGCGCCGCAAGGCGGAGGATTAGCCTAGCGAGCTACGGCCCTGGCCAGATGTAGTTCTAGAAAGAGACCAAATGATTAACATCTGAGGGCCCTATGGAAGAAACTGCAATCTGAGTGGGGAGGGAATCCAGTGGGACTAACCTCAACTGTGCTATTAAATACTTCTCTAAGAAGATTCTCAAGAATATGTAAGCTATTTTTTAAAAATATATATTATAAATTGGATTTTAAAGGTCTATGGGTAATCTCACAACAGGACAAATCTATAATAAAAAAAAAGTGAAAATAACTCATAATTCTTCCACTGGGCCATATAACCCACATTACCTATGGCTTACAACCTGCTTTTTTCAATGGACCTGATACAATAGACGTGATCAACGCCTTCAGAAGACAGTCCTCTCTCCCTACCAGGCTGGGCAGAGCGGCTGCAACACAAGTTTCCTTGCCGGCTGGAATGGTATCAGCGGAGAGCCTATCATGCCAGGCCCATCCCAAGAAGACACTGTCACAGGTCACAGCTGTCTTGTAAAGCCTGTTTGTTGTTTCTACGCAAACGTTGCTTACTCAGCAAAGCCCTTCAAACACGGGGATGAAAAACAATGAAATGGGAGAAGGCAACCATGACGGACAAGCTTGGGGCTGCCCCGTGACTGCCCTCTAGGGGTCGGAGCTCCACGCTGCACACAGAACTCAGGGCCGCCAGGGTCGCCCCAGGCGCTCCCCGCCCGGCCTCTGACGTGCCCAGCAGTGTGTCCATTGCGTACCATCGCTACAGTCTATTTTCCCACGTCTCGGTCTGTGCGCTAGGGCAGCTATTTTCATTGATAAAACGCCCCCTTCGGCTCAGCCCGACTCTTGTCTGAAGCAGCTCACCAAAGGCCCCAAGGCCAGGGCATCCGGGCTGGAAAACAGCGACTCAGACTCACCCTGGGAGGGATCTGGCTCTGTGGTTTCACAGGGGCGGGGGAGGGGAGGGAGTGCTGAAGGAGCGGACTTTCCAAAAATACTCACCAGACAAAGACAAGAACCAGGCTTGAGACCAAGACATTCCAAGGAGACACCCTGAGACGTAAGCAGTTTTCCAGGCCTGCGCCCCAGAAAGGTGGGAGTGGCCCATCTCTCCCCTCCCTGCAGCTCATAACTTCTTCCGAAAATAAACACAGCGAGAGCCAGACGGCATCTTCCCGAACCGGTTGTAACTTAGAGAAACAGACCCTGCAGTCCCCGGTAGGGGCGGAGGAGCCGTGACTGGAGGCGCCCAGGCTTGTGCGAGCCCTTGTCCTCACCCAGGGGCTTGGAGAAAGAAAAAAATAAAAGATCCCAGGGCGGACGGGGAGCCACGCAGTCGTTCCCGTGTTCCCTGGGGTCCGCAGACGCCTTCCGGAATCAGGGCCAGCTGTGGGCGCCGGCGCCATCGTGGGGTTGACGCTAAGCTGAGCTCAGAGTTCCCGGAAGCCTTCTTTGCGGCCGGGCCTCTCTCCCACCTCCATCGTGCTCTCCTTCTGTGCCCTCGGGGTGCCTGCCCCATCACCAGGCTTCCCAAGGTCACCTGTGATCCGGTTCCCCACTGGGCTTACCCCACCGCAGGCCAGCGTTGTCACTGGGGGCAGATGGATGTACCATGCTCATCGGGCGTCCCTGCAGCTGCCCATAGAGTTCAGGGTCTAGAATGCAGGCCGGCCCTTCTCCTCTGACATCTACCTGCCCGTGCCAGCTCTGACTTCGGTTTCCCACCTGGTGTGAAGCCTCCTTCTGAGCACTCTCTCACTGCCATGATCACTGACCATAGGATGGGCTCCACAGATCCCACCTGACTTAACAGTGCATAATTCCACTATGCTATTTGGTTGCCTTATGTAGTACTTACTATATGGGTATTGCGTCCATGCTACAACTGAGAAAACGTGAGTGTAGGAGATGTTAAATAACTAACCTGAGACCACACAGCTACCAAGATTCTGTCTGCAGCCTCCATTCCAACTCTTATCCTGGATCTCTTTCCCTCTTACTTCCTCTATACTCCAGCCACACTGTAATTACTTATTTGAAAGGCAGAGCTACAGAGAGGCAGAGGTAGAGAGAAGAGAGAGAGTCTTCCATACTCTGGTTTACTCCCCAAATGGCCGCAATGGCAGGAGCTGAGCTGATTAGAAGCCAGGAGCTTCTTCCAGGTCTCCCACACCGGTGCAGGGGCCCAAGACAGCCCAAGGCCATTTTCTACTGCTTTCCCAGGCTATAGCAGAGAGCTGGATCAGAAGTGGAGCAGTCGGGACTCGAATGGGCACCCATATGGGATGCCGGCACTGCATGCAGAGGCTTTACCCACTAAGCCACAGTGCCGGCCCCGGCTTTTATATTTTTTTGTGTTAAAAAACATGCCACAAAAGTGAATCTCAACCCCATCCCAGGATCTTTTCACTGGCTTTTATTGGTAATGTCTCTCCAAACCTGTTCACAGCTAGTTCTTACCTTCCACTGCACATTACCTCCCAGAAGCTGTCCTGGCCCACCCTGTCTAAAACAGTGTCCCAGCTACTTTTCACCATCGTGGCTTATTCTATGTTCTTCGGATCACTCAGAATTTCTGGCATTTTCTCACTTTTCTATTTGCTTGTTTAGCCACACTGCACCAGTGCAAAATAAGCTCTGTGCAGAGACCTTGTCTGTGTTACTCTTGAACAATGCCTGATATTTAGTGGGCACTCCAGAAATATTTATTGAATGAATAAATCACTCCAATGTTCATGCTCTTAACCTCTAATCTACATGACCTCTCCCTAAATTACAGTGCTTAGAGCAATCACCATTGATACCATATAACTAAGCCATTATGTAGTTACGGTTTTATGTCCTATACTGTGTGCTATTATTTCATTCACTTCTGATTCAAGCCATGTGTGAGTGCTTGTTGAATCACTGACCCACACGCACTGGGTTTGGCTTTGCAGCTGCAGCCGGACAATGGACATCTGCATTTGCTGTGTCAGCCAGCAGAGGGCAGGCTGCACAGTCTCTCCACGGCCTGTTGAGTGAACAGACACTTCTGGGATTCCGAGTGAGGTCGAAGATATCCCAGGTACTTTTTTCTGCTTTATTGAACCTTATTCAGGAAACTTCTGAAATCCAGAATCAGCGTTTTCAGCTTTTCCTACGTTTCCTGACAATTCAGCCGGTTTTTGCCTAGCCCACCTCGTGAGCCTGTTGGCATTTTCTGGAGATCCTAGGCTTAGCGGCCACTCAGGAAACAAATAATCAGAAGTCACAAAGTGTCACAAACAAATGAATGCCTCCCTAAGATGATTTTACACCTGTTAAACTAAAGAACAAAAACTCACTGGGAGCATTATGGAAAGAATGCTGGGTGGTTGGCCAACATTTTTCATGTCTAAAACACATTTTCTTAAATATTTAAGGAGCTCCTTGGAAATGATCTCCAAAAAGAGGAAGGATTCTTTTGATATGTATTAAGCCACAAACAAGGAGGGCAAATTGCATTATCATGAAACAGATACATACTCTCATACAGACACACACTCTCACACACACACATTCACACACCCTCACACATAAATACACACCTTCACACACACACTCTCACATACAGAAACACACACACACACCCTCACACACACCTTTATACATGCTCACATACCCTCACACATAGATACACACCTTCACACACACACCCTCACATACAGAAACACATACACACCCTCACACACACACACACATACCCTCACACAGAGACACATATTCACAAATACACCCTCACACACATACCTTCACACATAGATACACACCTTCACACACACCCTCACACACAGAAACACACACACACATCCTCACAATACAGACACACATTCACAAATACACACACCCTCACACAAGATTCTCACACACCCTCACATGCACAGAAAAGGGCTAGGATGTCCAAACACATTTGCTTACAAAGACTTTGAAATTCTCATACATTTATTTCAATATACTGTAACTGCCTCATTTCAGAGAAAAAGTAAACTGTTGATCAACACATGTATTACCCAACAACCTAGAACAAAAAATGGAAGTAAAAGAAATAGATATGAAAAAGGTGACCTAAAATGGACCTGGGTCCATTCCACATTAAGTCATATATGTATAGGTGGTTAACACATTTGCCTTTTTTCTTGTTTCTAACACCAAAACATTAATTCAGTTTCAACACATGAGTGAATAACAACCTAGTATTTCTATCATGAATAATAAGTTAAATTAGGCAGCACAATGAACTCAGTGACATGTGAAGATAGACTACAATCAAAAATAAAACACAAAGTCATTACTACAAATTTCCAAAACAGTGAGAACAATATTTTGAATCCTTCAAACAGTTAATAATCCCTTTTGTTCTCCCTTTGCAATAGTCCTATGGAAAAAATCTTGTATTAAGAATTCTTTACCTAAGCAAGACATGGTCTAATACTATGGAGCATTTTCCCCTTTTCATTAATCATGAATGATGGCAAATAGGCAGTCCAGGCCAAAGGTTAAGGAATGAAAGCTATTAAAACACTTACGTGTCATCAATGAATGTTATTCCAAAGTACTCCTTCTCTTTCAGGTTGAAGTGTGAAGCCACGAGGTCCAGCAACTCTCTTGATAAAAGTTTGGGCTGCCAAAATAAAATCTGATTAGAAGCAATTTAGTTGCCTCTCCCTTTCTCTTTCACTACTACCTTCTTCTTCCCTAAATAGCTTTAGAATAACTTTTGTTTGTTAGTTTGCTCATTTTTAAATATTCCCCCTTAATTAGGTTAGTCTAACCTAATTATTTAAGTGTTGTGGGAAGGAGAGGGATGGAAGTAGGAATATCAATGAGGAATTTTCATTTTCACATATTCAAGATTTAGCTTAATATCTTACTTTTGTTCCCCTAAGGTAACTGTGCTTACTAATATGGGGAGGGGGGTCTTCACAAAGCTTAGGGGAAACATGTGTTCTGAAAAAAACTATACACTGATTTTAAACAATCTACACCCATATTAACTTGTTTTTAATTCCACTTTCCCATGACCTTGTTTTTTTAATTTGAGAGGCAGAAAGACAGAGAGAAAGACAGCTCCCATCTGCTAGTTTAGTTCCCAGTAGTACACAATAGCCAGGGCTGGGCCAGATGGGAGCCAGGATCAGGCAACTCAATCCAGGTCTCCCATGTGAGCAGCATAAACCCAATTACCTGAGCCATCACTGCTGCCTCTCAGGGTCTGCATTAATTAGCAGGAAGCTGGAGTCAGGAGCCAGAGCCAGATTTCAAACTCTGGCACTAAAATGTGGGACATGAGAGTCTGAACTGCTGCCCCTCTACGAACTTTACGCAGTATCCTTGTATGTTGGTGTTTTGGAAAAAATACTCTTTGATGTGTAGCATGGTGTTAGTGACTAACAAAGAATATGAAATGCCTTGCTGCCTGGTTATCTACAATACTACCAAAAGTTGCAGGAATAACTTGGCTTGGTGGTGGCCAGTGAAGGAAGTGCAAGACCCAAGGCTGTACAGCTACAGAAAGAACTAACACACACTCATAATAAAAAGCACGGTTACCATCTACTGTGCTGAACTCACATCTATGATCTCACTGAATCCTTACATTAAACCCATGAGGCAAGGCTTTTTATTTCCATTCCACAGACAAGCCAACTGAGGCCAAGAGAGGTGAAACATCTTACTTTTAGTAAGAGCACATATTTGAACCTACTTCTGTCCCAATCCAAAGCCCAAGCCTTTTATTCCTCAAAAAGGAGTAATTGTACCCATTCTACAGATCACTCCCACTAGTAACCACCGAGCTCCTAGTTAGAAGAAGAATCTAGGAGCTTTTAGGAAGCACTGCGTGGGTGGGGAGCAGCATGGCTTCAGCATCAGCCAGAAAGTTCAGAGGGACAACTGACACTGGATTTGTGTCAAAGGGATGGGGAAGGCAGGAGGATTATAGGATGACACTTCGGGGGTTTGCTTTTAAACTTCAATCCAGCTTAGGCTATATTATGGTGGCTTGAAGGTTGGATTTTAGCTGCTGAGGAAAAAAAATGACATAAAGACATAAAAAAGAAAAGAAGCAGACAGGAACCTAGACTAAAAGATCTACTCTGGTGAAAGTACTGTTGACTGTACTATTTTCACTCTAATTTAAGTTTAAGCTTAGTGACTGGGGACAAGCCTCAGAAGGGAGAAGAGTTTAGGTTTGGTCATGGGCGAATTCTAGCTTAGCTGTAGTTGTGGTCTGTCTGCAGGGACTTCCAAAGTCTCTTAAGACTCTTGGTCCAGAGCGTCGTGTGAAAAGCAAGAGCAGCCTCAACGATTAAAATATCATCACTCTAGGATGCCGTGGATTTCATGACGACAGTGCACTCACACCTCTAGCCTGGCTTAATCGGAACTCTGTGAGTAGCACTCGTGGGCAGATCCCAGCGGGTGGAACTGAGCGATTAACGTGCACAAAGTCATGGAGCTGAGAAGTGGCAGGGTGCAGCTTCTCACCTCACCACGCCCTTTGCAGGGAAGTGTTATGGTCCCTGATTGACCATTGAGAGGATCAGAGAAGCAGAGTCACGTGCCTGGAGTCACACAGCTACTGCATGTCAAAGCTGAGATGGGAGCCCAGGAGTCTCTGAATCCGTGTTACCAGCCTATGGTTACTCGTTCAGACCAAGCGCTCTGACTGAGAAGTGACCCCACCAGCTTTGAGACCCAGAGGGGTGAGCAGTCTGAATACAGACTGTGAGGATGAGACAGGGAGTGGGAAGAGGGGGGAGGAGTCCGTCCACAGGTGGGCAGCACCTACCTGAACCAGCAGCTCCAGTCTCCTGTCATCCAGGAGGTGCACCTGGCAGTGTCTGCCTTCTGTCATCTGCGGAGACAAGATAGCAAGGGCGGCGTTAGGGCTGGGGCTGGCCCTTGAACTCATTCTATCATTTATTTCACACATTCTTAGGCTAAAAATGGCTTCAGTTGAGCCCACCAACAGGCTGGACCAGAAACAGATTTTCGACAGGGCATTAACTTGCGTTTACAAGAAGAAAAGAATTAAAAGCAAAAACCACTCAAAACAGTGCAAGAAGAATGCCTAAGTTCAAACAGTGCATGAAAATATACCAGGAAAAGTAGTCTCCTTCCCAAAGGAAATGACTGTGCTTTTCCTTGAATCAACATTGTATTTTCCAAAGAAAAACTCCTTCATTAGTGAATGTGTTTTGACAAATCCAATACATGCATGATCACAAGAAGAAAACAGATGACACTAAAGGAAAAGTAGAAAGCTTCCATTTTTGAAGTTTTAGACTCCCTCTTTAATATATCACCATCATAGCTAAGAACACTGAAGATGCACAATTAAGACCAATTTGGTGAACACATTTCTGACTGTATTTAAATTTTTATCACTTAAAAATTACAATAGTGGGAAACTGGCTTTTGAATATTTAAACAAACACATAGAATGTAAAGATTCCTCCTGCTGCAAAGTAGTTTATCTGCAAGCCTTGCAGATCACTGTTATCTGTATTCAGAGACACACACGTATGGATTTTTTTAAGAAGTATTTTTAGGAGCTGGCGCAGGGCGTATCAGGTAAAGCTGCTGCCTGCAGTGCCGGCATCCCGCATGGGCACCGGTTCAAGTCCCAGCTGCCTTACTTTCTATCCAGCTCTCTGCTATGGCCTGGGAAATCAGTAGACGATGGTCCAAGTTGTTGGGCCCTTGCACCCACATGGGAGACCTAGAAGAAGCTCCTGGCTCCTGGCTCTGGATCAGCCTAACTCCAGCTGTTGTGGCCATTTGGGGAGGGAACCAATGGATGGAAGACCTCTCTCTGTCTCTCTCTCCAACTCTGCCTTTCAAATAAATTAATTAAAAAAAGTATTTTCATATTTAACATTCTCATATTATATTGTTCTGTAAATGAGATAGTCAATATTCCTATGTGTGTATGCATATGCATATTTATGCATGTGTAATACATATATATTTCTTTTTAACTCCAGTGAGATTATGCTACATGCCCTGTTTCACCACTTTTTTTTTTCTCATTAAATCTATTACTACATTTTATTTGTTTGAAAGATAGATAGCTCCCATGTGCTGGTTCATTCCCCAAATGCCCACAACAGCTAGGGCTGGGCTGGGATTCCTACATGGGTGTCAGGGACCCACTTGCTTGAACCAGCACCTGTCTCCCAGGCTCTGCACTGACAGGAAGCCAGAGTTAGGAGTTAAGTGTCCCAACCGCTGTTTTAACCACCAGGCCAAACTCCTGCCTCTGCCCTTGCTTTTTTAGCGCAGGAAGACCTCATTCTTTGTAAAGGATCGCAGTAACAATGTATCGCAGGCCGGTGCCACGGGCTCAACAGGCTAATCCTCCGCCTGTGGCGCTGGCACACTGGGTTCTAGTCCCGGTCGGGGTGCCAGATTCTGTCCTGGTTGGCCCCTCTTTTAGGCCAGCTCTCTGCTGTGGCCCGGGAAGGCAGTGGAGGATGGCCCAAGTGCTTGGGCCCTGCACCCCATGGGAGACCAGGAGAAGCACCTGGCTCCTGCCATCGGGATCAGCGCGGTGCGCCAGCCGCAGCAGCCATTGGAGGGTGAACCAACGGCAAAAGGGAAGACCTTTCTCTGTCTCTCTCTCTCTCACTATCCACTCTGCCTGTCAAAAAACAAACAAACAAACAAAAAAAGCCAAAACAACAAACAATGTATCCCAGTAACAATTTAGTGAGTCTCCCACTGGGAAACTCTCAGCTTCTGGTCTTTAGCTGTTAGGAGCGATGTTACCAGGGACTTTGCATATCCAGCTTTATTCATGGACATGGAATTTTTTTTAAAAGATTTATTTATTTATCTGAAATTTAGAGTCACAGAGAGAGAGAAGGAGAGGCAAATAGAGAGAGGTCTTCTATCCATTGGTTCACTCTTCAGTTGGCAACAATGGCCGGAACTGTGCCAGGAGCTTCTTCTGGGTCTCCCACGTGGGTGCAGGGTCCCAAAGACTTGGGCCATCTTCTGATTTCCCAGGCCATAGCAGAGAGCTGGATTGGAAGTGGAGCAGCAGGGACTCAAACCGGTGCCCATATGGGATGCTGGCACTGCAGGCGGCGGCTTAACCCGCTACGCCAAAGCGCCGGCACCAGGAAACTGAGGCCTAAGAAGTGATGCAACTTGCAGAGGGCTCCGCCAGGTAGACTCCGGCTCAACCAGCTCTGCTACATTGTAGAAATTACTTAAATTTTCTGAGCCTTATTAAAAAAAATGTCCTAATAGCTTTTGATCTGATACCGGACAGTGAAATAAAGCGCTTCTGAGGTCCCAAATATTACAGTTCCTATTCGCTTAAAAATTGCCTGACCACTAAGCTTCCCCATCTTCTGAACATGCTCCCATTTAAAATAAAAAGGAGGAGTATGACTAACCCATTCCAGAGAAGATAAATGATAGGTCGAGTTAACGAGTCAGTTAATAAGCAAGTGGAAGAAAAATTCTTCAAAAGAAAAATGGGGCCTCCTGTTCCTTCCGTGTGCCTCGCACCCAGGTAAGCCTGCGGATAACACGAATCACCCCACTTCCAGGCACTTTCTATACGGCAACTATGGCACTCAGCACTTTCCGTATCAACCTGCTGGGGCTCATATAAGGCAGGTGCTCTTACTATTCCAATTTTACTGGCGAAACTGACTTCTGAGAGATTACAAAGACCAAAATTCATGACTGGCAGGACCAGACCCGAACCAAAGCCCCCAAAGCTCTTAACTGTACAGCACCATGCATGGTGAGACATTGTGGAAAAGTCCTCCCACGAAGTCCATTTTTAAGGGATTAGAGGAGAGGGTGAGAAAGAGCAAAAGCATCAGGAAGCAGCCACAAACATTCACTTCAATTCCAGAGACAATTATTAAAGAACACAAGAAAAACTTAAAAAAAAAAAAAATCCAGGGAAAAATCAGCTGGCTAGAAGTAGTTAGTGTTGGAGAACCTAGAAACAGAAAGAATCCTAGACTTATTTCAGATACAGGAAAACTTAGCAAGTGACATCCAAAGCCAGAGAGCCAGTTAACGCCAGATCTGTGATTTTAACTCAGGACTTTCCCTGCTCAGATCAGGGTGTCAATGACAACCACAAGGTCATTCGGGTAATAAACACCATCTGCTTCAAATGAACGTTTTTTTTTTTTTTTTTCCCCATCCGATCCATTTCTTGAAAATTAAAACACAAAACAAAGCAATGCTGTAACAACAAAAGGGGGAAAACAAGCAAACTGGCATTTCTTATGCACTCCATCTTCAAGAGAGCTTTATCTGCTCATTCTTAAAATAGGCATTGTATCTGAAGGAAGCTGTCCACACAGATCCTCTAAACAGGATCTTTCTTGTACCCTGCAGGTATCATCAGACTAGGAGGGGGCTCAAAACATTCATGGGAAATGTGATTTATCTTTGAACCCCATTTTTCTATGAACAATTTTGAAGCCCTTCACAGTTTCTGAATGGCTCTTCCTCCCCCTGGCCCCACCAGCCACTAAGAGCAGCAATGCCTCACATGAAATAAGAAACACATTTTAACAATGTTCTCTTCGGAAAGCTTCTCTTAACATCCACTGGGACCTCACACACCTCCAGCCACCTCCTCCTCCCCGTCCAAGCCCAGGAATTTGGAGGCTACAGGTGTGTGCATGTCAGATGAAGGCTCCCACCTCAGTCTGTGGCTGCCCTGTGTTTGCTCCCCGGCTGAGACGCGTAGGTCCTCAGAGTGCCACTGCTGATGGCTGTGCAGACTGTCCCTCTGGTCGGTGGTCAAAGGAGGAAGATCAGCAGGGAAGTGGGAACCAGCTGCAGGCCAGACCTCCGGGGCGGAGGGGGTTGGGGCACCCTTGGTGGGGTTCAGGCCTGAACGAGGCTACACCCATGGGCCTGGCTGCCAACCCCACTGCTCGACTTAGGGGATGAGAGACAAGAGTGGGTCTGTAAGAAACTAGAAAGCTATTCCAGATAGGGCAGAATGGAACTGCACAGGGCAACCAGGGCCAGCTTGACAAGCAACAGGAAATAACCACCATGAAAAAGGACCAAAAGCTCAGCCCGCTTCGGTTCTGCTTTGGTTGTTCTTTGGAACACAGAAGTACGACAGCTCGGCCAGGAAGCAGCAGCGCTTTTGCATCTGCTCTCTCTCCTCTCCTTCCGTTTTGGCCTTTTCTGAAAAGCTTTGCAAGAGACAGCATGCTTCACAGACGCGGTTCCTCAGTGCCTTTTGTGGGAGGACCTGTCCAGAGTCCTTCCCACCGTGTGGATGTGTGCAAAATCTGTGCACCTCCCACCGAGCCCGGCGACGGTGCCACCTCCACCAGGCAGCAGGAGCAATGCCTTCCACATACGCGTCAAATCTGAAGTCTGCTCACCAATTGTCTCCTGGCTTCTCACGCCACCCAGTGGAGAATCTAACTCCTTCCTCCCACTGACGACGTCCCGTGACCCGACTCCTCACCTTCTCTAATTTTATTGCCATCCCATCTGCCTTGGCCCTGACACAGCAACCACATTGGCCTTCTTTCCTTCCTCAAAATAAGACCTTGTTCCCAGCTTAGGCTTTGCACATGCTGTTCCCTCTGTCTGGAATGTTGGCCCCCAGGTCAGTGCACGACAGGGCTCATTCGCCAGTTGCAGGTCTTACATCGCACGTGGTCATCTCAGGGACACCTTCCTTGTCCTCAGTCTGAGCAGGAACCTGCACTTTCCACCACATCATGTTACTTTATTCCCCTGAGAGTTCATGTTTTTGATTTATTCGTTTGCTTACCTTTCTCTGTCTTTTACAATTAGCAGGCAAATTCCTGGGGGAAAGGAGACCTTGAATGCTTTGTTCTCCACTGTCTCCCGCCATGACCTCAAATAGTGCATGGCACGTGATGAGAAGAGGGTCTGTCTGGATTTGCGAGTGGAGGACTGCCTGTTCTGAACCCAGAGCGGATAACACAGAGATCCACTCACAGTGATGACAGCAGAATCCAAATTGACCAGGTCCCAGACAACTCCCAAATCTTGGCCCAGAAAAAGTAACACTCCAAAAACAGATCTTGCACCCAGAGCACAAAGTGTGCTATTGAACTGCACATCAGATGGGATACACCGGAGGAATCGGAGAGAGGGAGAAAGATGCATCTAGGATGCTCTCACTCTGGGATCTATTGAGTGGACGGAGTTTTATATTTCACCCAAATGATGTCAATCCCAGTTGAACAGGGCCCCTTTATGTCACTGCCGGGTGTTGATTGAATATGAGCTATTGACACCGCGTTCAGAGAATGACACCGATGTCTCCAAATGGACTCAGCCGTGCCTTTCCTTCAAGTTCTTTCAAGACAGTGCCTGCCCTCCCAGTGTGCGGTCACTGGGGACTTCTTGTTTAAGGGTCAACAAACACTTACTCTTAAGCACTCACTTCACATCACGTGAGTGCTGGGCATTTCATGTTCACTGCTAACAACCCCACGGGGTAGGAGGTTTTGCCTCCAGAGCGCAGCAAGGTTAAGCTGCCTCTTCCAATGGCAATACTGCTATAAAGTGGGGTAGAATTGCACGCTGTACCAAAGTACGACTCTGGTGCGTCCCTCACAGGTTCATTGGAAGTGCAGAGGCAAAGATAGGCAGCAAGAGAGGAAGGAAGATAAGCGGCGTAGAACCCAGGAGGGAAGAACGAAAATGAGTGTGGGTGGGTGAGGGGGAGGACTAAAAGAGAAGGGAGAGAATTCGGTTTGCCAAAGATGAAACTGAGTAACTGAATCACGTGCTTTAGGAAAAAAGGTAACGAACAGCCATAGTTGCTCACTGTGTACCTGGCACCATCCCAAGTTCTCTCTGATTTACTGTGGCCACTGAAATGAACTTTCATAACAACTGTGGGAAGCAGGTTCCATATCCAGCCTCATTTTGTGGATGAGAAAAGGCAAATGGCTGGCCCAATCCCAGAAAGTCTTACAGCTGGAGGAGGGGGAGGAAGGTAACCCCGGGTGTTCTGGCTCTGGAATTTGTGGATGTAACTCCCCTATTATACCTATTTTTTCCCTCCTCCAAATTACTTTCCATCTACTATCTTATCTATGAAATCCCTCGAAGGTTAGGGATTCAATGAAGCATCCTGATGGCAAATGATAACTCTGCTCTGGAAAAGATGGATCTAGAGTCAACAGGACAGAATCGGCTACTTTGAGCGACCATCTGGAATCAAGGTCAGAAGAGGAGTTGGGTCTCACACTAAAGAAAAAGTGGCAGAGCTGAAAATGGTGTCTGTGTTTGCTATTTGTTTCCACTGAGTCAGGAAGGAGTTAATCTCCACCTGCTGGGCTCCTTCCCTGGCTCTGTGGTACTGTTGTGACCATTCAGGATGATATTTATCGGTTATCCTGGACCTGTCTCTGTATTACTCTGGGTCTAAGATGTAGTCTAGCACACAGTAGAATCAATTCAATGTGGAAAGATGGATCATGGGTCCATACAGTCATTCAAGCAGTATTTCTTGAGCTCTTTGTAGGCCCAAGTCCTGTACTAACAGCAGATGGTACCAACCAGGCCACTGTTCCTGGAGCTTGTTGGAGAGTACTCAGCCTCAACATAACTGACATTTGTGCTGGATAATTCTTTGCTGTGGGGCACAGTCCTGTGCATTATAGGGTGCTACGCATCACCCTTGACCTCAACCCACTGGATGCCAGTAGATACCTCCCATTGTGACACCAAACATTGTCAAATGTCCCCAGGGGAAAGAACAATCATTTTGGATAACCACTGCTCTAGAGCTAAGGAGAAAAAAAAACCAAGAAAACAAACAAGATTTTTCAGATAACAAAAAAGGCTCTGAAATGGAGAATGGAGGGCAAGATCTGTGCAGAACGCACTTCTCCCTCCCCAGGAAGCACAAGAAAGGAGGAAACTGATGGAGAGAACTTAGATTGGCCCAGCGCTCTTGACAGGTGGCTCCCAGTGGAGTCTAGAGGGCGAACCCTGTGTTTTAGGTATTAGCATTCAACGGCAAACTCCTTTCTGCCTGGCAGAGGCTAGGGAAAGTAAACAAGAAAGGCCAGTCAGGTGGTGGACAGCCATTTCTACTGCTCCAGCACCAACCTACCGATCAATTCCAGCCAGCTCTGGGCAGACGTTCTCTGGGGAGGGCATTCTCATAAAAGACAAATCCTTACCAGATGCTCGCCTGATCTCATAAGGCTGGTGAAAAGAGAAGTCAGGTTTCAAGGGAGAAAGGGAAGAAACAAACAGAACACTTTATTAAGTCTGGAGCGAAAGGCCATTAGGAGGTACCAGCCTGGTGTCAATGAGACGTGCACAGGATTTAGAGGCAGAAGGCTTGGACTGAACATTACAATAATCTCCCTAATTCTCAGTTTTTGCACCTATTGAAATAGAAGAATCAATCTCACTTAGCTTTGTCTGTCCTTTGTGTTACAGTAGATTGAACCTAAGATCTACCACCAACGCAAAGATGATAACACATTACCACTAATACACTCCACTTTTTATGATCACAGAATAGGTGTTAGGGTATGGTCTAAATGCTTGACATGGATAAGAGCACTTCAGAAAGTTCATAAAGCATGGGCATTGTGGTATAGCAGGTCAAACCACCACTGGGGATACCTGCATCCCATACTGGAATGCCGGTTTGAATCCTGGCTGCTTCCCTTCCAATCCAGCTTCCCACTAACATATCTTGGGAGGCACGGATGATGGCTGCAGTACTTGGATCCCTGCCACCCATGTGGAAGGCACAGATGGAGTTCTGGGCTTCTGGCTTTGGGCATTTCAGGGAGTAAATCAGCAAATGGAAGATCTCTGTCTTTCTCTTTCAACCTGGCTTTCAAGTAAAAAAGGTAAATAAACATTATCTTTAAAAGTTCATGGCAAAATAGAATTAAAAGATAAGTTTATTTTGGTACAAAGGTTTTTGAAATCCCTGCATAGCTTTTTTATTATATACATTTTCCATGAACTTTTTGAAGACTTGTCCTATCACCAACTTTACCCTAGTAAAATGATTACATTATTAACGGAAGTGATTTATAAGCTATTGATACTATCTGTAAACCATGAATGATTATTTAAATAGTTAAATGGTAATTTGGGTGGAGGGGAATTGCTCGTGGTGTGGTATAATGGGTTAAGCTGCCGCTTGAGCTTGTGACACCGGCCACCATATTGGAGTGCCAGTAAAAAGTTTTGGTTGCCCCACTTCGAATCCAGCTTCCTGCTAATGTGCTTGGGGAAGCAGCAGTGATGGTACAAGTGCATGAGCCCCTGCCACCCACATGAGACAGCAGGTGAGTGAACCAGGAATTCAAAAATCTCTCTATGTGTCTCCTCTCTCTGTCACTCTGCCTTTCAAATAATAAATAAATGAATTATTTTCAAAGGTTATTCCCCCCCCCCCCCAAAAAAAAAGTTCAGGATACTTAAGAGGCCAATCTATGATATTCAAGTTGAAAACCAACACACTAGTCAATTGTGGACAGAGCTGGCCACCTAAGAGCTGGGAATTCATTCCATTGTGAGTTCCTAGTGACAAATAGCAGACTAACTCCAAACTACCATTTAGAGCTGCCCATATGCCCAAAGCTGGAGACTCCATATCTGCCTTTGACCATGTTATGCCATAGACCAGGTTACCTGTGCTCTCACCAACATAAAGTGAAAATTAATATGAGCTGATGGCTTTCTGTGCTATGTGCTTTGACACGCATTTTATGCATTGGATTCTCACAACCACCCTGCAAAGTAGATGGGTTTCACCCTCTATCATGCACTGAAGAGGCTGAGCTTCCAAGAAGTTGAAAATAACTTACACAACAGTCTCCAGGTCACAACAGCCTGAGCCAACCTCAACAAGGGCTCACCAAATGACAAGAGAGGAAAAGACAGGATACACAGGAGCTTTCAAAAGCTCCATGAAAAAAATGTGCATTATGAAAAACCTGTGCCTGGATTTCAAAAATATCTTTGCACCAAAATACACGTTATCTTTTCATCCCATTCTTCCATGAGCCTTTGGAAGTACCCTGGTTATCTTCATGGGAGAGACTGCGGCGAAAAGCAGGATTCTTTGTATAAACCTCTGACTTCACTCTTCCAATTAGAAACTCATGTTAGGCACTGAAGAGAGGCTGTCAAATGTTTATTTTCAGAAAACCATGTAGGATATTTCTGCTTTTCCTCTCCAGAAAGAAATCTCTTCTTTACTGAAACCCAGTTGTTGGGTTGTATTTTTAGATGCTGTGGTACATTATCAATGAGTCAGAAAAGAGAGAGAGAGGGATATAGATGCTGTAAACAGGAAAAGTATCAAAAACCTAACCCATAAAATCTGACAGCACAGACTGTGGGTTGGGGGTGGGGATTTTTGTTTTCGCCTGCAGTTCAGGTTCACCAGAAATGAAGTTCTACGGCTGCCTTGTAGATGATGGAAATTTTGGCTTTAGTGATTATGCAAGTAGCAGACACCCTGTGGTTTGGAAACTTTTTGCTTTGCCAACTGTCAGTTTTCTCTTTCTCCGTGAAAAGCAGCCAGTAGGAAGGAGCAAAAGTACTGCGTTTTTCAAAAACTTTTGAAGACAAGCACAGCTCTGGTGAAGGGATTTTAAAAATAAACTGCACTGCTTATAATTTAAAGATATTCTAGGTATGCTTTATTCACTGTGCAATACATTTAGAGACTCTAGGTTGAATTTAAAACAAAAAAACACCATAGAGCAAACACATAACATGCATTGCTGTGGGAACCTAGAAATCTTTAGAAAAATTAATTAGAAAATCTGAATCAACTCTACACTCATTGTCCACAGAGTACACACTCATTGTGAGTTGTTATGTCTCACTTCTTCATCAACCTTATTAGAATGTCTCTGATTTATGCTTTTCAAAGTCTCTTTGTTCTTTGTGATCCACGTAGAAGCAGAGACTGAACTGAAGTCCTTAGGGAGTTAGTAATTAATATGAGAGGTCTTCAACAAGTTTATTGAAAATGCATATTACAAAAAAAGATGCATGGATTTCAAGATGTCTTTGCACCAAAATAAACCTGTCTTTTAATTCTAGCTTCTATAAACTTTTTAAGTCTCTTCATATACATTGGTAGTATTAGCTCCAGAGTCCTGGCCCATCTCTAATTGTTTGGTAATAATATGAAATTTGGAGCAGGATTTAGAAAATACTACCAAATTGTGAAAACAGAAAAGTCACACTCACTTGAGACACACAGATAAATTCTTCATTATGTCCAGGACTTTTTGTACCATTACAAAGATACATCCTCTCTCAACATAATACAAGAACATTCCACAAAGGTCATTGAAAAATGGAATAAAAAGATATGTTTGTTTTGGTGCAGAAAATTTTTGAAGACCATTCATAGTCTTTTTTCAGCATGCAATCATACACATTCTCTATGAAATGGAAGGTGCATATTTTTTGAAGATTCCTCATATGCATGGATTTCAAAACTTTTTTTGCACCAAGATAATCTTACCTTTTTATTCCATGTATTTTAGTCATGGAACATCTTTGTCCCCTTAAGCAGATTGCTTTTTCAAACAGGATTCAGACTCTCTTTGAGGCTAATATGAGATTCAAGGATTAAAATAAAACAACAACAACAACAAAAAAAAACTGCAAGGCCACGGGTCAGAGAGTTGACATAAAAATGGAAAAGGAGGCAAAGAAAGATTTCTTGGCAAGCAACACAAGGAAGAAAGAATCCTTTGAGAAGGAGGCTAGTGTTTATAGGTGGCTCATATCAGCTCACAAGACCCTAATGTCCCATTTTCAGACCAGTCTTTAGGCATAACCAACATTAGAAGTTCAAGTTTATAAACATACCATTAAATAAGTTATATTAATAACAAAGCTCAAGACTCAACAGTTTCCAATTATGTTACTACATTTTACTTTTCTCTTGATATTATTTATGTCTATTAAATCTACATGAGAACAAGTCTATGCAGACAAAATTTTTAAAAATAATTTTTTTTTAATTGAAAAAGCAGCACATGTTAAAAAAAGTTTGTGGAAAATGCATACCATGAAAAAACTATGAATGGACTTTGGAATTTTTTACATCAAAATAAACCTCTTTTCATTCCATTTTCCATAAACTTAAATTTTTTTTTCTTATTTATTTGAAAGATACAGAGAGAAAGGCAGAGATCTCACATCTGCTGGTTCACTCCCTAAATGCTTCAACAGTCAGGGCTGTTCAAAGCTGAAGCCCGGAGCTAGACACTCAGTCAGGGTCTCCCACATGAGTGGCAGGGATCCAAGAAAGGAACTGTCTTGCAGGGTCTGCACTAGCGGGGAGCTCAGCCAGGATTGTTTCAGGTGCTCTGACACAGGATGCAGGCATCCCAGCCTTCACACACTCTTTTGAGACTCTTCGTATTTAAGGACGTACCAGTTCTCATAGTTTCCCAACCCAGTAAATCGGTCAAGGTGAGAACGTTTACACCACAAAAACTGGCAAATGCTACAGATCAGTGTCCTTTCCTGTGAGAACTGGTTGTGAAACTTTCACCAGCACCCCACTGGGAAGTTCAAGGGGGAGAAGAAGGTCTCAGTAAGTGTGATGCTCGGAGCACTCTTTCAGGATGTCAAGGCCATTGTGTCCACATGATAAAGATGAAAGACCGAACTGTGTTCAAAATCTCTATAATAGGGTAAATAATATCTACCAAATCTATCAATAGGGTAGTGCTACTGATGCTTGCTGGGCACAGAACCCAGCAAACAGAGGTTGACATGAAAGGTGACCGTTGTAATCAATTATTCTGCTTACACAAGCGCCCGGAGGACAAGCTCACTGCTAAGATTCTCCCGATCAAATGCTCAGAGTCATTTTCTTTCCCAGTTTGTTTGCCAACGGATGCACAAGGCAGCATTTATCTCATTTAGTAGAGTCTTCGTAGCCCTTCAAATAGTGACTTCACCATACTGGGGTTTGATAAATATTTGTGGAATGATTGAATGAATTAATGAATTTCCATCTGTAGTCCACTTGGGAGTTTCCTACCCATTTTATGGTGAAGGGCCAAATGGCAACTGAATGACTCCTTTTAAAATTTATTTTATTTTATTATTAATATTATTTTTAAAGATTTTATTTATTTGAGAGGCAGAGTTACAGACAGAGTGGAAGAGATAGAGGGAAAGATCTTCCATCTGCTGGTTCACTCCCCAATTGGCTGCAGCGACCAGAGCTAGGCAGATCTGAAGCCAGGAGCCAGGAGCTTCTTCCTGTTCTCCCATGAAGGTGAAGGGACCCAAGCACTTGGGCCATCTTCCACTACTTTCCCAGGCCATTGCAGAGAGCTAGATCGGAAAAGGAACAGCCACGACTAGAACCGGTGCCCATAGGGGAAGCTGGCACCGCAGGTGGAGAATTAACCTATTGTGTCACAGCACCGGGCGCCTGCGTGACTCCTTTGGAAAAAAAAAAAAAAAAAAAAAGTTACAAAGCCACGGTGCACAACAGGATGTTCTGATTCCTTTGCCTGATTGCCAGATTCCTCCCAGCTGTGCTGCTGCTGGCCTTCTAGAATCTGTTCCCTGCTGAAAGAGGCCACCGTGACCTTAAAACACCAGGGGAAGACATCTCCAGCTTTTCATTCGCAGGCGAATTGAGCACGTGTTCTTGTACGAGGGCAGCAAGTTCCTTCTGCTTCTGCTTCTGCTCCGCCCCACGCGCAGCTCCCTTCTGTCTGCATCACAGGAGATGTGTCTTGTGAGAGAGAATTTCAGCCAACACTTGGGGCTGTAACCAGGGAACCAAATATTTCCCCCCA
This sequence comes from Lepus europaeus, assembly GCF_033115175.1. Lineage (NCBI taxonomy): Eukaryota > Metazoa > Chordata > Mammalia > Lagomorpha > Leporidae > Lepus > Lepus europaeus. Next base: position 43,633,127 of record NC_084835.1, read on the forward strand.
TGGCCCTGCCTCAGCATTGTTTCTTACACTTGTTCTCCTAGAACAGCAATTCTGGAGGGAGGTGGGGCAGGGTAGGGCCATGGTAAAAAACAAGCAAACAAACAAACAAACAAAAACCCACCGGTGTTTCTGGTAAGAGTGGCCTGGACAGTGGCTTCTGCAAACTCATCGGGAAGTTACTAAATTCCAGAACTCAGAATTTCTATGGTACTGGGTTGACCCAGGGCAATCACACAGGCTGGACTGGCCACTCAGCCCAGTGCAGGGCTGTGGTTGGGAGTAGACAGGATGCTGCTGATCCCAGCCCTGTCTCTTGGCAATCCCAGGCAATTCCTGTACCCTCTGAGAAGCTGCTGTATAATGGAGAGTGTTTTGACTAATGTATTGTAAATCATTCATTCTATAAGCAGCAAAAAAATGAGGCTGGTGTTTATAATGCCAGCATCCCATTATCGGAGCATCAGTTAGAGTCCCAACTGCTCTACTTCTTCTTTTTAAAGATTTATTTATTTATTTGGAAGGTAGAGCCATAGAGAGGCAGAGGCAGAGAGAGAGAGAGGTCTTCCATCCACTGATTCACTCCCCAGATGGCGGCAACAGCTGGAGCTGTGCCAATTGGAAGCCAGGAGCCAGGAGCCTCTTTCAGGTCTCCCACATGTGTGCAGGGGCTCAAGGACCTGAGCCATCCCCACTGCTTTCCCAGATCATAGCAGAGAGCTGGATCAGAAGTGGAGCAGCTGGGACTTGAACTGGCGCCAATATGGGATGCCAGCACTGCAGGCAGTGGCCTCACCCACCACATCACAGTGCTGGTCCCCAACTGCTGTATTTCTGATTCAGCTTCCTGCTGATGTGCCTGGGAAAGCAGCAGATGATGGCCCAAGTGCTTGGGCCCCTGCCACCCACATGGGAGACCCTGATGGAGTTCCTGGATTCTAGCTTTGGCCTATCACAGTCCTGGCTGGTGCAGTCAGTTGGGGAGTGAACCAGTGGATGGAAAATCTTTCTCTCATTGTTTCTTCCTCTCTCTGTCACTCTGCCTTTCAAATGTATAAGACTTAAAAAGAAAAGAAGCAAATATTTCTATTTTTTAAAGTATCATATATGAAGGTATATCAAATAATTCAAAGGGAAATTAAATTAAAAGAAACTTATTTTGGTGCAAATTTTGAAATTTATGCAGAATGTGTTTTATAACATGCATTTTCATGAGCTTCCATTTTAAAATTTTTGCACCAAAATGAAGTTATCTTTTAAATCCATTTTCCATGAACCTTTTGAAGTACCCTCATGTTATTTATTAAGTATGAGGGTCAAGAGCATAGTCTTGGGTTTAAAGCCCAGCTCTGTCTGTGTGATCTTGTGCAGGTTCCTTTACTTCTCGTGAGACTTGGTAATAATTACTAATAATATTATCAGATGTCTTGCTAACTGAAAACAGACTCCTGGAGGGTGGATACTTTCACTGGTCAAGTTCACGATATGGGTAGGTGGTAACCAGGTTCTACTCTGTCTCTGAGCCCTACAGAACAGAAAGGATCCAGTCACTCGAGTCATGCCTAAACTTGGTCTGAGCGCTCCATCCTCACCTGGCCAATCCAGAGTGCCTTTGACTTCCAATATGCTTCCATCTGTTTCCTCTTTTGAACTTCTCAATTCTTGATGTGCCAGAAGTGCCACACCTCCATCTCACATATGAAACCACCGAGGGCCAGGGAACGATGTGACTTCCGTTTGTCATATCCCTTTAGCTACACAGAGACAGGTCTCCCGATAGAGAGCTCTTTCCTGCTAATGGTCCTTAAGAACAATCTCCTGGTCCTTCAGAGAATATTCACCAGAAAGGAAAGTTACCAAAACACCCAACTAAAATAATGTAACGGTTCCTCTCGTGCCTTTTACAGCAGGAGATTTCCTATACGTTCAATGGGAACTGTATAGTAAAAACAGCTCTTCCAACCTGCGTGCTTCGGGGACTCTGCAGTGTCCCATTGGTGTGGCCTGGGCTGCCATGATGGCTCAGCCTCCAAGTTCCCAAGTCGTCTAAAGTTGCCTAGTGAAGTCAGTGAAAAGAAATGAATTTGAAAAAGAATTCTGAGAGGCATGGGGCAGGGGGCACATGAGAGAGAAAGAGAGACAGAGAGTGAGAGAGAGAAAGAGAGAGAGAGAGACTACTATCTGTTAGTTCACTCCTCAAATGGCTGAGGCTGGGCCAGAGAACTTAACCCAGATTTCCTATATGTGTTATAGGGACCCAACTAAGTGGATTGTAGGGACTCAACTACTTGAGCCATCACTGTTGCTTCCCAGTCCTCTCCCAATAAATGCACTTTTAAAAACCTAGAGAATTTTTAGCAGTTCTGGCAATAAAAGCCATTTTCTTCTGGTTTGGGAACTATTATTCCAACCACTATCACTTTTTTAGAGTCTTAGAGGATTTAATGTACTGGAGCAGGCAAGAGTTTTTTTTTTCTGAAAGAGAAGTGACTGGTTTAAACAAGAGGCATGACCTTGTGATACAGACAAGACTACAACTAGGTAAAGAGGAGACAGACTTGGAAAAGTCAAAAGAACTTAGCCCCTAGATGTCCACGAGTATGAGTATTTTGGCTGAAAAGAAGAAATGCTTGCAGAACTTTGTTTTGTCTTTCTTTCTGTGTTCTGGCCAATTTGAGTTCTGCTGAGCTGCTGCGGAAGTTCCCATGTGTCTCTTCCTTTAGAAACACAATAGCAAGCTATTAACTCCAAGTGCCACTGGGATGGCCACCACTGTATTTCTCTCCTGTAATTGAATATTGTTCTACTTTATCACTTCTTTTTTCTGACTCCAAATACCCAATTTCCAACAAACTGGGAACACTGTCCATTCTGCTAGCTACATTCATTGTTTTGTTTGCTTTCCAGGGAATGAATTTTTTTTTTTTTTTTTTTGAGTACCTATCATGTGCCAGGATCTTGGGGGTAAAAGTAACAGCACATTCTTGTTGGGAGCTGGGTGTCAGACAACAGTGTCTTATGCCATCGTTGAAGCGGCTAGAGACTTGTTATTATCATTTACTTATAAACTAGGAGATGTGTCGTTTTAAGTAAGCTTCCCATTTTCCCAAGATAGGGCAGAGGCAAGGCTGAAAAAAAGGCAATTCTTTTGCATCCATGTCCAACAGAGCACTCTGCAATGACAGAATGTTCTAGAATGTGTTAGTGAACATGGACAGTTGTCACTCCAAAGATAGTGGAACTCTAATCAGGTGTGTCAGCCTCCAGGAGAGGTTCCAGAGAAAGACAAAACATGCTGGCTTCACGTTTTATATAACTGCTTGGCTATGTAGCCTTGGATTATTAATTTTTTTTCAACCTTAGTTTTCCTATTTGTAAAATGAGAAGACGATAATATCCATAATCTTCCATACAGAACTCCTCACCTCAAGCCATGGAGCTCCCCTCTCTCTCTTATTCCTGGTTGTAATGACCAGGGGAGAAAATAAAACAGTAGGACTGGGATTAAATACTATGGGCACATTCTGCCCCTTTTGCTGTGCCTTTTTGGTCATTTCAGAGGTTGAGCACTGACATCTGTAGCCTGGTAACAGGTGACAGGTTCCCTCACTCAATGACCCCTGGGTTCCGGTAGTGGCTACACTGAGGGTCTAAAGACTGAATGCTGGGATTCAAATCTCAGTTCTGTGCTTGGTCAACCATTGACATCCAATCATGTACTCACAAATCTCTACTGAGCTCTTACTGTGTTGAAGACACCGTGAGGCCGGCGCTGTGGCTTAACAGGCTAATCCTCCACCTTGTGGTGCCGGCACACCGGGTTCTAGTCCCAGTTGGGGCGCCAGACTCTATCCCGGTTGCCTCTCTTCCAGGCCAGCTCTCTGCTATGGCCCGGGAAGGCAGTGGAGGATGGCCCAAGTGCTTGGGCCCTGCACCCGCATGGGAGACCAGGAGAAGCACCTGGCTCCTGGCTTCGGATCAGCGAGATGCGCCGGCCGCAGCGGCCATTGGAGGGTGAACCAACGGCAAAAAGGAAGACCTTTCTCTCTGTCTCTCTCTCTCACTATCCACTCCGCCTGTAAAAAAAAAAAAAAAAAAAAAAAAAAAAAAAAAAAAAAAAGACACCGTGATAGGCTCTGAGGGTTCAATAGAGACACAAGCCAGACAGGTGTTCCTCTCTCAGACTTGCCAGGGGAAGAGGCAGTCGACAAACAGGCCAACAAACCGCAGCATGGGATGATTTCACGTCACACTAAATACCACAAAAACTTTAAGAAAAGAGGAAAACATGACATGGGAGATTTGTTCTTTTTGATACAGTAGTCAGGAAAGGGCTGTTTGGGAGGTGACATTGAATTTGAGACTGCAATGATGAGGGAGATCTAGGAAAAGACACAACCAACAAGTACAAAGTCCCTGAGGCTGGGTTTCTTAGATTCTGTTGCATAATTTGGGGGTGAGTACTATACCCTTAGAGTGCCCTTCTAGACACTTTTCCCCCCTAATATCCTCCTCTTCCATGAAGTTTAATGCCACAGATTCACTTTGTATCTGTTGGATAGAAATAACCTTGAGAGGACAATGAACTTTTGCAGTATCTGAGTTTCTTCCTCTCTAGAACCAATTCACACTCCCCTTAGAGCCATGGCAGGCAATGCAGCTGGAGCTTGGCCACCAAGACACAGGACAAGCGATAAAGTCAAAGACTTAATGAGGGGGCTCCACAGTGGTTCTCAGTGCATGGTCCTGCCGTCACTGGAACTTGTGAGAAACACAGAGGGCTGCCCTGCAGTGTGTTCTCACAAGCCTTCCGGGTCACTCTGATGCATGCTGAGGTCTGGAACCACTGGGCTCGATCATGCACGGTGCTCTGGGCCATGGTAAGGAGGATGGGGTTTATCGCAACGCAGGCAAAGCCATGGGAGACTTTCCCAATGCGGAAGAGGAACAGAGAACTTGTGGAAAGGGTAACTCTGGCTACTGTGAGATGGGACCACAGCAGGTGGGGCCAAAGTGGAACAAAACCCACCACATGGTTCCTGCACTGATCTCCCTCTGTCAAACGGGGATACAAACATGTGAGCAGACTAACAGCACTGCACTGTGCACGCTCAGTGGGTGAACTTATATTGGTGAATTTTGTCTTGATTAAGCTGTTCAAAAATATAACAAGTGGTTTCAAATGTAAAAAAAAAAAAGACCCACTTTATAAGGTTATAAGGATAAAATAAGTGAATGTGTGTAAAGAATAGTAAGGTGCTTGGGACACAGTCAGCACTCAATAACTGTTAAAACTATTTTTTTCTGCCCCTCAATTCTCTCTTCCAAACTCTTCTTGGCTAACATCCAAATGTATACCTCCCTGCTTTCTGTTTAGATCCCTCTATCTGTGTCACTGAGACTGGGCAGTGGTGGCCTGGTGAATCTGTAACATGTTTACAGGGGCACAAGGTCATGGTGAAGGTCCATGGTGTTCTATTCTGTCTCCTTTCATTTTCTTTTTCCCTGGGAGATTTAACTGATGGCTTGGAAAATGAAACTCAATGTAAAACTAGAGTCTTATAATCTGGTCTATTATTAACTTTGGGCACCTTTTAGGGCCATAAAAAATGAGTGCCAGATACCAAGACACAGGACAGTGTAGGGATAGGCATGGACTTCAGCACGAAGCAGATGTGTACACAAGACAACTCTGACATTAGCCAGTGGGACCTGGGGCAAGTTAGCTAATCCCTGATTTACTTATCTTTAAGTTAAAATATTTTTAATTTAAAATATTTATTTATTTATTTTATTTGAGAGTGGGGGAAGGGAGAGAGACATAAACATACACAGAGAAAAAGAGAGGGAGAGAGACCTCCTAGTCACCAGTTTACTCTGCAAACGCCTGCGACAACTGGGGCCGGGCCATGCCAAAACAGGGAGACTCAATCTGGGTCTCCCATATGCATGACTGAGACTCAACTACTTGAGCTATCACCTACAGCTGTCCAGGGTGTGCACTAGCAGGAAGCTGGAATCGGCAGCAGAGCCAGGACCCAATTCTAGGCATTCTGATATGGGATGCAGGCTTTCAAAGTAGTGTCTTAAGTTATGTTAAATGCCATTTAATGCTATGTTAAAATAGTGTCTTAATGCTATGTTAAATGCCATTTAATGTCTCTCAATCTGTTTCATGGCCTGAAAAGCCCAGATAACGACAATGTTGACCTCACAGAGTTGAGGCCGCAGCAGGAGAACACGCAGAAAGCACCAGCACATACTTGGCACTCAGTGTCCGTTACAATGATGAGTAACTATTGAACTTGCCACAGGAACAGCCTGCTGCGTGAACCGTTAAGGAAAACACAGTTCTGCGGGCCTCCAGAAGGTGGAACACGATTTGCCTTGGAAAAGACATCAACTGGGAAGGTTGATGAAACAGACAACATGTTCCCAAGCAGGCTCCTCTCCATTTACACAATATTCAATTTGTGTTAAGTAATCTAGCCAGCTCAGAACACCCTTCAATGCCTTCTTCCACAGGCGTGCAAATCTCCAGGCACACGATTCTTCCTCTTCAAACATTTTTTTTTTCAGGGCCAGTTCACGTCCTGGCTGCTCCTCTTCTGATCCAGCTCTCTGCTATGGCCCAGGGAAGATGGCCCAAGCGCTTGGGCCCCTGAACCCTCATGGGAGACCTGGCCTCGCTCCTGATTGGTCCAGCTCCAGCCTTTGGGGTCATTTGGGGAGTGAACCAGCAGATGGAAGACCCCTTTCTCTGTCTCTCCCTATCTCTGCCTGTAACTCTGCCTCTCAAATCAATAAAAATTTTTTTTCATTTATTTATTTGAAAGGCAGAGAGAGAGAGAGAGAGACATGGATAGACATAGTGAGAGAGCTGGTATCCAGTGGTTGGGCCAAATGTCAGGAGCTGGGAACACCATCACAGTCTCCCAAGCAGGTGGCAGGGACTCAATTACCTGAGTCCTTACTGCTACCAACCAGGATCTGAATTAGCAGGAAGCTGGACTCAGGAGACACAGGGGCCAGCTACCCCAGGTACTCCAATGTGGCGCCTCTAACAGACGTCTGAAATGCTCGGTCAGATGCCTGCTCCGGCCTTATCTCTTTGCTCCCTGCTTTCCTGATGTGTATATTGAAAACACACTGGTGCTGGGCTATGAGGTTTAAATTGAGCTGATGCACACGGAGTGCCTAGAATAGCTTTGGGCTCCATCACTCTCATTATGAGCATAATTTGTTCATTTTAGGTTTCTCTGCTTCTCTTGTATCATTTTCCACAACTGTGATTAAATTACAATCTACTTGGTTATTTGTATTTAATATCTGCCTCCAGGGACTACATCCATCTTCTTAACCATGGTACCCCCAGCTGACAGCATGCACTTTCTAAGAGGCTATTCAATACTAAATATCTGTGGCATGGAAAAAAATGGAAGCTGTGTGTGTTTGTTTTATAAAACTTGGGAAAGCAACATAATTTTTTTTCATATAAAATATTTAGGGGGCCTGCATTGTGGTGCAGCAGGTTAAACCATTGCTTGCAATACCAGCATCCCATATGGGCACTGGTTTGTGTCCCAGCTGCTCCACATTTTATCCAACTCCCTGCTAGTGGCTTGGAAAAAGCAGTGAAAGATGGCCCAAGTGTTTGGGCCCCTGCTACCTTCATCAGAGACCTGGAAGAAGCTCCTGGCTCCTGGCTTCAGCTTGGTCCAGGCCCAGCCATTGCAGCCATTTGGGGGAGTAAACCAGCTGATGGAAGATCTCTAACTCTTTCAAGTGAATAAGTAAATAAATAAATATTTTTAAAAAGATTTTTATTTAAGAGATAGAGTTACAGACAGAGAGAGGGATAGATAGAGAAAGGTCTTCCATTGGCTGGTTCACTCCTCAAATGGCTGCAATGGCCAGAGTTGGGCCAATCCCAAGCCAGAAGCTAAGAGCTTTCTTCTGGGTCTCCCATGTGGGTGCAGGGACCAAGCACTTGGGCCATCTTCCACTGCTTTCCCAGGCCATAGCAGAGGGCTGGATGGGAAGAGGAGCACCTGGGACATGAACTGGCGCTGATATGGGATACCAGTGCTGCAGGTGGAGTCTTAGCCTACTATGCCACAGCGCAGGCCCCAATACATACATCTTTAAAAAAAAATTTAAAATGATCATGAGTTAATCAGTCATTTCTTTTTAAAAAGAAGGGAAAAGGAATAATGCAAAGCAAGACAAGTGGCACGGCAGACCTCAGTATATTGCAGATTGACCAATGAATTCCCTAAAGCCAGATGACTGTTGTGGTGAACACAGCAATTACTCTCAGGTCCTACTAGAGTGACTTGATGCTGAACTTGACTCAAGGCCAAGGACCAAGAGGGAACCTACCATCTCCGCACCTGGCTGTTGCTAAAACTATGCTTCCTACTCCCAGAGGAACAGTAGAAATAGCTGCAGCTGGGAGAGAGGGTGGGGCTTGCTCTTGATTCTAAACACCTGCTCTAGGGCAAGCTTGGTGCTGGGACACAATACTTTCGGCAGGCTCAGATAGGAAGGGGCCTCAAAAGGTTCATGGGTAATACACATTATACTTGGATTCCCTTTTCTGTGAATTTTTGGATGTGCTTGCAGAAGGGTAGGGACTAAAAAGGGTTGTAGAAAGACTCCTTTCTTGGGCACTGCTCTGGCTTGCCTGTAACCCCTCCAAAAGTCAGGTGTTGCCAACATGATAGAATTAAGAGGTGAGTAGGCCAGGAGGTGGGCTCCCTCATTAAGGCGATTAAAGCCTTTATAAAAGTGGCTTCTTCAGCCTTCTGCTAACTCACTAGCTTGTCTGTCTGCTGTGTGAGATGCAGCAGGAAAGTCCTCACCAGATTAGATGCTGGCCCCTTGCGCTTGGACCTCCCAGCCTTCAGAACGGCCGTGGGAAATGCATTTATGTTGACTGTAAATTACCCAGACTCAGTTATTCTGTTAGGGCAGCACAGAACGGACCCAGACAGGCGTCACACACAGAGGCCAAGTCATTTCTCTCCAAGACACAGAGTTCATGTAGGATTGCTGTCTTAAGCTGAGACCTCTCATGGGCCTATTAATGAGGAGAGAAGAGTTGGCAAAACCCTCCCTTTTCCCCCGAGTATAGGCAAAATGTGTTAAAGAGAATCTTTCGGGGAAGAATTTCTATTCCTGTCATCAGGTCTGTAGTGGGTCTATATTATTAACACGGTTAAGAACAAGGCCTTAGAAAGATGAACACCTGGCCTTAAGCCAAGACGGAGGTCTGCAGTGGACACACTGCTACCATTTATTTGTGAACTTGTGTTCAGCGAGATCCACACAAGAGCAAGTGTCCACAGGGTCAGCTGAACCCCCGTGTCCAAACAATGGAAGGGTCACGAGTACCCTGACGATGTCACGATGCAGAAATCATCTCATGAATCAATGGTTCCTGCTTATGTTCTCAGGAACATTAGGGAGTCCTGAAAAAAGTAACCCATTCATTACTTTATACACCCTATCCTCTGGTGGCATCTAAATGTTTCCATGACCATTGTGTTTATTTGCTGCATTTGTAATGGACTATTCTTATTAAACAACAATAACTACACTTACTAGGTCTCAATTTGTAAGCGGCAAAGCAGCATTTACACACAGAGACTCACTTGGACACTGTACTCTCCTCTTGTTTCCTGGGATAAGCCTGGAAAGGGTAGAGCCCTTCTCAGCGGGCTCCTGTTAGCGATCCTTAAAAATACACCTCTGTTTGTTTAATCCTCTGACCACAAAATAATCTGCATTAAACTGCAGTACGCATAGCCATTTCATGTCAACAGCTCTTACACAGCCTAAGTGGTGAATGGCAAAGGAACGGGATGTCAAGATTGCAGGAGCTACACGGAAGAGATGAAGTGTCCCTGTGTGCTGTCTTCTCTGACTGGTTAAGGCCTCATAAATGCTGGCTGCATCTCAGACACCTTTGTAAGCCCAAGCCTGACATGTTGCTGATGAGAAACACTTTCAGGAGATATGTATTGACTTTCTTATTTTTAATGTCAAAGGGAGAGAGCGAGCGAGCACACGCATCTCATTTATTCTTCAAATGTCTGCAACAGCCAGGACTGGGCCAGGCCAAAGCCAGGAGGCTGGAAGTCAACCTGGGTGTCCCACATGGGTGACAGAGACCCAACTACTTGAGCCATCACCTGCTGCACACCAGCAGGAAGCTGGAATCAGGACAGGGGCTGGGACTTGAATGCAGGCACTCCGATATTGGATGTGAGCATTCTGAGTAGCATCTTAACCACTAGGCCAAATGCCTGCAGCATGTGCTGACTTTTAATCATTTGGAATCCAAAGAGCAGAGTCCAATTTCAATGCAACAGTTGTACACATTTCCCACAATATCCTGATTTCCTCCTAGACAGCATCTCAGTGTCTGATTCCAGCTAGCAGTCTCAGCAATTTCTCCATTTCCCATGTTGCTTCTGCCCACATACTGCTATTGATTCTACAGGCAGCTGGGTCACCACAGTCCATGCCCTGAATTCCTCTCTAGGTAGAAGCGAAGTAGCAGTGGAACAGGCGAGCGAAGGGAGAGGAGATGAGAGGGAGGGGAGCAGAGAAGGGAGCATTGGCAGGAGAGGTAGGTAAATGGAAAGACAGACACAGATAACAGGGAAGTAACTACTAAGACTTTAGAGTTAGAGTATTTCTATGCTGAAAAGGAATATGTGTGTTAGACTAATCTCTTCACCCATCAATGTGGATTCTGAAGCTTGGATGGGAAAATGAGCTCCCCGAGGCCACACAGCACATTGGTAAGACACAAAGTATGTTCTCGCTGTCTTGTGCACAGCCACACTGTTCTACAGTATAAGGAAGGCCAGCTTCTGGACTACTCCCATTCTGACAGGGAAACCTGAACGTAAACACATCTGTCTTGGCGGGGCAGGCCTTTGACTGGCAGTTAAGACGCTGGTTAGAACACCTGTGTCCCACATCAGAGTGCCTGGCTTTGACACCTGCCTCTGGCTTCTGATTCCAGCTTTCTGCTGGGAACCTGGGAGGCAGCAGTGATGGCTCAAGTTATCGGGTTCCTGCTACACATGTGGGAGACCTGGTTTGAGTTTCTGGCTCTGGCTTTGGTCCCAGGCAAGCCCAGGTTGTTTTGGGTGTTTGGGGAGTAAAACAGCAAGTGGGGATGCTCTCTCTTTACCTCACAAATAAAAATATAAATAAGTAAAAATATCTGTAATAGCCAATTTTCGGTTGCTCTTTAAGAATACATGAGACGGGGTAATTTATAAAGGAAAGAAGCTTACTAGTTCACAGTTTCGGAAGCTGGAAGTCCCAGATCAGGTGGTCTCATCCAGCAAGAACCTCACGGCAGCATGGCTGCATAAGAAGGTAGTGGAAAAATGGAAGGGCAAGCAGGTGTATGCAGGAGAAAAAGCACAAGCAGTAAAGAGAGAGAGGGAGAGAGAGAGAGGGAGTGAAAGGGAGATGTTCCAGCCACTGGTTCACTCCTCAAATGGCTGCCATGGCCGGAGCTGGGCCAGGCTGAAGCCAGGAGCCCGAAATTCCATAAGAGTCTTCCACATGGGCAGCAGGGGCCCAAGTGCTTAGCGCTTCCTCCATTGCTTTCCTGAGTGCATTAGCAGGAAGCAGAATCAGAAGCAGGGCAGCCAGGTCTGAAACTGGCATTCTGATATGGGATGCCAGTACCTCAAGCAGCAGCTTAACCCACTACACCACAATGCTGGCCCTGGTACTCTTCCTTTAGAACAACTTGATCTCCAAGTACCTACTCCAGTCCAATTCCAGGAGAACAGCACTGACTTAGCTCAATGACCGAATCCGTGCTTGAAGGCCCCTCCTCCCAACACTACTGCTTTGGGAATGAGGTTCTCTTACTGGGTGCTTCAAAAAGTTCATGGAAAAGTGGGATTAAAAGATAAATGTATTTTGGTGCAAAGATTTAGAAATTCAAGCATAGTTTTTTTTTCTTTTATAATATGCATTTCCATGACGTTTTTGAAGACCCTGTTGTAGGCATGGATTTCAAATTTTTTTTACACAAAAACAAACTTCGCTTTCAATTCCATTTCTATGAACTTTTTTTTTTCCCCCCAACAGGCTGAGCGGAGAGTGAGAGAGACAGAGAGAAAGGTCTTCCTTTTCCGTTGGTTCACCCTCCAATGGCCGCTGCGGCTGGCGCACTGCGCCGATCCGAAGCCAGGAGCCAGGTGCTTCTCCTGGTCTCCCATGCAGGTGCAGGGCCCAAGGACTTGGGCCATCCTCCACTGCACTCCCGGGCCACAGCAGAGAGCTGGCCTGCAAGAGGGGCATCCAGGACAGAATCCGGCGCCCCGACCGGGACTAGAACCCTGTGTGCCGGCGCCGCAGGTGGAGGATTAGCCTATTGAGCTGTGGTGCTGGCCATTTCCATGAACTTTTAGAAGTACCCTTGTACATGGACTTGTGGGAGACACATTTAACCGACATCTAATATTAAGGAAGGTATGAAAATCTTGAAAGAACAGATGCAAATTCTGTTGTCTTGTTCATTTTATTTTGTAAGAATAAACAATTATTTTTATTCAATACGCAGAGATAGAGAGAGAGAAAGACAGAGAGACAAAGACAGAAAGCTCCCATCTGCTGGTTCACTCACGAAATGCCTGCAAGGGCCAGGCTGAAGTTGGGAGCTGGGAACTCAATCCAGGTTCCCATGTGGGTAGCAGGGACCCAACTACTTGAGCCATCACCTGATGCTTCCCAGGGTGTGCATTAGTAGGAAACTTGAATCAGCAGCAGAGTTGGGACTCAGACCCAGGCAACCAAATGGGATGTGGGTATCTTAACCATTAGGCCAAATGCTTGTCCATGACATGTTCATTTAAACTTATAAGCAAATAAGAGAAGAAAACCAATAGAGAAAATAAACCAATACAAGAGAATTGAAGTGTATATACCTAATACAGTCCCATCTACAAAAGTTACCTTTAAAGAAAAAAGAGCACTTGAAATAAATAAGCAATCTCCCTCAAATCTTTCTTTTCATAGGCTGCTGGTCTTGAAATGACAAGCTGTCTGCTCAGCTTTGCCAGATTAGACCAACACATACACGTAAACATACAGTTTACATGCATTCTGCTTTATATTTCCAGTTTAGAAAAGTACTTCATTTAAAAATGTCACAGTTTTCCAGCAATATAAGAAGAAAAGTCTTATCTGGAGTATCATGGAACCCGCTACGGGGACAAACAGAAGTCTCAGCCTTGAACTGTGATCCTGAAACAGGCTCCGCAGAGAGCACACTGATATTTTAAAGGTTTCTACGATATTTCCAAGACAGACAATGTTTCAGCATGTTTGAACCCAGTACCCCAGGTTGTTGTGACTGCAAGAAAGACTGCAGGTTCTTGTTTTTGGGGTCTGTCGTTCACCTGCCCCCTGGACACTGCCAGCCACTGGAGGCAAATCATAATAGGAATCAGAACCTCATTTGGAATGTAACCCCAAAACTCTACTTCAAGACGCATGCACCTGTGAGGAGAAAACTCGCGCTGCAGGAAACACAGAGACGTTGGAAACTAGGCAAAACACTCAGCTGGCCTCGAACCAGCAAAGAGTGGACCGAGTGCACTCAGAAGTCAGCACACCCGACTCTAGGCTATGCCCTGCTCCTACTGGGGAAAGTCCCTCCACTTTCTCTGGATTTTAATCTCATCAGGAATAGAAGGAGGGACTCGGACAAAGTGACTTACGAGTTTTCTTCCAGCTCACACGTCTCCTGGCATAAATACATGCAGCACTTCTACTCAACTGATGGTATTTATGTGCATTTCATTCTCCTGCCTCCTATAGTTATTGAGCACGCTCTCCATGACAGGGAGCAGGACCACCCTGCAGGAACCTCTGGTCTAATAACAGCTTCCCCGTACACTCCAAAGGGAGGACAGAACACTTGGTGTGCTGGATGACACTGAATGTGCTCTGGAATAGGATTTGATGCATCTACAACTATTTTTGGCCATCTGCTAAGAACTGTAGTTTCTGATCCCTGAAAGAGCTGCATAAAAACCTCTAAGGAGGCTCTATGGCCTGAGTCTTAAGAATGGATCATAAGGGTCACCATAAGGCTTCTAATAAGGGTCTAGGTCTCAGGACTGTATTTTGGATAAGACCATATTTCTTCCCAGTCCTCAGACATTAGGGACCTTTAGACAGGATGATTTAGAGACAACCAATTCCTTCCCAAGGCTGTCCCATTGTGTTGCACTGTGGTGAGGGCTGCCATCCTGGGCTCTATTGTGAGATATTTATTTCCTTGACGTTTCTCTTCTCTACCCAATCCTACCCACTTCCTCTACAGACTTCCTTCTATCCCCAAGAGTTTTGCAGCCTAGTGGATGAGATAATTTCCTTTGTTTTCTGAAGTCTACCCACATTTTCTGACCCTCCCCCACCAACAACATCTACCTATCAGGGAAGAAAAATGGATGCATGCCACCGGGCTTAATGAGTTTACCATAACTGCATTACGAGGGAGGCAAGGGAAAAAGAGCTTCCCTTTAATAAGGATGTAGGACTTCCCCTGACAAATTATAAAAGCTTTATTAATTCATTGATAGCCATCTCCAAAAATGGCATTTCCGAGATCTGGGTTAGGAGCTGCTAAATTCTGATACAGAGGATTCAGCGTCAACTAGACGGGGATCGGAATTCCATTTTCCTTCTTTCTCAAGGCAAGACACGGACGCCCATCAGAGGGTCCTTTCAGAGAGGCCACGAATGAGTTCTAGGCTCTTGGCTGTCACGACTCCAAAAGGGGAGAAGGCCCCAGACTTGCTGGTGAGCTGAGGAACAGCTACAGATCCAAAAGCATTTTGTGCTGCTAACTCTCACTCTTTCTACATCTGTAAAGGGGCTTCAGTCTTTAAAATTACAAAAGAGAAAGAAAAAGGATCAGTAGGTAGGGCTCCGAGGAGAGTTGGGAATTATACATTTGAACAATTCCCAAAGTTCTAAAGTAAAACACGAAATCGGCCTTGTAGGACCTTGGGAAAAGCAAAGATAGCATTCAAAACAATGACAGGAAAACCCTCCAAAAATGAGTGTGGAGGCCCATCTCTACTTTTAAATTGAAGCCAGTCTGCCTCTTTTTTGGAAAGAGTAATTTAAAAAAAAAAAAAAAAAAAAAAAAAAAACAACAGTGAAGATAAAACATTTGCAGTCATTTCCTTCTCTAAACATTGGGTTCTGCAATGATTTTCGATGAGTCCACCCCCAATATCCTATTAAAATTCGCCCAAGATGTTGCTTAGAACTGCCACCAAAAGCTCCAGGAGCACCCTGTGCACCGTGTGCAGCCAGAAGGTCGTTAAGAGAAATGATTCTTACCTCCGAATCATGATCGCAGCTCATCTACAGGGACCGGAGCCTATGCAGGACAACGGCTGCGTGTGTTCGGCACTTGGTGTGTGTGTGTCTGTCCTCCACAAGCTGGTGGAAGTAAGGACCCAAAACCCCTGACGCCTTCCGCTGCCATGTAATCTTTAGGAAATGACCCTACCCTTTGTTGCCTTGATTAGAAACAAAAGCTTTTCAGCATGAGTCAGGGGAGTAATGAGAAAAAAAAAAAAAAAAAAAAGAGAGAGAGAGAGAGAGAGAGAGAAACACAACTACAAACCGTCTGCTATTTCTTTTGGCTATTCGAGTCTCTCTCCATTATACATTTCAAACACACGAGGAAACTTGTTTACTGTTTGCTAAACCACATGGATAATGCATGGCCTGGGCTGGGTAATTGTTCTGGGATAAGCAATGCCAAGAGCAAATCCAAATTTCAATTCTGGCTTTTCGTTCTGTGCAGATTCTGGATGAGGATGGGAATTGAATGCATGTAAATAAAAATAATCTTTAACTCCACCTTGCTGCACACAGCCACTTCATGTCAGACTTTGACACTCAGAAAGAAACCCAGAATTCCGCGGGACAGCCTCAGTACTATCGGTCAACATCAGAGACACAGCCTCAAACAGAAAATCTTGGCAGGATGATGTGGACTCAGAGGGATTTATTTCATCATTTGCATTTCAGAAATTCATTACTACTGAAATCCCTGAAAGGATAAGAAAGAATCCAAATACATTACACTGTAAGGTGACACAGAAAGAAAAATACACAGGAAAATGATGAATTCACCTTGGCTGGTGGGGGGAATGGTTAAGAGCTCAGGACATGGTACCCTGGTCTCTCATCTGAAAAACAGAACCCTCGAGTTTTGTGCAAGGGTGTTAGTGCAGCTAAAAACAGGAATTCTGGAGCCAGAGAAACTTGGTGTTTTGTAGCTGCATGAACATGACCTTGGGAAAGTTACTTAATCTTCCTGAGAATCTGTTTCCTTCTTTGCAAAATGGAGATAAAAATCCCTTTTTTGGGGGCAGGCATGGTGGCATAGTGGGTAAAGCTGTTGCCTGTAGTGCCAGCATCCCATGTGAGAACCAGGTAGTTCCCTGCTGTTCCATTTCCAATCTAGCTCTCTGCTATGGCCTGGGAAAGCAGCAGAAGATGGTCCAAGTGCTTGGACCCCTGTATGCACATGGGAAACCTGCAAGAAGCTCCTGGTTCCTGGTTTTAGCCTGGCCCAGCCCCAGATATTGTGGCCATTTGGGGGAGTGAACCAGTGGATGGAAAACTCTCTCTCTCTCTCTCTCTCTGTCTCCCCTTCTCTCTCGCTAACTCTGCCTTTCAGATAGATAAAACAAATATTAAAAAGAAAGCCATGCAGTAGAAGAGTGTGCTGGGGAGATCGTGCCCACATATTTATAGGATGAAAAGAAAAAGGTGAAAAATAAAGGCAAAAGGTACAGTAGTATTCCCAGTGAAGCATCACAGATGGCGACTGGAAAAGTGCTGTGGCTTAAACAGTTTAGGCAGCAGGGAAGATGCCGTTTGCTTGGGAGAGTTATGAGGATGACTCAGGGAGGCCCTTTGTTCAGTGTCAGCACTCAGATGCAGGTGAAGAAGCCAGAGACAGCCCTAGGCATCAATCACCCAGTTACTAATTCACATAGTAAGTGATCTTAAGTATCTGAATTATTTTACTCTTTCATCTGCATTTCTAAACTTTTATAGAGTTAAGTTGGTCCAAAATACTAATTTTGAATGGTATCATTTGGAAAATGGGGTACTGTTTCATATTTGGGAGAATGTTGCATTTGTGTATAGATGTAGCAGTAAAAACTTAGTAGACTGTAACTTTTCTTACGGGCCTGGACAGTGTTCTGGTAGAACTAGTGGGCATTTCTGAAGGTACAGTGAAAACTTTTCCATTGTTAAAGGATAACCACAATTTTAATAGTAGTTTCAGTAGTGGGGCCACAGGATGGGCCAGAAGAGGCAGGGCTGAAACCTGAAGACCAGGACAACTTGAAGGGCTAGGTTAAAGGCTGACAGAACAAATCCAGGTGTAGGGCAAGGTCAGGTGATGGTTAACACACAGGGTGGAAGTCAAACTGCAGGATTAAAGCCAGGAGATGGTCAGGGTGAGTGTCTGGTGTTTGCACTTGTCCAGAGTCTGTTCCACCTTTTTCTAACCACAGATCCCTGCTTTTTTATGGAAGCACCATTCAAATGATCAGGCTGATGCTAAACCCATGACCCCTTATCATGGGGGTGAACACGGTTTTCAGAACTCGCCAAGAAAAATACTCTGCCCTCATTTCCTCTAGCTTATGGGGATTAAGGAAGAAGTATTTTTGTTGTTGTTTATTCCGGAGTTACAAGCTGCTGGGATGAGAGTCTGGCACGATCAGGATATCTCCTACCAGACAAAAGAGGTGGAGAGAGACAGAATGCAGTGACATTGTCTTTATTATTAGAGGCTGATGAACTTGAAGTCACTCTCTGGACTTTTAAGGGATTGAGTGTAGAATTTCTGTGGCTGCTTAAGCTAGTTATTATTTTTTAAAAAAAATTCAGAAAGATCCTATCTCATATGCCAGTCTGTGGGAGAATGGATAGCTGGGAGCAGACACCACTGGTGAGCTTATCAACGTGGTTCAAGGGCATGGGTGCTTTCTTACGAACACAGGATTGGGAAGCCTAGGAGGCTCCAGGATGAAAAGACAGGAGGGAGGACTAGGTGCCAGGTGTTTGTTCTTGGGGGAATGGGATCAGTCCTGTAGTTCTGGGATGGGTACCAGGCAAGAGTGCTGTGATAAGCACATCAGTTAGGAAGTAGTCCCATAGAACTGGTCTTGAAAGCCAGAAATGGGGGGGGCCAGCACTGTGGCACAGTGGGTTAAACCATGGCCTGCAGTGCCGGCATCCCATATCGGTGCCGGTTTGAGACCTGGCTGCTCTACTTGTGCTCCTTGTTAATATGCCTGGGAAAGCAGAAGATGACCCAAGTCCTTGGGCTCCTCCACCCACATGGGAGGCCCAGAAGCAGCTCTGGGCTCCTGGCTTCAGCCTGGCCCAGTCACACTCATTCCAGCCATTTAGGGAGTGAACCAGTGATGGAAGATTCTCATTCTCTCTCTCTCTCTCTCTCTCTCTCTCTCTCTCTCCATTACTCTGCCTTTCAAATAAAGTAAATTAAAAAAAAAAAAAAAAGAAAAAGGAAGAAGGAAAGAGAGAAAGCCAGAAACAGAGCAGTGGCAAAGTTCAGTCTACCTCCATCCTGACACCACTGCTCTTCCAGATGGCTCCTGACAGTCAGACGAGGGGCAGGGCTTAACCTGGGATATAGCATTGTATATTTAGGGAGTCCTGTTCAAGGAGTCTTATTATGATTTCTATTGCTATAACAAAACGCCTGAGTGTGGCTGATTTATAAAGCATCGAGGTTGACTCAGTTCATGGCTTTGTAGGCTGGAAGGCTGAGAGCACAGTGCTGGCATGTGGTGAGGGCCTCCTGGCTGCATGGTAACATGGCAGAGGGCATCCCATTGTAAGAACAAACTCGCTAGCTTGGGTCTCCCTTCACCTTCTAACAAAGCCACTAATGCTATCAGGGGCTTCACCCTGATAACCTTGTCCAATCTGCACTATCTCCCAAGGACCCCATTTCCAAATACTGTTAACCTTGGAGATGAAGTTACAACACAGAGATCCCAGATGCAATGGTATCCTGGAACAGGTAGCAAAGAAATACCAGCATAGGCAAAACTGTGCTGATAAACTACGGATTGTGATACAGAATTCATGAGCTTGGGAAGGTGTACTGGTAACTTGGTGGGGGCTTTTACTGCTCCTGAAAATGAAAAGAAGAGAAACAGGCCCGACAATTTAGGGGAGAACCCTGATGGTTAAAGGAACAGAGTCTTAGGATTCTTTATGCGAAGCTCTGCATTCATCACGGGACTATTAATTCCATCATGGGACCCTTCACGGGCCGGATGGATGCCAGACACACCATAAAATCCCAGTCCATGCAATGGACTGCTGGTCTCCAAAACCCTGCCTGCTGAGTGAGTGCCGAAGCATTTGTCATCAACCAAGAGGCCAGTCGTTAGGAATGGCTTGTCTGTTCATAAATTTAGGGGAGTTTGTATTCAAGAAAGTATTTCCTTTCCAAGTCTTCATCCTTCTCTAATTCAGTCCGTTTAGTTCAAACACTCTCCTGGAGAGCCAAATACACAGAGGCCTGGCATGGAATTCACGGGTGAAAATACTATGGGTCTGACCCTTAACGGACTCATAGCCCTGAGTTGGTGTCTTGTAAGGGCAGGGCAGTGACTGCTGGATTGGTCTGCTATCGAAGAATTAGGCATGCATTTCACACAGCGCGGGTTCCTCACGCTTTGTCTTTGACCACTTCTTGGATACCTGGTGCTTTTTTTTAGATTTGCATTCAGTCCAATAACTGGCTTTTTGGGTGTTTAGCAGACGCCAGGCATCAAGGCTAGCATCATGGGATGCAGTCTGTGTAGTCCCACAAGGTCCTCTGTGCAGAAGGCCTCCACACGTGATTTATTATTCTGTTGTCTGACAGTTCCTAATCATTTTTGAACACAGAATCCCAAGATTCCATTTTACACAGGGCCCTGCAAGTTTCATGGCTGATTTGGCTGAGCAAAGCGCTAGATGGTGGGGATACAGAGGAGGGCAGGAGAAATCTCCAGAGAGGAACAAGAAATGTGAGGGTACTTCTGAAAGTGTGGAGGGGCCTGTGCTGTAGCATAGCTGGTTAAGCCACTGCTTGCAACACCAACATCTAAAACTAGAGCACCGGTTCCATCCTGGCTACTCCACTTCCAATCCAGCTCCCTGCTAATGTACCTGGGAAAGCAGCAGAAGATGGCCCAAGTGCTTGGGCCCCTGACACTCATGTGGGAGACCAGAATGAAGTCCCTGGTTCCTGGTTTTGGCTTGGCCTACCCCTGGCTGTTGGCAGCCATTTGGGTAGCAAGCCAGTGGCTGGGGATCTCTCTCTCTCTGAATTTCAAACCAATCAGCCTTTTATTAAAAACGTTTGTGGAAAATAGAGGTAAAAGATATATTTGGGTGCAAAAATTTTGAAATTCATGGATACAAGAGGTCTTCAAAAAAAGTTCATGAAAGATATATGCTTTGGAAAAAAATTACTTGTGGGTTTCCAAATTGCTTTGCATGCTAATAAACTTATCTTTTAATTCCAGTTTTCCATGAACTTTTAAAAGTACTCTCTTAAACATACATCAATGCATGCCGTGATTTCAAATGAGAATAAGACCCATGAAGAAAAATAAGGAATGAGTACATGGTAAAGCGGGCAGCGGGTGCGGGGAGGTGTGGAGCAGATGCTGGGCTGGGAGTAGATGGCAGGGAGCAGCCGGCCAGGCTGACAGCGGGGGCTGTGCTCAGGAGCCCTCCGGTCTTGTTCAGGCCTGTCCCATGTGGCACCTGGAAAGCTCTTAACTACTGTGTTGAATGAATAGAACTTCTGTTTGAAAAGGAAAATCACCCAATGCAGAAAATTAATTCCTCACTGGCTAGAAACTGGGGCTGACCGATAAGGAACGTCTGAGGTTTATTTAAGGTCCCTCTCCCTCAGCTCCCACGTCTCCGTACTTGCAGGGCACACCACGTCCAGGAAAAACAACCCTGGTGGAAAAGTCCGTTACTCATGTTCTCCTGCAGGCTGAAGAAGAGGGACGCTGCTTGTGCTGGGCGTACTCTTGCTTCCTTAACCACAGATGGAAAAACAGAGGTGAAAAGATGAGTAAGGGAGAGAGGCAGCACGGTGGGAGTCCCTTTTTGTGTTTCACGGGATGACAGACAGGACTTTCGACGGTGTTCTACCATAAGCCTGGTGCAAGTGCAATGACAGACACTTTGGAAAAGTTCACTCATCCCTGTGTTTGGAAAAGTAAAGAGCAAAAGGCCTTTGAGGTTGATTTTTGAAGTCCATGTTACATATGGAAAACCAAGTCTGGGAGGAGTCCAGCAGCGACAGTCCCCCCAGTTAACCGTAGAAGGAGAGGACTTGGCTCTAGTCTCCCTACTTGTAAGTCCCGCCCTTCCAACGGGAATGTACCCATGGGCTAACACTCAGCCGTCCTGTTAGATTTCCTTCCTTTCTGCAGAATCTAGAGTTGTGTTGTGTTGTGTTGTGTTTTGCCCTTTCTTTTTTCCCTGGGCATTCCTTTAAAGACAACAACAAAACTTCTTACAATGGAAAATTTCAAGCACACAACACGAGGGACAGACTGCTGTACTGTGCCCTCTCACAGCCACTCACCCCCATCTACACGTGGCCACTCTCGTCCCACACGCTCACTCTTGGTCCTCCTGGATGTATTATATTAAAGCAAATTCAAGACTTTCAGTGATTTCATCTAGAACTATTGCAACATAAGAGATAGGGACTCTTTTTTAAAACGCAACTCCAAATACCCAAAAAAGTATAATTCCGTAATATCAGATATCTAGTTAGTGTTCAAATTTCCAACTGTCTAATTTCCAGTGTCTTATTTGAATCAAGATGCAAAAAAGGCCCACACTTTGCAACTGGTTGATATTCTTCCTACGTGTCTGCAGGTGTCTATACGATCCCCTTCCATCTATCTCTCATTTCCTCTTCTCTCTTGCTGTCTCTGTAGTTTCTTTGTTAAGGAATCTAGGATGCTTCTCTGTAAATTCTCCTTTCTGCAGGGTTTTGCTGATTGCATGCCCATGGAGTCATTACACATATTCCTCTGTCCACTAAAGTTCCTGTACGCTGTGGACTCTGAAGCCCTGGTTAAATTTCTGTTAGATTTTTTTGGTCCTGGATCACCACCTGTGCTCTGTCATTACAAGAGTCATTTAACCAGCAGCTGTTGATCGTGTGACTTTAGTTTTTTAAATTATATATAGGGACCTGAGTTGGGGTGTAGTGAGTAAAGCCACCACCTGCAGTGCTGGCATCCCATACAGTTGCTAATTGGAGACTTGGCTGTTCCACTTCTGATCCAGTTCTCTGCTATGGCCTGGGAAAGCAGTGGAATATGGCCCAAGTCCTTGGGTTCCTGCATCCATGTGGGAGACCTGGAAGAAGCTCCTGGCTCCTGGCTTCGGACTGGCTCAGCTCTGGCCATGACGGCCATTTGGGGAGTGAACCAGCGGATGGAAGAGCTCTCTGTCTCTACCTCTCTCTCTCTGCCTCTCTGTAACTCTGCCTTTCAAATAAATAAATAAATCTTTAAAGTCATGTTTAAGCTCAGCTCTTATAAAAATCATATATAAAACACACATTTTACATATTATATCCATGTTATCTACGTCCTTACTAAGACAGAATATTGCCAGAAAGTTACCTCCGAGGAGTCTGTCCTCACTCCTTATAAGCAAGCACTGTTCGAATTTCTGTCACCATAGATTAATTTTTCATGTTCTAAGTATTCATATACATTGAATTATAGAGCATATTTTAAAAAATATTTATTTGTTTATTAGAAAGGCAGAGTTACAGAAAGGCAGAGGCAGAGAGAGAGAGAGAGAGAGGTCCTCCATCCACTGGTTCACTCCCTAACTGGCTGCATCAGCCGGAGCTGAGCTGATCCAAAGCCAGGAGCCAGGAGCTTCTTCTGGGTCTCCCACATGGGTACAGGGGCCCAAGGACTTGGGCCATCTTCTACTGCTTTCCCAGGCCACAGCAGAGAACTGGATTGAAAGTGGAGCAGCCGGGACTTGGCCGGTGCCGCGGCTCACTAGGCTAATCCTCCCACTTGCGGCGCCGGCACACCGGGTTCTAGTCCCGGTCGGGGCACCGATCCTGTCCCGGTTGCCCCTCTTCCAGGCCAGCTCTCTGCTGTGGCCAGGGAGTGCAGTGGAGGATGGCCCAAGTCCTTGGGCCCCTGTACCCATGTGGGAGACCCAGAAGAAGCACCTGGCTCCTGCCATCGGATCAGCGCGGTGCGCCGGCCGCAGCGCGCCTACCGCGGTGGCCATTGGAGGGTGAACCAATGGCAAAAGGAAGACCTTTCTCTCTGTCTCTCTCTCACTGTCCACTCTGCCTGTTAAAAATAAATAAATAAATAAAATAAAATAAAAAAAAGAAAGTGGAGCAGCTGGGACTCGAACCGGCGCCCATGTGGAATGCCAGCACTGCAGGTGGTGGCTTTACCCGCTAAGCCACAGCGCTGGCCCCAGAGCATAAATTCTTTTATGCCTGGCTTCTTTCACCAAGAAAATAATTTTGTTATTCATTCATGGTGTTACATGTATTGACAGCTCATTCTTCATTGCTGAGTAGTATTCCACTGCAAAAATACACTATAATTTATTGATCTACTCTCCTATTAATGGAAACCATTTTTTTTTTTCTGGTTTGGAGGCGTTATAAACAGATATACTATGAACATTTTTACACAAGGGGTGTGTGTGTGTGTGTGCAAATGTTATCATTTATCTTGAATAAACATGTAGGAGTGGAGCTAACAGGTCATAGGGTAGATTTATGTTTAATTCTTTTAAGAAACTGCCTACTTCTCAAAAGTTCCCACTGGTAAACAATGAATAGTCTGGCTATCCGCATCTTCACCAAAACCTGAGATTAGAGCTCTTCTCAATTTTAATCATTCTAGTGACTGCAGTAGTAAAAGCATCTTTAAGTGCCTTTTTTTCACGAGTGCACATTTAGTTGATATTTGTGTATTAATTACAACAAACACACATAGTATGGAACGTATACCAGATCCTGTTGCCATTGTAAGTATAAACTCAACAATACATTGATGCTAGAGACTATTATTATGTCCATTTCATAGATGAGAAAACTGAGGCACAGAGAGGCTAAGTAATTTACATGCAGTCATGCAGCAAGGAAGTAGCAGGTGTAGTATCTGCACCTACACAGTTTGGCTTCAAGGTTCAGGCTCCCGACTTTCATGCTATTCTCCCTCTTGTGGTTGTTAATTAGAATTTCTTGCCTTTCTCTAACATTTCACTGAGAAGCTGGCAAATACTTTTAGGCAAGATGACTATCATGTTAATTAAAAAGTCTTATACTCTTTAATGTAAAGAACATTGCTTTTTGGGGGCCGACGCTGTGGTATAGTGGGTAAAGCCAGTTTGAGTCCCGGCTGCTCCACTTCCAATCCAGCTCTCTGCTGTGGCCTGGGAGAGCAGTAGAAGATGGCTCAAGTCCTTGGGCCTCTGCACCCACGTGAGAGACTCGGAAGAAGTTCCTGGCTCCTGGCTTCGGATTGGCGCAGCTCCAACCAAATGGGGAATGAACCAGCAGATGGAAGACCTCTCTTTCTCTCTCTGCCTCTCCTCTCTCTGTGTAACTCTTTCAAATAAATACTTTTTTAAAAAAAGAACATTGCTTTTTTATGTTTTCTTTCTACTTTTACCCATCTTACTTTGAACTTAAACATCATCCTTTCATCAGCACACCTCTGGTATTTGTTCTGTATTTGCCTCAAATTTCGCACAGTGAGCACATTTTGGGTACCTCTGTTGGACTCCTTTAAGTCCTGACCTTTAGGTCCTGAACAGATTGTATCAGAAGGGTTTTTGTGGTGAAAATAATCAATAAGAGGGATCTATTATCTCAGTATCTATAAGCAGTGCAGTTTCAAAGTAAGTGTTGCAAACCAGCAATACCATCAAACCCCAGGTTTCCACAATGAGGTTTTACCTCACCCCCATTAAAATGGCTTTTTTTTTTTTTTTTGACAGACAGAGTGGATAGTGAGAGAAAGACAGAGAGAAAGGTCTTCCTTTGCCGTTGGTTCACCCTCCAATGGTCGCTGCGGCCGGCACATCTCGCCGATCCGAAGCCAGGAGCCAGGTGCTTCTCCTGGTCTCCCATGCAGGTGCAGGGCCCAAGGACTTGGGCCATCCTCCACTGCACTCCCTGGCCACAGCAGAGAGCTGGCCTGGAAGAGGGGCAACCGGGACAGAATCCGGCGCCCCAACCAGGACTAGAACCTGGTGTGCCGGCACCGCAAGGCGGAGGATTAGCCTGTTAAGCCACGGCGCCGGCCAAAATGGCTTTCATACAGGAATCAGCAAACAACAAATGCTGGAGAGGATGTGGGGAAAAAGGCACCCTAATCCACTGTTGGTGGGAATGTGAAGTGGTACAGCCACTGTGGAAGACAGTATGGAGATACCTCAGAAATCAACAAGAGGCGCCGTGAGCTACTGGCCCTTTAAGTATCAGAAACCCTGCCAGTCACCTGTAACTTGGAGCAGGCGTTTCCGTTGGTCCTGGGTGCCATGCAAAAATCTATCATTTTCTGTGGTTTGATGTGGAAAAAAGTTGAGCAATCCTGCTTAGAGGCCGACCAGGATTTGCACGTGACATGGGAGGTGAAATTGACTCCTGACTCCCGTCAGGGCTGTCAGCAGTGGAAGAAGGGAGCACCGCAGGGGGACAGCGAGCGAAGCTGCTCTGGGAACCGGAGCACAGGCAGCAGCAACGTCAGCAAGGGAAAGCAGGGACTGGTGGGAAATGGCAGTGACACAACAAGGGCGCCTCAGAGGGAGCACACACACGGCCAGGCTGGTGCGCCACGCCACTCTCTCACCTGGGGCTCCCCCACTGCAGCTGCTGCCCTGCTGATTCTGACTTCCAAGCATCCCCTTCTCCTAGCTAAGCTCAGACTTCAGGTGTGTGCCAGTCCTGGGGGCCCGGGCAACCCAGTAGGAAGCAGGCACTGAGCCCTGCCCTTCTACCATCTTCCTGGTTGGCATCTGTAGAAGGAAGATCAGGTACTCAGCACATCAATAATGGGCACTCAGTTACTAACAAATGACAAAAGCCTGCTTTGGGGGAAACTTCCTGTAGCAGTTCCAATGTACCCTGGAGTTCTTCTGGCTCTAGCTAAAGCCCATGAATAAACAAATGTGCAGGCCTATCGGGTCTCACCCTCAGGGCACCAGCTCTAGACTTCCCTTGGTGTGAACAAGAGCAGGATTTTCCATCATTTCCAGAGTAACAGCGCCGGGGCCTCCCAAAATGAGACAAATGACAGTTTCACAGTTGCTTGCGGCTACAAAATCTCATTGAGACAATTCACCTCTGGTACAATTATATTTAAGCTAATAAATATGGATTTAGAAGGCCACAGAAGCTCAGCGGCCTCGGGCACCTAGGAGAAAGAGAAAATACACGGGGCATCCTCCTATTCTCCTGCCCCAAGCTTTCTCCCCAGTTTTAGATAATCAAACAAATCAGGCCTTGGTGAGCCCTTTTTGGTTGATCTAAATGAACTTCAGAGTATTTACAGAACAGATGAAACAAAATTGCCGAAATCCACTAACCAGTAAATGGGGAAACCAGAGTACAATGGCTGTAAAGAGAGATCTCTATTCTCAGCTGTTTCTCAAGCTGAAGATTCTGCGCATGACAGAGAGGCTGTGTGAACATCTGTCTTCCTGACACTTGGATTTTAACCAGCTCCGCCAAAACCCATTTCAACTATACAAAGAAATTCCATATCACTTGGAGATGACAAACATTTTCTGAAAGATTAAAACTTGCTCTCAGATCTGGCTCTGAACACATTATAAACTGTGATAAAACACAGAACCCGGCTCCCCCAAGGTTATCAGGCAAGAACAATTCCAAGGTTCCAAGCTTCACCATCCTTAAGGAAGTGATGGCAATTGGACTGTTCTACTAAATTAATGAAGTGAAATGAAAACAGACATGAGATATTCCATTTTGGCCAGTGGAGTGATATAAATCAGAAGTTGTTGGCTACGTATAGAATAGGATTCTTGTTTACTCAGTGGCAGGATACAATGCTGCAACCATTTTGGAAAACCAAATCCTACCCAAATTCCAACTATCACCTCTTCAAGATATTCATCTTTTGGAAATTTTCCCATAAATGTTTTGTGTATAAGGACGTTGACTCTGGCACTGTTTAGGTAAAAATAGGGAACAACTTAAATAGCCATCCATAGGGGACTATGGTACATTTGTATCACTGGCTACAGAAAATGATGAGATAGAGCAGGATCTAAGATACCTTAGCAAGTAAATAAATACAAATCAGGGACCGGCATTGTGGTACAGCGGGTTAAGTCGCTGCCTACAATACCAGCATCTCATAGCAGCACCAATTTGAGTACTGGCTGCTCTGCTTCTGATCTAGCTCCTTGCTAATGTGCCTGGGAAAGCACAGAATGATGGAGTTCCCAGTTACTGGCTTCAGCCTGGCCCAGTCCTGGCCATTGCAGCCATGTGGGAAGTGAACCAGCAGATGGAAGTTCTCCTTCTCTTCCCCCTCGCTCTGTAATTCTGCCTTTCAAATAAATAAACATGAATCAAAATAAGATGCATCGGATAATCTCTTATCTGTAAAATTTTACATTATAATAACATCATACAGGTGTTAGTATATGTTTAGAAAATATCAGGTAAATAAATGTATGCTACAGTTAACAACAGCTGAAGAACTCCTTCTGAAGTCATGCGTGTCTATAATGACTGAATTTGTGAACATGTTACTTTAATGACAGGAACTCTGATTCTCAAAAGAGCACAAATATTACCTTTTGCTCAATAACACTCACATAAAAATAGCGATTGTTATTAAGTGGAGACGAGGCAAATACCTGGAGACATGGCTACCCACATGGACATGAGGTTCACGGACACAAGGTTAAATTAGATCCCTGTTCTCCAGAAATAGTCTACACAAGAGTGGATCAAATGGCTTCAATAGGAAGTTTTACAAAATGACCAAAATTATGGCTATGCTTGCTATACAAATTTGAATTCAGAATTGTGAAAGTCAGAGAGGCAGAATTCCCGCTCAACCACTTACACTTTCCAGAGTAAAAATTATCACAGGTTTGGTGTACATATTTCCAAATCCCCTTTACTCAAATTCATGAACACACACACACACAAACACACACACATTTAAAATTTATTTACATCTATTTATCTGTACATAGATACACACGCCTATATACATACACACTCTCTCACGGACAGACAGAAACACACACATATCCCACATATTGTTTTTTTATTTTGTTTTTGCTTTTAACCAGACATATCACTGACAGTTTTCTGGGCATGACATAGAGCTCTACCTCATTTCTTAAGTGATTCCACAGAATCCTATGCTCCTATCATTTAATTTGCCATTCCAGTGATTTTTACTGGTTTGCTATTTCAAATAATGCTGCAATGACAGTCCTTGTGTGTGTGATCCCATCACAGGGGAATCTCCCTAGGATGATTTCCTCAGAGGACACACACTTGATATTTTGACTGGATACACCTAAATTGTGCTACAAATGGGTTACCACGATTTATCATATTAAATAGAATTTAATTCTTCGGTTCAAACCATCTATCACTTCTCATCTGTAGAATTTTTTTTAAAAGTATTTTTACTTATTTATTTGACAGGTAGAGTTACAGACAGTGAGAGAGAGAAAGACAGAAAGGTCTTCCTTCCATTGGTTCACTCCCCAAATGGCTGCGACAGCTGGAGCTACGCCAATCCAAAGCCAGAAGCCAGGTGCCTCCTCCTGGTCTCCCTGGTCTCTCCATCCTCCACTGCCCTCCCAGGCCACAGCAGAGAGCTGGACTGGAAGAGGAGCAACCAGAACTAGAACCTGGTGCCCACATGGGATGCCAGCACTGCAGGCAAAGGATTAACCAAGTGAGCCACAGCGCCAGCCCCTGTAGAATGTTTTTATCTTTCTTTTTTTCTTTTTGGCCTATTTTAGCAGCCGAAATTTTTTTTTCTCTTAAACTATGATATTTTTGCATTATTCTCAGTTCCTAGGCTCCAGTCTAAGTATTTGCCTATTCTCTCTTTTTAAAAAATATTTATTTATTTAACCTTTAAAATTTATTTGATGCAGCTCAATTCACAATAGCTAAGACATGGGATCAACCTAAATGCCTGTCAACTGAAGACTGGATAAAGAAATTATGGGATATCTACACCACAGAATACTACACAGTGGTGAAAAAAATGAAATCTGGTCATTTGCAACAAAATGGATGAATCTGGAAAACATCACACTTAGTGAAATAAGCCAGTCCCAAAGGGACAAATACCATATGTTCCTCTGATCTGTGATAACTAACAGAGCACCTAAAAGGAAATCTGTAGAAGTGAAATTGACACTTTGAGAAGCAATGACTTGAATAGCCCTTGTCTTCAATGTCAAGGAAGAGTTTTTTCCCTCTTTTTCATACTATTTGTTGAACTCTTTACTTAATATAGTTAATAAAGACTACAGAATGCAGCAAAAATCGAGTCCATGAAAGAAGCACACTACAATATCTAGTCATCTGGAAGTATTTAATTTAATTATCAGTTAGCCTAATGCTATATACCATGTGCAAAAGCAAAAGTCTATCCTCAAGAAGTGGCCATCAGAGAAGGATGTACTTTTCTCTGAACTTCCATTTTGCTTATGGCCTTGTCTAAATACTGACGGAGACTGTGGATTCAAAAGGCTTCCATAGCCTAGGCAGCTCATGTCAAGAGCCTCCGGTGATCACTGAGGTCATATATAAGAGTGTTAATTGTTAAATTAACAACAGGAGTCACTGTGCACTTAGTTCCCATGCAGGACCTCTGTCCTCAATGAGTTGTATTATGAGAATTAACTGTAAAACTTGATCTCAAACAGTTTCGTGTGTGTGTGTGTGTGTGTGCACAAATTGTTGAACCCTTTACTTAGTATAGAATTGGTCT
Organism: Lepus europaeus; assembly: GCF_033115175.1. NCBI lineage: Eukaryota > Metazoa > Chordata > Mammalia > Lagomorpha > Leporidae > Lepus > Lepus europaeus. The sequence goes on from NC_084835.1 coordinate 43,663,282, forward strand.
TTTGTGTATAAAGTTAATTGAAAATGAATTTTAATGGAGAATGGGACTGGAAAGGGGAAATGAAGGAGGAGGTAGGGTGGGAGTGGGTGTGGAAGGTGGGTATAGTGGGAAGAATTACTATATTCCTAAAGTTGTACTTATGAAATTTGTACTCCTTAAATAAAAGGTTTCTTTGGGAAAAATGTATTTGAAAGGCAGAGTTACAGAGAAAGAGAGAGAGAGAGATCTTCCATCTCCTGGTTCACTCCCTAAATGGCCTCAACGGCCAGGGCTGTGCCAGACCCAAAACCAGGAACCTGGAGCTTTTTCTGGGTCTCCCACGTGGGTGCAGGGACACAAACACTTGGTCCATCTTTCACTGCTTTCCCTGGTGCATTAGCAGAGAGCTGGATCAGAAGTGGAGCAGCCTGGACTCTTAACAGGTGCCTGTATGGGATGGCAGCACTACAGGTGGCTGCCTAACCCCCTGCACCACAGCGCTGGGCCTTTTGTCTATTCTTATCACAACATTATGAAGTATTTTGTTCCCATTCTACAGAGGAAACCAAGGTAGGCATTTAGCTAAGTTGTTAAGATGCCAGTGGGGATGCCTGCATCCCATTTCAGAGCGCCTGGGTTTGAGTCCCAGATCCACTCACAATTGCAACTTCCTGCTAATGTGTGCTCTGGTGGGCAGCTGGTAACGGCTCAAGTAGCTGCATCCCTGTTACACACGGGGGAGAGCTGCCCTGAATTCTCAGCTCTCTCTTTCTGCCTGGCCCAGTCCTGGCCATTGCAGTCATCTGGGAAGTCAACCAGCAGATGGGAGAGCTCTGTCTCTCCTTTAAGTAAATAAATAAATCATAGAGGAGGAAACAGGTGCAACGGGTTGGCCAACATGCTCTGGGTCACACAGCCAGTGTAGGAGGTGCAGCACAAGACTGGAACCCACGCCTCCTGATTCCAATGTCTTTAGCTCCCGCAGGAAATGTGGGAATCATTCAATGGAAACACATCCGTGCACCTCATCACAGTGCCTATTCACGCAGACCAGTGCCATTCCTTAGCTGTTCACGATGAGTGGAACTGCCATGGCTGAGCAAGGCAGTGTGGTTTCCCTGTGGCTTCCTCTGCTTCTTCCTCAAGGCTCCTTCCCCTGTTGGCCAGGCATGCATTGCATGCTGAGTACCTCGCTCTTCTGCTTTCGACTTGACACTAAATCCTTCCCATGGAGGTAGCCCATGGCATGCTCCCATTTCACAGCTGTGCCAGGCTACGAGGTCACAGGGGCTTCAGCACACGACCACTTTTCTGGTTATTTTCTTCTTCTTTTTTTTTTAATTAAACTTTTATTTAACGAATATAAATTTCCAAAGTACAGCTTATGGGTTACAATGGCTTCCCCCTCCCAAAACTTTCCTCCCACCCACAACCCTCCCCTTTCCCGCTCCCTCTCCCCTTCCTATCACATCATGATTCATTTTCAATTCTCTTTATATACAAAAGATCAGTTTAGTATATATTAGGTAATTGGAAATGGAAAAAAAAAAACCTGGTGTTGAATTGGAAATGGCATAGAAAATTAATTAATTTTTTTAAAAAAATATTATGTAGGATCTCTGTCTTTAATGTGCTGTACACTCTTATTTAATGCTATAACTAGTACTCCAACAGTATTTTTTTTTTTTCACTTTGTGTTGCTATATGGGGGCAAACTGTTGAAATCGTTACCTAATATTTTCTTCTTTTTAACCAAGGGAAACAGAGGAGTCATTCACCAAATTTCATTTGCTTGAACTCCCATCAAAATTGATAGCAATTTCTTTTTTTTTTTTTTAATTTATTATTTGAAAGTCAGAGTTACACAGAGAGAGGAGAGGCAGAGAGAGAGAGAGAGAGTGAGAGAGAGAGAGGTCTTCCATCTGCTGGTCCACTCCCCAATTGGTCACAACGGCTGGAACTGTGCTGATCCGAAGCCAGGAGCCAGGAGCTTCTTCCGGGTCTCTCATGCGGGTGCAGGGGCCCAAGAACTTGGGCCAGCTTCTACTGCTTTCCCAGGCCATAGCAGAGAGCTGGATAGGAAGTGGAGCAGCCGGGTCTTGAACCGGCACCCATATGGGATACCGGCACTTCAGGCCAAGGCATTAACCCACTGCGCCACAGTGCTGGCCCCAGTTGATAGCAATTTCTAGAGACTTCCCCAGGTATGGAGTCTAAGCAAAGTGTTCGTACTGGCTAATTATTCCAGTAACATAATATAAACTTAGAAGCAATGCTGAAATCTGGGAGTGGTAAGCAAAAACAATTCTTAGCGAGGCCAGCGCTGTGGTCTAGTGGGTAAAGCCACAGCTTCTAGTGCTAGTATCCCATCTGGGTGCCAGTTCGAGTACCGGCTGTTCCAATTCCAATGCAGCTCCCTGCTAATATGCCTGGAAAAGCAGCAGATGATGGCCCAAGAGCTTGGGCCCCTGCACCAATATGGGAGACCTGGAAGAGGCTCCTGGCTCCTGGCTTTGGAGTGGCCCAGCCTCAGGCATTGCGGCCATTTGGGGAGTGAACCTGTGGGTAGAAAACCTCTCTTTCTCCTCTGTCTCTGTCATTCATTCAAGTAAATAAATAAATCTTAAAAAAAAAAAAAAAACTAAAAAATGCTTATGGAATACGCTGGCTTGCGGTTTTACCTTCCGGACAAACTTCAGATACATGGTCACACGTATACATGGGGTCATATATGTATTTACATATTTTCACTTATGTGTGCATTATGTACACACATACTTTACTTACTTATTGAACACTACCTATTTAGCTCCAAGAAAGAACACCTGTTAAAAACCAGGAGAAGAGAGAGAAAAGGGTGGAAAGAATATAAGCTTGATTTATTTAAAATACAAAACCTACAGACACAGGTATGGCAAATGCTGCTATAGCTATAACCTCATGTGGTAGAGGAGCCTGAAGAAATGCAGCTGATGAGTTGGGGGGGGAAGAAGGGCGTTGCTCAGACACTGGTACTAGCATCTGAAAAACAAATTTCTTTCTCTTGAAACTCAGAGCTGGCCTCTGATGTTTACTAAAAGAAAAAACACATTCACACACACACACACACACTTCATTTCCAAAAAGAATTGGAGAGCAAAACCGTAAGAGTTTGGCTGGAACTATATTTGGCATCAATACCTAGAAAGTTTAATATATAAAACTCTTAAGGAATAAAGAGCCCTGTAAATTTAAGCAGGAGTGGACAGTTCAGATTCTTTATGTCCTGACCAAACTGTTGCAAACTTCAACGTGGAATTCATTTTAAGATTGGTGTTGGCCTATTTATTAAAAGAAAACGTGCTTTCTTGTTAGGACGTATTTGAGCAATGTCTGGCATTTCTCTTTGTTCTAGAGATTACTCTTCTGTCCTTATTGGAAGAGGTTGATAATTAGACACAATGGCCATCTTGTAACTTGCAGGGTCAAACTCTCTTCATATTGTCTGTGTTTGCAGAATTTTAAAAGGCTTGGACATAGTCAAGGCGTTGAGGAAAGCAAACTTAATTAAACACTAATAAGGACCAGAAAATAAAAGAGTTTGGTTTTGTGTTTGTGTATTGTTCCTAAGAATTCAGGCAAATCGAGTCAAAAGGATCTCCTTGTCCTTGAACTCCGGTGGGTAGGAATGATCGAACATGGGGGCAGAAAGACAAGTGATATCCACAAGAATGCCCCAAACAGAAGGCAAAACCATTGGAATGCCTGCTGGCACTGGGCAGGAAAAACAGGGCATCTTCCAGAGCTTAACCACAGGGCTGGGTGCAGGAAATAGCAATGGCTTGACAGCCAGAGCTGACAAGTACACACACAACCTCCCCGCCCTGGGTGGGGCATGGGTACGCACTTGCAGCTGGCAGTGCACAGAAGCTGGGGTCCCAGGTGAGCCCATTTTCATAGGGGCTGAAGAAAATAAACTGCTCTGCTGTCAAAAATGCTGCTTCCCTAAGGAAATGGTCACCACAAAAGCTAAAACCACATATCCTCATTCAAGTGACTGGCTTGGGGCTATCTTCAATAACTAAAAAGAATCAACACACACACACACACACACGCAGATATATTTCAACATGCTCAGCCAGGTTTTTCAAAACTTCACAGGGCCGGTACTGTGGTGCAGCGGGTTAACGCCCTGGCCTGAAGCGCCAGCATCCCATATGGGCGCTGGTTTAGTCCCAGCTACTCCACTTCCGATCCGGCTCTCTGCTATGGCCTGGGAAAGCAGTGGAAGATGACCCAGGTCCTTGGGCCCCTGCACCTGGGTGGGAGATGTGGAAGAAACTCCTGGCTCCTGGCTTCGGATCGGCGCAGCTCCAGCCATTGCAGCCAGTTGGGAAGTGAACCATCAGATGGAAGACCTCTCTCTCTCTGCCTCTCTTCTCTGTGTAACTCTGACTTTCAAATAAATAAATCTTTTTTTTTTTTTTAAAAAGAAACTTTACAGAATGCAAACACTTCCTGTGGACAGAGTCCCACCAATGCTGCCATCACATCCTCCAAATGTACTACCAGCTGCCACTGCCCTCACCCAGGTCCCTGAAGGCTCCCAGCTGGACATTGGCACTGGCCTCCTGATTGCTCTTACCCTTCCCGTGCTATTCACCAGCCACACTGTTCCAGGTACCAAGGAAATGACAGTGAGATCCCTGCATGCCTTCAGCTAACACTCTAAATATGCCATGTCAAAAAATACAGCCAGGGTGGTTAAAAATGCCATATTAAGTGTTAAAGTGATCATATAAAGTGTTAAAGTGATCATATAGATAGGATTAAGTGTTAAAGGGGCCATATAAATAAGACCAAGTGTCTGGAAATGACAATAGAATTAAAAAGGAGAGAATGTTCCAACATGGGAGCAGTCCACACAGCAGACTCATAGAATGACAATTGCTTTAAACAATGCTCTGACCTCAGAATCAGCCCTTAAGGTATTCTAGTCTGGTTGAAAAGCCCATGAGAGCATTTCAGACATGGAAAACCAATACACTGTGGCAAAAAATGTTCTACATGAAGGACCTCTGTGGGTGAGACCCCAAAGGAAAGAAGGGCCCATCAAAGAAGAATGTATTTTTCTCTGAAGGGAGGTGATAACTTCCACTTTGCTTATGGCCTTGTCTAAATACTGACAGAGATTGTGGATTCAAAAAGCTTGCATAGCCTTGGAAACTCAAGTCAAGAGCCTTACATCTTACATAAGAGTGTTAATTGCTAAATTAACAACAGGAGTCACTGTGTACTTACTTCCCATGCAGGACCTCTGTCCTCAATGTGTTGTATTATGAGAATTAACAGTAAAATTTGATCTCAAACACTTTCGTGTGTGTATGTATGTGTGTGTGCAAATTGTTGAAATCTTTACTTAGCATATATTTGGTCTTCTGTGTGTAAAGTTAATTGAAAATGAATCTTAATGGAGAATGGGACTGGGAATGGGAGAGAGGATGAGGTGGGTTGGGAGTGGGAGTGGGAAGGGGGTATGGTGGGCGAAATCATTATATTCCTAAAGGTATGAAATTTGTACTCCTTAAGTAAATGGTTTCTTTGGAAAAAATAGATTAAAATAAAATCACATGGTACCCTTCCTTACCCCCCTCCAAAAAATACAGCCAGAGGCCAGCATTGTGGTACAGTGGGTGAAGCTGCAGTTTGTGACAATGGCAGCCCAGATTGGAGCACAGGTTCAAGTTCTGGCTGCTCTGCTTCCCATCCAGCTCCTTGCTAATTCACCTGGGGAGGCAGTGGATGATGGCCCAAGTGCTTGGACCCCTGCCACCCAAATGGAAGACCCGGATGGAGTTCCTGGTTTGCGGCCTTTTGGAGAGTGAACCAGGGGATGGAAGACCTCACTGTTTCTCTCCCTTTCTCTCTGTCACTCTGCATTTCAAATAAATGTTTAAAAAAGAAGAAGAAATCAAACTACAACCTCAGGTGGTGAGAAGGGTCGCAGAGAAAAATAAAGCAGGCTAAGAGCACAGTCGGGGTCGTCTCTGGGTTGAGCGCCTCAGGAGATCTGCAGGAAATGATGGGGGGAGGTGCCACGTAGACTTCCTAGGCACGCAGAGCATAGAACACCCCAGAGGTTAGGACTCTGAGCTGGAGTGTGCCTGGCAGGTTCGAGGCCCAGAGAGGAGGTCAGCTTCGCTGGGAAGAGCACAAGAGTTAAGGGCAGGGGTTGGGTGCATCTGCTGAGGAGGGTGGTAGGGAGCCCAGGAGAGGGAGTGCCGACCACATGGGCACAGGGTCTTGGAGGAAGCCTAAGGGGGGCTTTTTCTCCAGGTTGGGAAGGCACTCGAGGGTACTGAGTGGAAAAATGCCATGATCTGACTTCGAGCAAAATCACTCTGGAAGCAAAGCTGAGGACAGACTGCAAGGGGAAGGCGGTGTTGGTAGAGATCCATTCGGAGCGGCTATCACAGTCCAGCTGAGAACTGAGGGTGGACAGGCCCACGGATATGGTGGTCAAGAGGGTAAAAGGGAATCTGTGTACATGGAAGGGAGAGCCAAAAGGCTGTGCTGATGGACTAGGAGCTGAAGATGACCCAAGGTTTTGACCAGAGCGTCTGAAGGGGCAGAGCTGCCAGTTAACTGAAGAAAGAGCAGGATTTCGTGGGAATATCTGGAGTTCAAATTTTGAATAGGGCAAGTTTGAAGTGTGGCCTATTCCGGAAAGTGGCAGTGTCAGGAGGCAGCTAGATGCAGTAAGTCTGAATTTCATTAGACTAGAGAGAAAAACTGCCAACTAGAAAGTAAGTCCCAGGATGGTGCTGTGGCCTAGCAGGTAAGGCTGCCACCTGCAGTTCTGGCATCCCACATGAATGCCAGTTCGAATCCCGGCTGCTCCACTTCCTATCCAGCTCTCTGCTATGGCCTAGCAAAGCAACGCAATACGGCCCAAGTCCTTGGGCCTCTGCACTCATGCAGGAGACCCGGAAGAAGCTCCTGGCTCCTGGCTTCAGGTTGGCTCAGCTCCATCCATTGCAGCCATTATGGGAAGTGAACCAGCAGATGGAAGACCTCTCTCTCTCTCTGTTTCTACCTCTCTCTGTAATTCTGTCTTTCAAATACATAAAATAAATCTTTAAAAGAAAAGAAGAGGCCAGCCACACATTGGCTAAGGAAGAAAGAATATGAGAGTGTGTCCAAAAGTTCACAAAAAATGGAATTAAAAGTATATTTTGGAATTAAAAGTGTATTTTTTTAAAAAAAGTAAATCCTAAGAGGGCAGGGCTTCATGTTTTGTTTGTTCCTATATCTCTACTACCTGGCTAGTCTAGAGTGAAATAGACATGAAGTAAAAACTAGTTGAGTGAATGATTTTTTCCAACACTTAAAAATCCACCATGTTCCACATGGACTCCAGAACACTGGGACACTGAGGAATCCATCACTAAACCCTCCACATTTCAGCTATTCTGTTCTCACCATTCCGCTAACACGCCAACTTCTTTCCTGCCTCAGTGCCTTTGCACCTGCTAGTCCCACCACTGGGAATACAGTTCTCTTTGAGCAGCACATTTCAAGCTCCTTCTTATCCTTACTAAAACCTCTGAGAAGAAATCCTTTGTCACATTTTCCCTGTCATTCCCATTCTCTTAGCAACATGAAGGTAGAGCCCACGTCTGTCTGTTATGTTGTATTTCAACTACCCAGAGAAGTGCCAGGAGGTAATCAATATCACTTGATAAAAAGCGTTCAGTAACAAGTGATGACATTATGTAGAACAGTAGTTGAAGTGTGTGATATCCCGTGCACTTCACGCACCCATCATGGTTTTTAAACATTAGATGTTTATAATGTATCCTGAAGGCCTACTCCTTCCCAGGCCTAATTTAGGTAGTGGACATAAATAGCCATGAATTTCTCACAATTATCCTTGGAGGTAGGGATGATATTTATGTTCCCAAAATGAAACAAGACACAGAGAGGTTGAGTACCTTGCTTCCCATATAGTGGGCAGCAAAGCTGGGCTTTGAACCCAGGCCTTGTGGCTCGAGCTGACTGCACTTAACCGTGAGGATCTACAAGGATTCCCTTGTGTGGGTGTGGACCCCTCCATGGCTTGAGTAGACATCTGGGGTAGAAGGAGGAAAGAAAGATCTCTGCCACATGCTTGTGGATGTTTGCACGTTTGCAATTAGAAATGAACTGCCTCTTCTTTTTTAAGTGGAAAGAGTCCTAAAGAAGTGAAACAGGCAGTCTAAGGAGCCCTTTTCACTCTGGTGCTAGAAAGGACTCTGTAAAGGTTGTTGTAGAAAAGGAAGAGGCGTGACTCCAGGCAAATGGCAAACTAAGTCCATGTGAATCAATGGATCAAGTTAATGGGATATAAATTTTGACACATCTGAGCTCCAACCTTTGCTTTTGGACAAGTTACTAAACAGCTGAAAACAATTTCTGCACCTGCCAAATGTTTTAAATTATGCCTGTTTCACATCATGGTTAGAAGAATTAAAGAAAATTATAAACATAAAATTCTTAGCCCTGTGACCCACACACGGGAACATGTTTATCAAACAAAAATAATTATAGCTGGTATTTTTTTAAATGCTTCATGCCAGCCACCTCAGTGAGGTCTTCATTCACACGATCTTGTTCTGTCTGCTCACAACTCTAACAGGTAGGTACTACCATATCTTCATCTCCTACACAGAGATGTGTACCTTGCCAATATCACATATGAGAGCTGTTACCTAGGGGTGTTTGGGCTTAAATTCTGCATGGCGTTCAGAATTGTCCATTTACAAAGCTTCTATTCCTCAATGTTACTTTCAACTTTTATCATTTTTTCTTTTGGACAGGTAAAGAAACATGCTCAGGAAGATCCAGTAGCTTGGCCCAAGGTCACACAGCCCTTAAGTGGTAGACACTTGATTTTAATACAGGTCCAGCTGATGATAATATTTCTTTATTTTTACCAAGCAACCTTACTTTCTTGGATAATAAGCATCTAACTGCATTTTAATGAGACACACTAATTTCTGTAAAAATATTTGTTGGCGACACCACCTAAGTGTGGCATGAAACTTATAAGAATGGAGTCTCTGCAGGAGTTGCAGATCTAAGGGTCATATGGGAGGACAGCTTACATAGTTGAGAAAGAAAGCAGTTATGGGGTCCCAGAGCCTTCATGAATGAGAATGTGGGGTTCTTAGTTCTATGCTACCTCTCTGTAACTCTGCCTTTCAAATAAATAAATCTTTAAAAAAAAGTCATGGACACAGTGTCTCTACACAGCAGTCAGTGATTCCTTTCCCAGTCATCACTCAGACTACAATTCCTAACCTGGAGCAATGGGAGGAAAGAGGAGTCAAGGTTTCTGCAGATTGTAGAAGGTTCAAAAGTTATTTATGCACATAAAAATCAAAGACAACACATACAAAGATAACTATCTGTTGGGTACCCATTCATCCATCTATCCAACAATGCTTTCCATATATTCAAATACCAGTACATTTAATTCTTATTACCCTTACAATGACCATAGCACCTATACTATACCATATACTACTACACTGTAATTGTACTATAAATATCCACATTTTATAGCAGGAAAAATTGGACTTCAGATAACTCAAACTAACAACAACAGCTGAGTCAGGATTTGAACTCGGGCACTCTGAGTCTACAGACTTCATTTTTGAGTACTAGACTGCCCAATATTTGTTGAGTAAATGAATAAACAATAAGACTTGATCTTCACGTGTTATTTACCTCTTGATAAATAAAGCAGAGGCCGAAGGCTAGAATCTGCCAGAGCACTGCTCACAGTTTAGCACCATGGCTTATCAGCTAGTCAGTCCATAAAGTCACTACGATGGGGTTCACAACATCAGCTTGGAGAGGACAGGATAAGGCACAACACGGAATAAAGCAGACAAACGGAGCAATTCTTTTTTTCAGTACATACTGTAGAGGAAATCTCGCTCATATGCACAAGAAGATGAAAATCAAAATTTTTCACTGTAGTATTTTGGGACACTGAAAATTTGCAAACAAACTAAATGCCCATCAACAAGAGGCTGGTTTACTCATACACTTTCTCTCTCTCTCAGTCTCTCCCTCTCTCTGACTTTCAAAAAATATAAATAAATCTTAAAAAAAGAATTTACAAATTCCAAAACCTGTTGAGAGAGAAAAAGAAGGTAACAGAACCCCTCTTTCTCTCTCTCTTTCACACACAAATACACATGCACACACATGCTAATTACACAAATGCACAAAATAAAGACCTATTATTTGTAGATACAAATGTAGCAAAGTTATAAAAAAATGTTCAGCAATGAAAACCTTCTGGGTAGGATTATTCCCAGTGAGAAAGGGGAGGTACAATGTGGTTTTCATTTCTATATAATTTTATTATCTTGCAGAAAAACATCTGAAGCAAACATAGTAAAAATTTTTAAAGATTTTATTTTATTTGAGAGGTAGAGTTACACACAGAGAGAGGGAGAGACAGAAAGAAAGTCTTCTACCAGCTGGTTCACTCCCCAAATGGCCGCAATGATTGGAGCTGAGCTGACCCAAAGCCAGGAGCTTTCTCTGGGTCTCCCACATGGGTGCAGGGGTCCAAGCACTTGGGCCATCCTTCACTGCTTTCCCAGGTGCATTAGCAGAGAGCTGGATCAGAAGTGGAACAGCCAGGGCTCGAACCAGCACCCATATGGGATGCTGGTGCCCATATGGGATGCTGGCTTTAACTAGCCATAGCACCAGCAAAAAAAAAATGTTTATTTTTAAAATTTTGTCCTCATAGACTTATTCTCATACAGATTCAATATACATCCCAAGTGGGTGGCAGGGTCCAAGCACTTGGGCCATCTTCTGCTGTTTTCCCAAGTTCATTAGCAGGGAGAGGGATCAGAAGTGGAGCAGCCAGGATTCTAACTCATGCCCATATAGGATGCCAGCATTGCAGGCAGTGGCTTGATAAAATGTTGAATCACTTATATTATCTTTTATATTTTTGTATATATATATTTCAACACTGAATTCATTTTAAGATGAAGCTGTATTTTTGTATATCAACATAAACCCTATAATTTTTTATTTTCTTAAAGATAATACTGTACATGTAACTGCCAAGTACAAGGCCTAGCATAAAATGGCTGTTTAATAATTCGTAGCTATTAGTCAAGTTAAAACAATGCGATTACATAAAAGCACTAAACGGAAAACAGTTATTTAGGCCAAAAAAAAAAAAAAACAAAAAAAACCTCTATTCAGACACAAAATTCTAGAGACTCAAAATGAGACATTAGTCAGAAACGGAACTATTTCACTTAACCACATTTACTACCTTCTTCCCTAACAAAAGTTTATTTCAGGGACCCAGGGATATCTGTGATGGATGACATCCACAATACATCTGCATTGACAGATGCATGTTAGTTTTTCCATGAGTGCTTAATGTTTGCCTTCTTTCCACCTTGTAAGTCATATGGTCTTGCTTATGAATGTTAAAGCTACACAGGTTATTTCTCATTTGAGTCATTCAAACTTTTCCACAACCACCAACTGGCACATCAAAAATATAAGGTTCAGAATAAACATAAGTAGAGGATGAGCAAGGAAGTGATTTCGTTCTGCAGCTCCACCTAGAAAAGACAGAATAGGAACAACAAACACTCCCTCGAAAAGGCAAGGAAGCCACTCTCCACTTGGTGTGTTCCATCTTAAAACCAAGGCTTAAAGATGCTTTTCCAACATCTCATTGACCTTCCCCTTAATCTTACTGACCTTAAACTGTGTGATTCTTTTAGAAATTTATTTATGTCAAATGTTGGGCTTAAAATTCAGGTGATTTTTTTCCTCTGGGTATGTTGGCATTTCAGCTGTCCACCATAAAACCCCAGCCCGGAGTTATTGGGAAAAGTGCTCAGTGAATGTTCTCGGCGATCAGTGGGCTCATTTTGTTTTTCCGCCAGCGCTTCTCTCCTTTCTGCACGTGGGGCTCATTCCTTGTTGCTGACTCCCAGGATGCCCAGCAGCCTCAAAAGACAGCAGGATACAGGCAGGAGACTGCCCTGTTGGTCGGGTAATTTTTTAAAGTGGAATTCTGCACTCTCACATCAACCCCACTGTGCTCTCCACTTTGTTCCCACAGGCCCTGTATTGGCACCGGCTGTGGCCGTAGCCTCTAATGAGCAGGCATGTTGTAGGAGATGCTGTGATGTGCTGCCTTGATGCACTGCCCCAGATGTGCAGACTGGGAGAGGGCAGCTCTCAATCCTGTCTGGGAATTGCTCTCCCTTAAAGAGCAGGCTGCCTTCTCCAAGGTCACCTTCGCTTTTCAAGGGTAACCCACTTCCAAGGATGGACTGAGAGTTGTGGGAAGACCCATTCCTCTTGTTTCAACTTGGGACAACTCTCAGCTTCAGAGCCGCTTGTGTGGTCAGCTGTGGCCCTTGGTGAGGCCGCCTTTGTGCGTGAGCGTGCAGGAGCATGCGCGAGAGAGTTCCCACACACAGGTTCACTCCCCAAAGCCAGGATTTGGGAACTCAACCTGGATCACCCACATGGGTGGCAGAAACCCAGTCACTTGAGCCATCACTGCTGCCTCCCAGGGTCTGCAATTATCAGGAAGCTGAAGTCAGGAGCCACAGCTGGGAAATGAACCCAGGTACTCTGAGATGAGACACATGCGTCTTAACCACTAGGCCAAATGCCTCTTCCCTTAATCCTTCTTTCCATTCTTCTGTGCAGGTGTTGAACCGCAGAGGGTTCACTAACAAACTTGCTGCTTGTTAGTCTCCATTTCAGAACCAGCATTCACACTATTCCCCACACTGTCTCTCAGTAGGCAGGGTTGCTTTCCTTGGCCCCTGGTTGAGTGGGTCACATGACCAGTTCTGACCAGTGACGTGTGAGACATGACACGAGTCACTTGGAGGTCAAACCCATAATTGCCAGTGCCACATTCTAAAGATGGCAACCGGAGGTGTTCAGTGCGTCTGACTGTGGGTCTGAGACAGTGACGGCAGCACTCCCAGACAACCTGTGCTTGGATATGCAGAATGAACAGAAGACCAAACTTTTCCTGCTGCAAGCCACTGGAACCCTGAACCTGAATGCCATCAATCTGGGCTCCCCGTGCCTTCCTGCCTCCAGCACACCATCCTCCCCTGCACCTGTCAGCCACACAGCTAGAGCGGCAGTTCTACCTCAACCTCTCCCCTCCCCACAGAGTTCTTTGAAGAAAAGCATTGCAATAGAAAAGCACCAGGTCATTCAAGTTCAGGAGTTATTTTCCAACAAAATCTCTGTTCCTCCCCAAGCTCTTTTTTTTTTTTTTTTTTTTTTTTTTCTGACAGGCAGAGTGGACAGTGAGAGAGACAGAGAAAAAGGCCTTCCTTTTGCCATTGGTTCACCCTCCAATGGCCGCCGTGGTAGCGCGCTGCGGCCGGCGCACCGCGCTGATCCGATGGCAGGAGCCAGGTGCTTCTCCTGGTCTCCCATGGGGTGCAGGGCCCAAGCACTTGGGCCATCCTCCACTGCACTCCCTGGCCACAGCAGAGAGCTGGCCTGGAAGAGGGGCAACCGGGACAGGATCGGTGCCCCGACCGGGACTAGAACCTGGTGTGCCGGCGCCGCAAGGCGGAGGATTAGCCTAGTGAGCCGCGGCGCCGGCCCCTCCCCAAGCTCTGCTTTCCCAGGTATGTTATCAGGGAGCTGGATCAGCCTAGACTGGAACCACTGCTCTGATATGGGATGCAGAGGAAGATGGCCCAAGAGCTTGGGGCCCTGACACGCACGTGGGAGACTCAGATGGGGTTCAGGGCTCCTGGCTTCACTTGGCCCAGCCCCATCCTTTGCAGCTGTTTAGGGAGTGAACCAGATAGTAGAACTAACTCTCTCTCTTCATCTCCCTCTCTGTCTACCTTTCTTCAACTACTTTAGGCCTACTTGTCCTTCCAAGAATAACCTCAGGGGCTGGTGCTGTGGCGTAGCAGGTTAAGACTCCACCTGTGTTGTCAGCATCCCATATGGGCATTGATTCGAGTCCTGTCTGCTCTGCTTCCAATCCAGCTCTTTGCTAATGGCCTGGGAGGGCAGTGGAGGATGCCCCAAGTGCTTGTGCCCTTGCACCTGCCTGGAAGATCCGGAAGAAGCTCCTGGCTTCAGATATGCCCAGCTCCAGCCATTGTGGCCATCTGGGGAGTGAGCCAGCAGATGGAAGATCTCTCTGTGTTCCTCCCCCCCCCCCCAACTCTGCCTCTCAAATAAATAAATGCATCTTTAAAAAAATAGCCTCAGAATCACCTCCTCCAGGAAGTGTCCTTGGCTCTCCTCCCTTCCTTCTTTCTGATTTAGATGCCCTGCCCTCTTTACCTGAAAGGGGAAAGTGCTCGTAGAGCTTGATTTTCTCAACTGCCTCCCCTAGCTGACAGCACCAGGGGTCTTCAACACGTGCAGGGGAAATGCGCACTATGAAACACCTAGGCTTGGACTTCAGGTCCATTTCTCATGAACTTCTTGAAGCGCCCTCATGTATTTCTTGAAGGCAGGAAAAACTTTGGACTTTGTGTTGCAAACCTCTTGGCACAGGACCTGGAACAGGGTGAGCACTTGGTAATTATTTTAGGTATGAATGAATGAACACATGGAAGAATGAGTCCATCACTCCAGCCCTCGTTTTCCATCGAAGGACCAAGTCCAGGTAAACTGAGCGCTCAGCCTTCGTTTCCTTGTGACTAGGTTTTTGTTGACGGAATTTTTCCACATTCCTTCCACTGCTGTTTTTCTATGATAGAATTCTGGGATTTTCTTCCTCTAACATTCTCTCCCCAGTATATTGCTTTCTTTCCTATTCGGCAAACGTTTTCTTTAAAAGGCCAGATGGTAAATATTTTCAGTTTTGTGGGCAATGCAGTCTTAGTATCAACGACTCAGCTCTAAGTAACTGAGTCACAACTACTCCATTCTGCTGCTGTAGTGTGAAAGCAGCTGAGGATAATGTGTAAATGCATAAGTGTGGCTGTGTGATGATGAACGTTTACAGAAATGGGAGGCAGGCCAGATTCCACCTGCGGGCCCTCACTGTTGCTCCCCCATACTGCTCCTGGTCTATGTCACTCAGAGGACTATGGAGAGTGCAGAGAAAGGGGAAGCAAAGCAGATGAGAGTACTTCAAAGAGTTCTTGAAAATTGCCATTAAAAGATACAGCTTATGTTAGTGCAATTTTTTTTGAAATCTATGCATACTAGGGGTCTTTAAAAAGTTCATGGAAAATGAACTTTTTAAATTTTCCATGATATTATGGAAAACTGCATGAACTTCAAAATTTTTCTGCCCCCAAAAATATTTAAATTCATTTTCCATGAAGTTTTTGAGGGATCCTCACATGTTATCTGAAATGTACATAGGCCATTGACTGTTAATGGGAAATTGCCTTTTTGGAGACCTGGCCTTTGCCAACCAATGAGGTGAGATACAAAGTTCAGGTGTTAGCAGATGATGGAACATCAGAGTCTTGGATATAGAGAGATGATCCCAGAGACTCTAGGTATAAGATGATGGTGGCTTCCTAGATCTTACATATGGGCTTAATTAAAAGAAGATACGGGGGCAGGTGTTTGGCTTAGTTGTTAAGATACCAGCTAGGGGCAAGTGTTCGGCACAGAGGTTAAGAATCACTTGGGATATGGGAGTGCCTGGGTTTGAGTCCTGGCTCTGCTCCCAATTCCAGCTTCTTCCTAATGAACACCTTGGGAGGAAGCAGGTGATGGCTCAAGTACCTGGATCCCTGCTGGGTTGAGTTCCTGGCTCCTGGCTTAAGGGTGATCCAGCTCCGGCTGTTGTGGGCATTTGGGGCATGAACCAGCAGATGGTTAGAACTTTCTGTTTCCCTCCCTTGCTCTCTACTAACTAAGCAATTTTTTAAAAAGAGGATATGAATCTGCTGAAGAGAACAGGATAAAAACACCCAAGGTCCACACCCTACACGTCTGTGGGAACTACTACAGCTTCTCTACCAAGTATCCTCACGTGTAAAGATGGGTTAGTTTCCAGAGAACTAGTCTCACTTATAAAAGCAATTGTAATGCCCTTAGCAACCATTTATCAAGTACCTCCTCTGAATTCCATGTTAAGTCCTTTACACTTCAAAGAGCTAACATTTATTGAGCATTTGCTTGTGCTGGGTGCAGTGCTATTAAATACAGTATGTCACGAACTTCTCACCCTATCCCTCAATACAGCTGCTACTGTTCTCCCATCTTACCCAGGAGGAAACCATGCTCAGAGAGGGGAAGTAATTTGCTCAAGGTCAAATGTGCTGAACTTGAGCCTGCAGACTCTGGGTGTTCTGTACCATAGACTACCCTCAGTGCCAGCTGCCTGTCTCAGGGTCTTTGGGTCCCTTCACTCTCTCGGATTTTTGTTCAAGTTGCTTTCTCTTGAAGGCAAAGACTCCATTCATGGTTTGTAAGAAATTCCACCTTTGGGACACTGGAAGAAGAGGAAAACCCAATCCTAAATGCAGAGTTTTGTTAGAACATGTCACATTGAATAAAAAAGCAAACGGTGTTGATCAGTTTTCAACAACATTCTCCCGTCGTTTTCCACCTCAGTTGTTTGTTAAATCTCATTAATGGTTATAATGCAACCCATCCAGGCAAGATATCAGCAGGACAGATAGATGGCTGATGAATCAGCTTCTAGAATTTGGCTCAAATTGAAGGTGAACGCTCACGTCTGCTACTTGAACCTGATTCAAGTCGTTGCTCCTAAGTATTGCCTCAGCCTGCTTTTGATTTACTCACATTACTACAGGAATGCCTTATTGCTGGTATTTTAATTATTCACGGTTTGTTGGCAAATTAAGTCACTTGCCTCTCCAATATCTAGAAGCGGAGGAAGTGTTCAATTCCAAAGAAATTATGCTTTCCTGGCTTTGCTAGCCAGACAATGCCATTGCCAAATACCTTATGAATAGGTGTGAGATCTTATTTCACTTATGGTTTATGAATAAACTAAACCCTACCAGGGCACGGCCAGGGAGTTCATGTAATGGATCTCTCCTGCCCCACCCTTTCTTCTCTCCAGAGTGACCGAGCTTTGGATTTCCTTACAAACAACACTATTCAGACCAGAAGCAAGAAAAATGACACCTTTTTATCAATAGGATGATTATCGTGTGGGTTTACTAAAATATGTCACTTGTCAGTGTGTTTCCAGCTCACATGCCAGAAAGCTAGGCAGTACACTGGAATAGTTATCCTTACAGTTCAGAATTCATAATTATGGAATAGAACTACAGGGGTTCTAATGATGAACCCCCACACTCTTAGCTCAAACTACTGTGGAAAATTTTCAGAGGGGCTGGTGCTGAGGTATAGTGGGTTAAGCCTCTGCCCACAGTGCCAGTACCCCATATAGGCGCCGGTTTGAGTCCCTGCTGCTCCACTTCAGATCCACTTCCCTGCTAATGTGCCTGGGAAAGCAGAAGATGGTCCAAGTATTTGGGCTCCTGCTACCCATGTGGGAGACCCAGAAGAGGCTCCTGGCTCCTGGCTTTGGATTGGCCCAGCTCTGGCCACTGAGGCCACTTGGGGAGTAAACCAGCGGATGGAAGATCTCTTTCTTTCTCTCTCTGCAACCCTGTCTTTCAAATAAATTAATAAATCTTAAAAAAAAACCTCACAAAGGGGATGTGCATTAATCTTCATGCTTACTTTGAAAAACAACTATTTTTATTGAAAGAGTGCTAGGGATGTGCATTTAGCTAGGGGTTATGATGCCGATTGAGATGTCATGTTCCATACTGGAGTATCTGAGACTGACACCTGACTCCAGCTCCTGACTGCAGCTTCTTGCTAATGCAGACCTTGTGAGACAGTGGTGATGACTTAGGAAACTAGGTTCCTGTCACCCACAGGGGAGACTGGGATTGCATTTCTGGCTCCCAGCTTTGGCCTTGGCCCAACACAGGATTCTGTGGGCACTTGGGGAGTGAATAGGAGCTCTCACTGTCTCTCCTCCTAACTTATCCCTGCCACATGCTGCCTCTCAAATAAATAAATTTTAAAAATTAAACAGTGCTAGACTCGAGATTCTAATGATGCAGTGGGCATCGCTGGCTGCATTCAACCAAGTATTTTACTCTTCCTTACTGTTGCGCAGATATGTGGTCCGGGGGGTTCAACCTCGATCCTGGCTTTAGAAACGGGTCCTTTCCCCCACTAGCCTGAGCCAATCAGGATAATCCAGTGTTTCTTAACCTTTTTGTTCATGATCACTCCATTAATAAGGCTTTTTAGGGGACCGGTGCTGTGGCATAGTGGGTTAAAGCCCTGGCCTGAAGCACCAGCATCCCATAAGGGTGCCAATTCATGTCC
Source organism: Lepus europaeus (assembly GCF_033115175.1). Classification (NCBI taxonomy): domain Eukaryota; kingdom Metazoa; phylum Chordata; class Mammalia; order Lagomorpha; family Leporidae; genus Lepus; species Lepus europaeus. Next base: position 43,681,636 of record NC_084835.1, read on the forward strand.
CAGCTGCTCCTCTTCTGATCCAGTTCTCTGCTATGGCCTGGGAAAGCAGCAGAAGACGGCCTAAGTCTTTGGGCCCCTGCACCCACATGGGAGACCTGGAGGAGACTCCTGGCTCCTGGCTTCGGATTGGGGCAGCTCCAGCCATTGCGGCCATCTGGGGAGTGAACTGGCCATCTGGGGAGTGAACCACCAGAAGAAGACCTTTCTCTCTGTCTCTACCTCTCTCTGTAACTCTGTCTTTCAAATAAATAAAATAAATTAAAAAAAGAAGCCTTTTTAGATAATTTTTTGCCTGCTGCTCAGCCGCCTCTCCCAAGTTTTAATGCCACAGGTACACAATATAGGTGTTTATGTAATCTATGGCTATTGGTGCTTTAGATATAAAGGGAATAAACTTCTTTTGCAACACTACCACCAAAAAGATTTTGTCCATCTGGGGTCACCACTCCCACTGATACTGCATTAACTGCAGCCTCATTCCCTATGCTAAGCAGTGCATGGTATTAGGGTGGCCCCCGAATGCCCATTGAGAACTTTTTTGATAGTTGGTGGACACCAGATCTTTTATTTCCTTCTAGATGGGCTGACACATGAATCTAAGGCCTGAAACAGCTGTAATTTTCTGCTATCAGGAGGAAAGAAACCAAGCGAGGATGAAGGCATCACATGAACCAGGGCTGAAAGGATTACAGGGAATCAGCACTGTGCCCTCATCAAGTCAGCCCGGCAGTTCACTGTAACGCTTAACTTCTCAGTGGTGTCCAAAGTCACTTTAGCCTGCAGGCTGGTTTGAGTTGGGGTTCCTATTCCAACAAGAGAAATCCTAGCTGTCAAAACAGGGAACAATTATCTAGTGCTTCCTAAGCTCGAGGCAGTGTGCTAAATATCGTATATGTCAATGAACCCCCTTCTCAACCTCTGTGATTGGTATAACTCATTTTAAAAATGGATCTGTGGGGCCAGTGCTGTAGCATAGTAAGTAAAACCACTGCCTGCAATGCCAGCATCCAGTATGGGCACCAGTTTGAGTCCCAGCTGCTCCCCTTCCAATCCAGCTCCCTACTAATGTTTCTGGGAAAACAGCAGAAGATGGTCCGAGTGCTTGGGTCCCTGCACCCATATGGAAGAACTGCAAGAAGCTTTTGGCTCCTGGCTTCAGGTGGGCCTAGCTCTGCCAGTTTCGGCCATTTGGGGAGTGAGCCAGCAGATGGATGATCTCTCTCTCTCTCTCTCTCTCTAATTCTACCTTTCAAATAAATAAATCTTTAAGAAGAAATGGATCCATGATTATTTTTAAAACTTACTGTATGTCAGTGAAATGGACATCTTTTCATTTGATTATTGTGTATAGCCCTTGCCTATATTCCTGCTGAATTATGGTAAGAAAGAAAGAAAGAAAGAAAGATAGATAGATTTGAATTCAGAAAAAAATATTACCTTTCAGGCTGTAAACTTTTGAGTAAGGGAATATATAATATCCTTTAAATTATCTCCCCAAATACTTTGAAAGTATCCCTTACATATTTTAAATGTTTCACCTATTTTGCAGAAATGATATTAAAATTAATGACAAAGCATTTATATTTTCTGTGCTAGTTGTTTAATGTAATAATTGGATTCAGAAATTATAACATCTTCCATACTCCAGCACTGTGGCATAGTGGGTAAAGCTGCCACCTGCAGTGCCGGCATCCCATATGGGCACTGGTTCAAGTCCCGGCTACTCCACTTCTAATCCAGCTCTCTGCTATGGCCTGGGAAAGCAGAAGATGGCCCAAGTCTTTGGGCCCCTGCACCCACTTGGGAGACCCAGAAGAAGCTCCTGGCTCCTGGCTTTGGATCAGCGTAGCTCCAGCCATTGCAGCCATTTGGTGAGTAAACCAGCAGATGGAAAACTTCTCCCTCTGCCTCTGCCTCTCTGTAACTCTGCCTTTCAAAAAAGCGAATAAATCTTAAGAAAAAAAAAAGATTGAAAAAACTCATGAAATAAAAGGAAATAGAAATTTAAAAAGTGCTGAAACTGAAACACAGTAAGATTTACTTCCCTTTGGTCATCTGTAGACAGAGGCTAGATTCGCTGCCTTGTCTATTTAACCCAGACCCTAAGACATTAATCACTTTGTTTTACTGCCTTTCAGTTCTATACAGTTAAGTCACTACTTTCTTGCTCAATATTTGAAAAACATTAAGAAAATGATCTCAGACTGGTGCTGTGGTACAGTAGGTTAAACTGCTCTTGCAATACAGGCATCCCATATCGAAGTGCTGGTTTCAGTCCTGGCTGTTGTGCTTCCAATCCAGCGTCCTGCTAATGTGCCTGAAAGGCAATGGAAGACGGCTCAAGTACCTGGGTCTCTGCCATCCATGTAGGAAAGCAGGACAGAGTTCCTGGATCCTGGGCCCAGTCCTGGCTGTTGTGGGCATTTGCAGAGTGATTCAGTGGATGGAAATTTTCTCTCTCTCTCTGACTGTTCCCCTCTTGCTCTGCTTTTCAAATGAATAAATAAATCTTAAAAAAAAAAAAACCTTTCCTTACAAACACATATCCTGTGAAATTAAGAATACTATGGTTCTCCTAAGGCTAAAAATATTTTCTAAAACCTTATTTCTCCGAAGACTTGGAAATCTTAAACTCAGAGATCATTTTCTTCTACTTATAAGCCAATACTCACAAAGCCATCACTATTTTAGAAATTCTTCATTTTCATTAGGAGAGGATATTGGCTCAGACACCACCCACATAGAAGAAAATATATATGTCCTGTAGTAGCTCAAATTGCTGTTGTGCTTTAGAAGAACAACTGGTCAACCTCATGCAGAAGCCACGAGGTTGCACATTTCTGGAACCCACACTTAGGAATTGGTCAGTAACCATATTAGAGAGAAACCACAAATACCGACTCCTTGGGGACAGAGCTGTAGAGCTTGGCTTCCACATTTGCCATCTATTTCTGAAAGTTTCTGAAACATTAAAAAGAGAAAACAAAACTATACAAGAAGCATTGGTCCTGTCGAACAAACTAACCAGGGATTTCCCCCGAGAGAGAAAAAAGACAGAAAGACAGACACACCTCTCCTGGCCTTGGGGAGCTGTGTCGTGTGGCCGCACGGGTTACATCCACAGTTGCCCGATACTCTCTGCAACCCCCACGTGCTTCTGGATTCCATTTCGAAATGGCTGAGACCACCAGGCATGTTATACAAAGCAGGGGCCGTCAGAGCACAGCTTCAAACGTTCCTCACCTTGAAGCAAGGATGACAACACACTGATTGTTTAGACTTCCATACTCTAACCCTAGGTGCTAGCCTTTCCTTTGTGCCTGATTGATGGAGGCCTGACTTGTCAAAGCCAGGTGCTTAATCACACACATGAGACACCAACTAATGAGATATAAATTCTAGTTGTATTGGGAATAGGGTCAGGAATGGGCGGCGGGGGGGGGGGGGGGGAATCCATGAACTACAACAAAGACATTCTATATCACAGTAAAGAAAGTGTGATACTGTATCAGATTCCTATAGTAAACTCCAGGTACAATCTTCCTAGTTTAACAAGGTAGATTTTTATTTTTTAAGCCTCAAAGATATTATTAACAATCAAGGCCCAGGACTTCTAAACCTATAAATTACTGTTAAAAAAAAAAAAGAAGAAGAAAGAAAGAAACAAGGCAAGCTGCAGTCCCAGACCAGATGAACAACCTCCTGGTTGAACAAAAGTTGCTGCATATTTTGCCTGCAGGATGGGACCCAGCAGGGAAATAAAGAGGCTGTGTGGTGTGATGGGCAGTGGATCCACACGTAAGCATTCCAGCACTCAGCAGGGCCACCCTGCCGGTCCCTGGCCTGCCACCCTCCTGCAAAGTGCTCACAATTCGCTGTCCCTCCTTCCAAACAGCCAGGAGACACAGAATCAGCTTTTCCTGGCTCTGCCTTGCAAGTCAGGGCTGCCTGATGGAAAACTGAAATAAAATGAAACATCCACTAAGGGCCCCTCTGACAGTCAACCGGGGCGAACCCTGGCTCCTGAAATGGCCACCCTCACCCCCAGGGAAATTTAAAAAAAAGAAGAAGAAGCAATCCTGTGAAAGTCAGAAGTCACTCCCCGCAGACCCTGTGCCGCGAAGCTTCAGGGTCTTGAGGCAAGCAACCCTCAGTGCACCGCGCTGTATTAATGCCTGCAAAAGCGGGGACTCGCTCGCAGTGCCCCCCCCCCCCCAGGCCCCACTGGAAATATTCACAAGCGTTGTCAGGCAACAGTTACTCCCGAGTTGCCGAGCATCCGATCCAAAGGCCACGCAGCCGGCTAGGAGTTTGAACAGAGCGAGGTAGCGAGGGGAGAGAGAATAAAAATCATACAGGTGGAACCCGCTACCCGGGCGCACCGGGCATCCTGCAAGGCCCTGGCGCCCCCGCACGCCCCGGCTCACCTGGTACACGTCCCGCAGCCCGCACCACGTCCGCAGCACCTGGTGGCAAGCCCGCAGCCTCTCCGTGTACCATCTCCGCAGCGTGGACACCGTCAAGTTCCACACGAAGCGGCTGCCGCTGAACAGCAAGTCCTCCACTCCACACATGAACACCGAAGCCATGCCTCCTCTTTCCCTCCGATCTCGGGGGTCCCCGGCTCCCGCAGCTGCAGTCCCGGCCCCTGCGGCCCCGCTGCCCCGGGGCTCCCGACTCTGGCGTCTGCTGACAGCCGGGGGTCGAGCCTGTCACCGAACTCGTCTGTCACCACCGTGCGTCCTGAGCAGGCTCCGGCTGCATGCCCCGGGATTGGGCGCCCGCCAGCCAACGGCTGCGGCGGGCACACAGAAGCCCAGTGTCCACCCCTCCCGCCCGCCCGCTGCGCTGAGCCGAGCGAGCCGAGCCAGCTGCGCTAAGCTCCGCCAGGCGAGCCCTCGGTGCTCCCGGGGCTCGGGAAGCCCTGGCCGGTGAGGACTCCCCCTGGCGCTCTCCGAGGGTGCGGGGCAGGCAGGGACGCCGAGCAACTCTTTGTAGGCAAGAAGGGCAGCCGCATTTCAGCGCGCTGGGCTTGCACGTCCTGCGCGTGCACACACACACACACGACCCCAGGAACCAGCCTGGGGAACACCTTACATTACACTATAGGGTCTCTGTTTGGCATCTTGCTCTATCCACACTGATAAACATCTCTGAGGAAGCCACAGATGCGGAAAGGAGGGGGAAGAAAACCCAAAGCATCCCGCTGGACCCTATTCCTAGGGGAACAGCCCTGAGGGTTTCCTTGGTTCTGCTGGAGCCAGGGGAGACGCCAGTTCTCAGAGCAACAGGGCGCGTGTAGCTCCAGAACCTGCTTTGGCTCCTAACTTGAGGGTCTCTGAGAAGTCGACCACTTTGTCCTTGTGGCCAGCTGGAGGGAGGGTCTGTCCCCAGCGGGATGCCGCTAATTCCAATGCAGCAGTCCGTTCAGGACTAAAAACAAAGGGCTCTTGCCCCTTAGCAAGCAGCTTCCAGTTATTTGCTGGGAAAGCCTACAAGAGAATCCTTCATTTGTTTCTGGGAAATTCAGCATCTGGACGTGTCTAGCTGCTGGCACAACCTGCAGGAATAGTTTATTCACACACACACACATAAACACCCAATAAACAACGAACAAAAAAACCACTCAGGAAGTCACCAGATAATTGATTGGTTTTTAAGTTCTCCCTCAGGAGCTGATAGTGCCTAAAGCAGGTGGAAAAGGGAGCTGGAGGGGTCCCACATTCTCTTTTCCTTCAGAATGTTTGGAATTTGCAGCCCAAACGACACTGTAACAGGTGTCTCAAAGCAAAGGCTCTGCAGTAAAACTTCAGAATGGAGTCTTTTTCCTGCCCCAACCTGTAGTACAATTGTCTGTATTTTACTGATGGTTTCACACCCTGTTGTTATCTTTGCCATGGGGAGGCAGAAAGGTAAGGCGGCAAAGCCTCTCCCCTGTTCTCCTGATCCAGTTCAGGAGCCTTGGAGAAGATTATCGCCAAGCGAATCGGCTTTATTTCAGGTTTCAAATGTGCCTTTTGAATCTTAAAGCAGGTGAAACTCAAGTCTCCAAAAGATGAAGAACACACAATCTGTCCTCAAAGTGCCTGTTGTTTTCAAAGTGCCTGTAATCAGAATACTTTGCAATGACATTTCTTTTGGATTAGTTAATAGGGCACAAGACCAGAGCCAAGATTTGCAAACCTTTCTCCACAGTCCATCTACACTAGGTGCACATCAGTAGTAGTATTCTGACAGATAATGGTCACGGTGTTTACACAGAGTGAATGAGATTTTACTAAATCAAAAAAATAATTAAGAATAGTGTAAAAAATAAATATGCTGTTCAAACGCTACTGAACTTCAAAAACAGCCAGTGGATGATGGCAGCACATTTTTAAAAAAGATTTATTTACTGGGGCTAGTGCTGTGGAGTAGAAGGCTAAGCCTTCACCTCCAGTTGTTCATGATCCAGCTGTTCCTCTTCCAATCCAGCTCTATGCTAATGGCCTGGCAAAGCAGTGGAAGATGGACCAAGTGCTTGGGCCCTTGCACTCTGTGGGAGACCCAGAAGAAGTTCCTGTCTCCTGGCTTCGGATCGACCCAGCTCCAGCTGTTACAGCCATTTGGGGAGTGAACCAGTGATAAGAAGAGTTTTCTCTCTATATTTCTATAACTCTGCCTCTCAAATAAATAATTTTTTAAAAAAGATTTATTTGTTTATTTGTTTGTTTTGTTTGAAAGGTGGAGTGAAAGAGAAAGAGAGACAGAAATAGAGCTCTTCCATTCGCTGGTTCACTCTCCAAATTGTCGCAATGGCTGGGACTGGGCCAGGTTTAATTTAGGAGCCAAGAAGTCTATTTGGATTAACACAAGTCCTTGGGCAATTATTTGCCTGCCTTCTCAGGTACATGATCGGGCAGCTGGACTGGAAGCAGAGCAGACAGGATTCAACAGGTGCTATGATATGGGATGCTGATATCACAAGTGGCAACTTAGCAGCTTAACCCACTGCACTACAACATTGGCTCCCTACATTCACTTATTTATTTTTAACGGCTGCTGTTATGTTCTCGGAAATGTCAGGCACTCAAGGGAAAACCAGAATAACATCTCCAATAGGTCAATTATCTGTGTCTCATGACACCAACCTCTGAGAAAAGGTACTCTGGAAACACCTTGGCTGTGAGCTCTATGTGCACGAGGGCTAATGTTGGGGGCCAACCCAACCTCAGGCGTTTTCATTAATGGTTTCCAGTCGGTGCTCACACTATCTTTTAGAAGATGGGGTATAGCATAAGGTGGGTTCTCAAAGTGAGGTCCTTGATTGGTGGTATTGGCATCATGTGGGAATCTGCTAAAGATGCAAGTTCTGGGGCCATTGTAGAATCAAACTGTGGGGGTCAGCGATGTGGGTTCCTGCCCAGTGCTACAGGATGGGAAGTAGGAACTCTGTCTCCTAAGAGAGACTTGCCTGATTTTAAATCCCTGCTCCTCACTACCTGTGGGACCTGGAATAAGCTCCTAATACCAGCAAAATCTCAATGCCCTCATGTACAAGATGGGGCTAGGATCAGAATCCTCTCCTTAGGCTCTGGGGAAGATTAGACAGAACATTCATGGCAAGTGTGTAGCATCAGTGCTGGCCAGAGTAAGCAGTCAAAGAAAACCAATCCCCATCACCACCCAAAGCGGGAATAATTCCAACTTTTGTATTTCCATCAAAGGGTGTAAGTAAAAAGGTAGCTTATAAATTTTAGTGAATTATCTCTTTCTTCCTGTTGCAGCTGAAAGTTGGTGGCATTTTCTTTTCCTGTTTTTAAAATTTATTTATTTATTTGAAAAGCAGAGATACAGAGAGAAAAAGAGTGAGAAAGATATTCCATCCACTGATTCACTCTCCAAATGGCTGCAGCAGCCAGGGCTGGGCCAGGTCAAAGCTAGGAGCCAGGAGATTTTCCCAGGTCTCCCACCAGGGTTCAGGGGCCCAAGGACTTGGGCCATCTTTCACTGCTTTCCCAGGTGCATTAGCAGGGAGCTGGATCAGAAGTGGAACAGCTGGGACTGGAACCGATGCCTATATGGGATGACGGTGCTGCAGGTGGAGGTTTAGCCTTCTACACCTGCAACTCATTTTCAGGGAATAGTTCTGCTGCTATCTTTCAACTTACAAAAACTTCCCCACCACAGCCACACTTTGCTGTAGACTCAGCAAATCCCTATGCACTCAAAGCTGGAGGCCCAAAGGGAGATGACACCTTGTTCCCTCCAACATAAACATGGACACTTAACCTTGCTCCTCTCCTGCAGAACGTTAAGTTGGAAGCTCGAGGTTGAGTGGGATTTTACAGAAAAGGGAGTATAAATCCCTCCACTCCAGGGGCTGACAGTGAGAGGTAGCTCATCTCAGATGGGTAGCAGTGAAGAAATGAGTGGCCCAAGTGTGGTGTCAGCCTTAAAATGCACCTGCCGCTTGGGACAAACCAAACCCTAGACACACACCTCAAAGCTGGGATTTCCGTGGAGAGAGAGCTAAATCAAACCAGCTTCCAAACTGCCTTGATGTTTCATTTTTTTTTAATTTAAGAAAATTTTCTTCCGCCTCAGCTCAAAGTTCCCTGCAACACACTGTAATTTCCTGCACTTCTCCCCAGAGTCTCACGAAGATGCTTCAGGTGACAGCATTACTCATACGCCTTGGGAGTTCTGCTGTGGATGTAGCAGAGAAATTGGCCTTATCCCCAAGGCTCCCCTTGGTGCTCCTTTGAGCAATCAGCAGGAAGAAGAGCACAATGCCAGGAAGGCCTCACAAACTGCCAGCCCCTGTTTCTAGAAAGGAGAGCAAATTAGTAATAGAGCAGTTTCCAATGGTTCTCTATGCCTCTGCAACGAGTCCATGTATGTATTTTTTTTTCTTTTAATATATATTTATTTGAGGGTGGGGGGAGACTTATCTGCTGGTTCACCTCCACCCCCACCCCCATGCCCACCCACCTGCCAAATGCTGCAACAGTCTGGGTCAGGCTCAAGCTGGGAGCCTAAAATTCCTTGCAGGCCTTCCACGTGGAAAGCAAGGTCCCAACCACTTAAACCATCACTACTGCCTCCCAGGGTATGCATTAGCAGGAAGCTGGAATTAGGAGCAGAGTTGAGACTCAAACCCAGGCATTCCAATATGGGATGTGGGTGTCCCAACCAACAATTTAATTGCTAGGCCAAACCCTGCCCCTGTGGACATATTTCAGCGGTACTCTCCATATCTGAAGAACCATTGTGGCCAGATTCTAGAGACCACATGCATTGGGCATAGGGCTCAGGGCAGATGAAAATAAGATTTAATTCAAGGTTCTCAACCAGGGGAAATTTTACATCCTCACCCCACCGCAAGCTTGGGTGATTTGGCAATGTCTGGAGATGCTGTCAGTTGGCACAGTTCAGGGGTGCTCCCGGAGAGGCCAGAGACACTGCTAAAACTCCTACAGTTCCCAGAACGGCCTCTGAGAAGAGAGAACTCTCCTGCCAAAGTGTCACAAGAGGTGAAAGAACCCCAGTGTAGTTAAACGCAACTCTTCCTCTCACATGACTTCCCTTGTGAGGGGACCTTCTTCCCTCTTGCAATTTTCTCTCCAGAAGGCAGACTGGGCAAGAAAAAAACAGTCACTCTGCCATAGTTTTCACACACTCATGAAGTGGAAAGAGCCTAAAGCCTTTTGAGAAAGAACTGGAATGCCATTTCCCATTGTTTTCACTTAACCTCTTTGATATTTACTATAAAGAGAGGAATCATTTTCACTCTATGCTATTTATATTTTTATACTTTATTTCTCGGTTTAGTCTTTTATTTAAATTAGAGGTTCTTTAGTAGAGGTGAAGCTTTTCTTTAGCAGACTCTGAGAGGCAATGGGGATGGCTCACATAATCGGGTCCCTGCCACCCACATGGGAGACTTGGATGGAGCTCCAGGCTTCTAGCTTTGGCCTGGCCCAGCCCCAACTGGGGCAGGCATTTAGGGAGTAAACCAGTGGATGGGAGATCTTCCTCTGTCTCTCTCTGTCTCTGTCTCTCTGACTTTTGAATACCAAATAAATAAAGAAATCTTAGAACAATAACAACAAAAAACACACTCTCTCCTGCACAGATCTCAAGGTGGAATGTGACGATGCCTCTGGGGACAGGGCCCTGCTATACCAGTGTCTCACTGCACACGCGACAGGATAGTACCACTTCTGGTTCTCTCTCCTCTGTCAGACTGTGGGTTCTGCCAGGAGCCTCTGTAATGTGATGTGGAGATGGGGTTGGCTGGGATGGTTCCCCCTCATGCAGGAGTATCCCATGCATCGGAAGGTGTTGAGTCACCCTGAACTCAGCCCATCGAATACCCAGAGTGTCTCCCCCAGCACACACTGACAGCAACAGCATAAAGCCACTGCACACCTTTCTGCATGCCCCCAGGTGGGGTGGTAGCAAGCCTGATTCAGAAACCACTGGTGGAAGCTGGGAAACGGTCTTATTCATATTTGTCTCCCAGGGGCAGGCAATCTATCAGTGCTCACTGAACTGACCGATGAATGACTGTTTGTCTCAACAGTGAACACTGAAAGTAGTTCATCCATTCCCCAAACACAAACTCTTGTTCATTAAAAACTCACGCGTTGAGTTTGTGCTGTGCATTGGGCAAGGAACCGAGAGCATTTACAACATACTGAGCCAACACAGAGACGATCTCTGTCTGAGGCAGGAGTGGGGGAGGTCAGACGTCTGAGCAAGTATCGTAGGGGGGCAGGTGCTGCCAGGGGGTGATAAGGGAGCCTCGTGATATAGGATGCAGGGGGCCAGGGATGCCTCCCTGAGGATGTGCCATTTAAGCTGAGACCTGAAGGTGGAGTATGAGGACAGCAAGGTGACAGTGGCAGGGAGACACAAGGACTAAGGCCCTATGGCCAGAAGGATCTTACATTGATAGAACTTAAAGGGAAAGGGGCGGGATGGGATTCTCGAGAGATGCTGGGACCAAGGAAGCCCAGCAGGAGGCAGCTGCAGAGTTCTAGGGATAAGAAGAAAGGGCCTGGGGCGGTGCTACATAACCTGGTAGTGTAGTAGTGTACTGTTTCTCAGCCTGCAGACCACACAGCCTTAACACAGAGGTTGGTGGGCAAAGGTGTGCCCCAGAGCAGGCATTTCTGGTGGCTGCCCCACTGGGAGTGAGTGGCACGTTCCTCATGCAGGGCTCTTCTCCAAACACCTCACCCCCAGGAGGAGGCAGCAGGACTTGGTGGCAGACAGGCTCTGTTTCAATTCCACTTGAGCCAGAGGCCAGGTGCTCCTGCTCCTCCTTCCTCTCCTCTTCCCCTGTGGAGCATCCTTCAGTCTTGGCCTCCGGCAGGTGGAGATGGGAGGCGGCACATGGAGGCCGCAGAACCCCGAAGCAAAGGGAGCTGGCTCTGCCACCCATAATGCAAGGCTGACCAGTGGGCTGCTTCAGTTCCGCAGCTGTTAGTGCGACTATCATCAGCCTTCTGGCATTACCAAGGGCTGAGCACGCTACAGACTAAGTAATAGCCGGGACAAAGGCATCCACTCAGCTTCTGTTCTTTGGCAATCACAAGGCACAACGTCCTCATCTTCCTGGAAAACCTCATATGATCACATCATATTCTCCTTGCTAAAGGCAAGAGGCGGGAAGCTAACCAGACTACAAGAGGGAGCCACACAGTGTGGACTCTGCATCATGCCCATCTTCATGACTTCACCCACTGAGCGGCTGCTAGAGATTCCTGCCAGGTCAAGCTTTAGACGTCACCCATCTATATGGAAAAGCACTGGAAGAAGATGCATGGTGTTCCAAGGAGGTCCATGCAGAAGACCAGGGAACGGGCTGACCTGCTTCTTTAAAAGGAAATCGTATCAATCTTGTGACTTCGCTATATTCAGTTGATTCTCACAATATTTTCCCAAGGTCAAGTGATAGAAGTTATTTTGAGTCCATTTCATGGATAAAGAAGTTGAAACACAGAAAAGGGGTGTGATTGCCAAAATAACCCTAAAAAGTGGTAAAAGCCCTTTATATAATATAGCTGCTAAGTTTTTCAGTCTTTTACTGTAAAGAAGAGACAAAAGGACACATTTCTTTTGTACTTTTAAGTTGTAATTTGCTTTGGTTGCTTTTTTTTTTTTTTTTTTTTTTGACAGATAGAGATAGACAGTGAGAGAAAGAGAGACAGAGAGAAAGGTCTTCCTTCCGTTGGTTCACCCCCCATATGGCCACTACGGCCGGCGCTGCACTGATCCGAAGCCAGGAGCCAGGTGCTTCTCCTGGTCTCCCATGCAGGTGCAGGGCCCAAGCACCTGGGCCATCCTCCACTGCCTTCTGGGCCACAGCAGAGAGCTGCACTGGAAGAGGAGCAACCGGGACAGAATCCAGCGCCCATATGGGATGCCGGCACCGCAGGCAGAGGATTAGCCAAATGAGCCACAGCGCTGGCCCCATGGTTGCAGGCAGAGGATTAGCCAAATGAGCCACAGCGCTGGCCCCATGGTTGCACATTTAAACTTAAAAAGAGTTTCTTAGTTCCGGCTGCTATATGTCAAAAGTTCCACAGACTAGGCATCTTGAATAACACAAATTTATTTCTCATAGGTCTGAGGGCTGTGAAATCCAAGATCAAGGTGGCAGTCAATTTGGCTTCTGGTGGTGAGGGCTCTTCCTGGCTTGCAGAGGGCTGTCTCCTCATGGTGGCTTTATGTGGAGGGGGCCCTCTGGTCTGTTCATTACTCTAAAGAGCTCCACGCTCACAAGTTCATCCAAATCAATCACCTCCCCAAAGTCCCACCTCTAAATACCACCACATCGGGAGCGTACAAACATTCAGTCCATAGGAAGTATGGAAGGTTCTAGGACTTATTTAATTATTGCAGGAAATAGGGTGACAAAAAGTCCCCCCTTAAGAATAAAACAAGAAGGGGCTGGTGCTGTGGCATTGCAGGTTAAACTGCTAGCTGTGGCCCGGCATCCCATATGGGCAATGGTTCAAGTCCCAGCTGCTGAACCTCTAATTCAGCTCCCTGTTATTGCACCTGGGAAAGCAGAAGAGAATGGCCCAAGAGTTTGGACCCCTGAACCCACGTTGGAGACCCAGAAGAAGTTTCTGGCTCCCTGCTTTGGATGGGCCTAGCTCCAGCCATTGCAGCCATTTGGGGAGTGAACCAGCAGATGGAAGATCTCTCTCTCCCTTTCTTTCTCTCTCTCTTTATAACTCTGCCTTTCAAATAATAAATACATAAATCTTCAAAAAAAATTTTAAAAATAATACAAGGATGAAAAGAAAAAGAAAATCTATGATGAAAAGTAACAATTAGGGGAGAGTAGAGATAATAAGAGAGTGATAACTCAAAACCCAATGGCTTTTCATGTGTATATAATGAATGGCAGAAGGAAAGAAAGATACATGCAAAATCTTGACTCTCCAAAGACCAACCATACTATAAAGGAACAGGTGATTGTGGTAAAATGAAAAGCGGAAATCAGCTAAGATCCATGCTTGCAAAGAATTACAGGCTCTCAAGGCCAGGTATTCTCTGGCCATCAAGCAAATATGGGAAGTAGGTTATAAAAATAGACCATTTTCCCATTATCACTAAAAATACAGAATAATTTGAGAGGATTATTGCTAGGAATTTCAACTATTTGGCCCTTAGCAGCAAGAGCAAGAGGAAAGCAGAGTCTAATATCCCCCAAAAAAAGGGACTTAAAAGCACTTCTTGTATCTTGCTATCCTAAAATAAACTTTAGGGTTGACAGTAGAGGCATAGTGTTCCCAACTACAAAATAGATCCCATACAAGCAGAAAAGCAGCAAAAAGCAGCACGCTACTGGCCTCAATGCCTGTGGCTATTTTATAAAGTTGGGAAAATGGCTGTATATGCTTTAAACCAAGTGTTCAGGGGGCTCCAGGTGTTATTTGAGAAGAAAGAAGAGAGGAATCGCATGACCTGGACTTCAGTCCATAGTGGAGAAAGAAAAGATGAATTTCTTTTCTGTAGGTGCAATTACCCAGGGAATTTAAGGTAGATACCCTCGATCTCAAATACTTCATTATTATCTCAGTCACTGTATGTTTATCTGAGGGTACTTCAAAAAGTTCCTGGAAAATAAAATGAAAAGATAAGTTAATTCTGGTGAAATCCATACAGAGTTTTCTTTTCTTTCTTTCTTTTTTCTTTTTTCTTTTTTTTTTTTTTTTTTTGACAGGCAGAGTGGATAGTGAGAGAGAGAGAAAGGTCTTCCTTTTTGCTGTTGGTTCACCCTCCAATGGCTGCTGCGGCCAGCGCATCGCACTGATCCGAAGCCAGGAGCCAGGTGCTTCTCCTGGTCCCATGCGGGTGCAGGGCCCAAGGACTTGGGCCATCCTCCACTGCCTTCCCAGGCCATAGCAGAGAGCTGGCCTGGAAGAGGCGCAACCGGGATAGAATCCGGCGCCCCAACCGGGACTAGAACCCGGTGTGCCGGCGCCGCAAGGCGGAGGATTAGCCTGTTAAGCCACGGCGCCGGCCCATACAGAGTTTTCTAATATGCATTTCCATGAACTGTTTTGAAGACTCCTCATAGGAATAGATTTCATCATTATAAACTTATCTTTTCATTCCATTTGCCAAAAATTTAGAATGAAAATTGTACTTTGGTGAATGTTGGTTGTCTAATAGCTATCTTCCTTTTTTTCTTTCTTAAAAAGATTTATTTATTTATATGAAAGTCAGAGTTACACACACACACACACACACAGATTGAGAGAGAGAGAGAGATCAATCTTCCATTGGCTGGTGCACTCTCCAGATGGCAGCAATGGCCTGGCTGAACCCAGGAGCCAGAAACTCCATCCAGGTCTTCCAGGAGCATTAGCAGGGAGCTGGATTGGAAGTGAAACAGCTGGGACTTGAATGAGCACCCACATGGGATGCTGGTGCCACAGCAGTGGCTTTACCCACTGTGCCACAGCACCGGCTCCAATCTTCCCCTTTTTCAGAGAATCTGATTTTGTAGATGGCTATGATGATCTCAGAGAGGAGATATTCCACTCCAGCAGCAAGACATAAAGTGAAGCTTCTAAAGTATTTTGGGAAAGATGCCCCTATTTGAAAAGATAAAATAATACAAGAGTTTTGCCAGCACATGGAATCTTCAACACCATCACATATTAGGAAATGCAAATCAAAACTACAATGATGTGGTTCACAACCACTAGAATGGCTATAACAAAGACAGATAATAATAAATGTTGGCAAAGATGCTGAGAAATGAAAACTCTCATATCTGCTGGTGGGAACGTAAAATGGTGCTAGCTGCTGTGGAAAAGATTGAGATTCCTCAAAAAGATAAATAGAATTATCATATGATCCAGTAATTCCATTGCTAGGCATATATCCTAAAGAAGTAAATTAGATGTTTAAAGAAACATACACACATCCATGGCAGTTCTATTCCTAATAGCCCAAAGGTGGAAACAATCCACATGTTTACCAACTGATGAATAGATTTTTTTCAAAAAGATTTTACTTAGTTATTTGTGAGGCAGAGTTAGAGAGAGGGAAAGACAGAGAGAAAGGTCTTCTGTGCATTGGTGCACTCCCCAAATGGCTGCAACAGCCAGGGCTGGCTGAACTGAAGCCAAACACTTTATCCAGGTTTCCCACTTGGGTGCAGGGGTCCAAGCACCTGGGGCATCTTCTACCGCTTTCCCAGGCCATAAGCAGAGAGCTGGATTGGAAGAGGAGAAGCCAGGACATAAACTGGAGCCCATAAGAAATGCTGGTGCCACTGGTGGAGGCTTAACTTACTACACCACAGCGCTGGCCCCATGAATAGAGTCTAAAACAGCTGTGTAATGGAATATCATTCAGCAAGGAAAAGAAATGAGGAATGTACCTAAGAGAATTGAAACCATGTTCACACAAACTCTTGGACCTAAATGCTTACAGCAACATTGCTAAATAGCCAAAAACAGAAACCACACAAACGTCCATCACCTAATGAGTGAATATACAGAATATGGCATATCTATGTGATACAATGTTATTCAACCATTAAAAAGAATAAAACACTGGTAGACTGTTGGATAAAAAGCAGTGAAGTACTACCATATGTTAGAACACACATGAATCTTGAAAACAATAAGAAAAAGAAGCCAATCTAAAAGGCCACATATCCATAGGGACAGAAAATAACCCAGTGGTTCCAGGGAAGTTGAGATGAGGTGGATGGGGAGTGATTACTAACGTGTATGGAGTTTCTTTCTAGGGGAATGAAAATGATCTGGATTTAGTGGTTATAGCTACGCAAGCTAGAAACCACTGAATTATACACCTCAAAAGGATTAATTTTATGACATGTGAATAAAAGCAATCAATAGTAAATGAATAAGCAATCATTTAAAAATAGGTAACTTTTAAAAAAGGAATTAAATCTATGCTATGGCATGGATGAATCTCATAAACACTATGCTAAGTGAAGTAAGTCAACCAAAAAGTTCCATGTATTACATTGTTTCATTGATATAAAGCATCTAGATTGGGCAGATCTATACTGGCAGAAGGGAGATCAGTAGTTGCACAGGGTAGAAGCAGTTTGCAGGGAGGATGGGGAAATGGAAAAGTTACTGCTAATGAACTTACTTTTCAGACAATGAAAATGTTAGATTCCAGGGATGGCTGCACAACTGCATAACTATGCAGAAAGCCGGTGCCAGCACTGTGGTATAGTGGGGTAAACCATCATCTGCAATGCCAACGCCTCATATGAGCACCGACTCAAGACCTGTATGCTCCACTTCCAGTCCAGCTACCTGTTAATGCACCTGGAAAGGTAGTGGAAGATAGGCCAAGTGCTTGGACCACTGCTACCCATGTGAGAGACCAGGATGGAGTGCTGGGCTCCTGGCTTCTGTGTGGCCCAGCCCCAGCCATTGCCACCATTTGGGGAGTGAACCAGTAGATGGAAGATCTGTATCTCTCTCTAACTGCTTTTCAAATAAATAAATAAATATTTCAAAAAATATGCAGAAAGCTGCTGAATTGTACATTTTAAACAGGTGAAGTTTATGGTACATCAACTATATCTTTGTAAAGCTGTTACCCCTCAAAAAAGGAAAAAGCATAGAACACATCTTAATTTGTACCTAAGTTTGCTAGATATTCTACAACGAGCATATAATACTTAAACCTCCAGAAAAAGGTATCCAAATTTCTCTTGATTTGGGAAAAATGCCCATTATATAAAACAAAGTAAAAATGAAAGTAGAAAAAATTTATTGTACGTGAACTCAACTGTGAAACTGAGTGCATGTATCTAGGAAAAAAAATTCTAGAGGGAAATATACTAGTTTCTGAGATGGACTCACTGGATGATTTTTATTTATTTTACTGCAGGGGCTTTCTTCTCCTGGTTTTTTGTATCAGCACATACTACCTTTTAATTTCCAACTTTGTAATGTAACCAATCATACAAAAGGCTGAATATTGTCAATGAAATGCAAGCCTTCTCACTTCCTTGTTCCCCAGCTCCTCATTTCAAGGGCTGCCCTGTAAGACTGTTCAAACCATTCACTGCACAACAGCACCTGGCTGAGGCAGTGAGTGTGGGCTGGAATCTTCCTGGGCTCAGCTAGGTCATCCATAGCTCATGTCAAAACCCATACAACCACATGGAAGCCCTTCCTTCTCCCCTTCCCAAAGGAACTACAACTGTATTGAATTTCTTGTTTATCCCTCCAGAAACAGTCTATGTTATGTAAACAGACACCTCATACTGTGTGTATTAGGAAATTATTTTAAAAGAGTAAAAAAAAAGGGAGGGGCATTGCAATACCAGCAAAGGGAAATACAAGATAATCAGATTCAAGTGTTGCTAGAGAAGTCTTCCAGGCAGCATAGTAACACTGGATTTAAAGGAAGAAGAAAACATCTACAGCAAGAAAGTCCTAGGGGAAGAATCCCAAGAGCAGTGATGATTGGATAGTTTCCACCTCAGCAGACCCTAATGCACATGGATTGCTTCTGCGGTAGATGACATTGGCTGGACCTGCTGCCAAGGGGGGCGATGTGAGATGCCCCATGCACCATGCTTCCCACAGCTTACAAGAGTGGGGAGCGATGGTGGTGCTCCAGCTTCCGCTGTGGAAAGGATTACGATTTGAACCTGCCGAGACACTGAGAGTGGGTCTCCCCACGTGAAGCCTGGCATTTCCATTTTATTCACTCTAGTGTCTTTCAAAACATGGAGAATTGCTTCAACAGGCAATCCCCGGGCACCTGATGAACATGTACTCTCACACCCCAGTATCCATTCAATCTGGGCTCAAGTGTTGACACGTTCCAGGTAAACAATGGCTACATCAGCAAAAGAGTCAGATTGTGAGGTTAGAGGATGAGGGTTTTTCTGTCACTTGGAATAATTTGCTAAGTTTATTGTTTGTGTTTCTGTTCCATGTTTTTCCTCAGCACAGAAAACCATACTGCTCTTCTTTTGGATTCCTACCTTTATTTATTTATTATTTATTTGAAAGTCAGAGTTGCACACTGACAAGAGAAGGAGAAACAGAGAGAGAGAGAGAGAGAGAGAGAGAGATAGAGAGAGAGAGAGAGAATGGTTTTCCATTTGCTGGTTCACTCTCCAACTAGCTACAATGGTCAGAGCTGCGCCGATCCAAAGCCAGGAGCCAGGAGCCTCCTCTGGGTCTCCCACCGCTTTCCTAGGCTATAGCAGAGAGCTGGATTGGAAGTGGAGCAGCCGGATCTTGAACTGGCGCCCATATGGGATGCTGGCACTGCAGGCAGTAGCTTTACCTGCTATGCCACAGCGCCGGCCTCAGGGTTCCTACCCTTTTGACTTGATTTTTTCATGTCTGCAGAACACTCTTCAACCCGACTTCATTCAACAAACTTCCAATCATCCTTCAAGGCTGAGCTTTAACGTGGATTCCCCCAAAGCAGATGAGCACCTGATCACAGTATTTGAACGTCCCCTATCATAACATCCATCACACTTAGAAAATGGCCTCATTTTAGCACCAGACCAGGGGCTCCATGCTATCACTAGTGCTTGGTTCACAGTAAGTAGGCAATAAATCTGTTAATCGAGTAGAAGGAAATGTAAAAGCTATCCAGAACCCTACAAAAGGAAAAACTTTCCTCATTAAAAAAAAATGGGTGAAATTTAAGAGGAAGCTTAGAATTGATTGAGAGCCAAGTATAATAAAACTTGGAATCTATTCTTTAGGTCTGGAAGCATTTTCCAAAAGAAGAAGCCTGGAAAAACCCAAGGCTAATACTGAATTAGGACCAGTTGCTGGATGAAAAAGAAGAAACAACACTGGGATAAGATGGTTGAAGCCCCGGAAGGCGATCAGAGATGGGTGAAGCGTGAGATATTGCTAACACGAACGGGACACCATGTGCTCAGGACGATGGTAGGCCAGGTCTCGGGATCCGAGCCATCTTAATCTTAAATTGACCTGAGGTCAATTTAATAGGTCTTGACAGTAGTGGCAAGGATTATCTGAGATATATTTGTTCCTCCTAAGTGGTTTAGTTCTCTAAGTCGCCTTTCCACAGTGCTTTGGGACGTTCGGAAGCTAGCTCTGTTTCTATAACAGGTTATGCCAGGAGCAGGATAAGACAACCTGGACTTATTTGCCTTGTGGATTTGTTCCCTCTTTCTATTTCTAAAGCAGAATTCTTAAGTCTGTTATCTGATTAACTACAGGGATGCAGAGAATGTCAACAACTGCTAGCATTCTTTACTTCCATTTTGAATACTATTTTCCACACCCACAACTATCAGGTTTTAGAGAGAAGACATAATTACAATAAATAGTTTAAGATACTCAGCACGGAAATAAACAAAATGCAAACATATTTACATGACAAAGCACAGCTACATAAACATCAGATTATGTTGAGGTCAGAGAAGAATTTTAAAAGCCCACCATCATTGAAATGTGTTTGTGTGGAGAACAGACTTTCCTGATTAATTTAAATTTCCTTTTATAACAATGGAAATAGAGACAGGACCACTACAACTATTCCAGCCAAATAAACTGTGGGACAAAGGGGGATGGAATGTGTACCATCAGGGGCCAGGGGATGTCCCCAAGCAATTTTGGCAATCAGAAACTAAATTTATCTATTTTATCAAATGGTTTCTATGGATTTTGTATTCAAATGTATCTTTGATTTTGTCTAAAAGTATAATAAATACAACTGTTATTCCAAAGATGTTCCATGCTTATTTTTGGTTTCACATAATCTCTTGAAACATCTCTCAATATCCTGATGCAGAGAGCAAAATGCATTTTAGTATAAGAAGTATGGTGGTGGGTACTGCAGGTTAAGCCACCACCTGCAACGCCAGCATCCTGTATGGGTGCCAGTTCATGTCCCAGCTGTTCCACTTCTGATTCAGTTCCCTGCTAATAGGCCTGAAAGTGTTTGGGACCCTGTCATCCACATGGGAGACCCGGATGTGCTAGCTCATCCCCAAAAAGGCCACAAGCCCTGGGCTGGGCAAGGTCAAAGCAGGAGCCTGACACTCCATCTGGGTCTCTCTCATGGGTGGCAGGGGCCCAAGCACTCAAACCATTTTCTGCTGCTTTCCCAGGCCAGTAGCAGGGAGCTTAACCCACTGTGCCACAATGCCAGCCCCCACAGCATTTCTCTTTCAAAAACTTTCAAATAAATTGACACATATTATCCCTACCTATTTATTGGGTACAGCATGATAAACTAATACATGTAACCTATATAATCTATGACAAACTAATACATGTGACCACATTTCCACTGCCTCAAATATTTATCATTTCTCTGTGTTGGGAAGCTTCAGCCTCGTCCTTTCCAGTTATTTGGAAGTATATCATAAATTATTATAGACTATAATTATCCTCTGTGCTACGCACAGAAGAAGTGACTCCTACAGTCTATAGTCCTCCTAACTATATTTTGCTATCCATTATGTAACCTGTCCCATCCCTTTTTCCCCCTTTCTAGTCTCTAGTGTCCATTATTCCACTCTTCTTTTATGAGATTAATTGTTTCAGCTTCCACAAATGAAGAAGTATATGTGGCTTTTATCTTTCTGTGACTGACTTATTCCATCTAACATAAGATCCTTTAGTCCTACCCACAATGCCACAAGTGACAAGATTCCATTCATTTTCATGGTTGACTAATATTCCATTGTGTGTACATGTCCCACATTTTCCCTATGAATTCATCCATTAATGGACACCTGGGTTGATTCCATAGAAAATTGTGAATAAAATGAACATGGGAGTGCAGGTATCTGTGCATATACTGACTTGACTCCACTTGTCTATATACTTACTAGCAGATATATCCTATACTACATTATATATAGAACTACTGAATATATATCCAAAGGTAGCACTGCATTCTAAGAGATGTATGGTGCTAGCAAAGGAAAAGGGTTCATCAGTAAAGAAGGAGAAAGCTCTTCCCTATCAGACAACTGGAGAAGCCGGTCCCATTCCTGCCACTACTACCTACCTCTGAGGCTGTGCAATGTCAGGCACGATTCAGTCATAGGACCCTTCAGTGAGAAGAGAAATCCACAAGAGGCTGGATGGGTTTGGAAGTATAGAAAGCTTAAATACAATCATCTTGAAATAAAAGAAGCATAAGAACATTTAAACCTTTTAAGTTCAAGTAAAATCTTTGTGAAGTGTAGCTGAGCAGTCTCCTTCTCTGTTCTCAGCATATATGCACCCGTAGGTACACACAGGCCCCTCTGCACATTTTAGTCTCACCAGAATCATAGACCATTCCTAAGAAATTTTTCTCAAGGAAAAGTCCGAAAAGGACATCTTGTGTGAATGCAATTTTTGCCATTGGATTTCCTCTCCATAGAACTCTCAATTAAAATTAAAAAAGAAAAATTTACATGCTTCCTGATATTGATGATTCTTTTCAACACGTTTTTAAAAAAGTAAAGATAAAAAAATGTAACTTTACCATTTGAGACCTGATTGTTAAGAGTTAAAAGCATCCTTTTATAACGTTAGCTGTTATTGGTTAATTTGCTTTTATGAAGTAGCCCTCAACCATTTAATGTTCATCATGGCCCATGTATGAAATAGGCATTATCAATACCTCTCTTTTACAGATGGCAAAACTGAAGCTTGGAGAGATTAAGGGAGTGATGGGTCAGATTCAGACACTGCAGACAGCCAGATATCAGAGTATACAGAGAACAAGAACACAGGTAGAGAAGGGAATTTGGTGTTTGGTACTGGTTGGATTTGTTTAGAAGCAAAGCAGGTCAGGAAAAACAAAAAGGCTCATGTGAGAATGTGAACTTGAAATCAGGGCACCATTAAAGGAAAAGGCATAGGGGAAAGGCGAGTCAGGTGGTTCAGAACTCAAAACTCCCCAGGAACAGAAAGGATGCATAGGAGGGCAGGTGGTCTAGTGGCTAAGATGGTCATATCCCACATCAGAGGACTTGGGTTTGATTCCTAGCTCTGGCTCCTGATTCTAGCTTCTTGATGATGCAGACCCTAGGAGACAGCAGGTGACAGCTCAATCAACTGGGTCTCTGTCATCTACCTAGGAGACCTTTAGTATGTTCTTGGCCCCTGGCTTCAGCCTCAGCTTGGCCTTGGCTGTTGTGGGCACTTGAGGAGTAAATCAGAAGACAGGAGTGCTCTCTCTTTCTCCTGTCTCTCTGTTAAATTAAAAAGGAAAGGAGAAAAGAGAGAGGGCAGGAGGAAAGGAAGGAATAGGGACGTAGGGAGGGAAACAGACACAAAGAGGGGGGAGGGGAAGGGGAGGGAAGCAAAGAGAAAAAGAAAGAAGATGCAAGAGGTTTGCTCAGGTATAGCTACCAAGAGGGTAAGGGTGATGATGCCTTCTCTGTCATACCCCAGGGCTCATCAGTGTGTCTGCAGCTGGCAGGCACATCACAAAAGCTGCCCAAAGCAGTCAGGAATGAGAGGGTTAAGAACTTCACACATCAACCTAGAGGAGAACACAGGGTGCCATTTCCACAGAGGCTGTAATGCATTTATTTGTCAGAGCTCCTGCTTACAAATGATGGGAACATAATTCTAACTAATTTAAGCAAACCAAGGAATTTGTTGGCTCAGCCGACTGAACTGCAGAATAGGCAGGTTCCAGCAGGCCTTTTGTGGGGGCCGCAAATGTGTCTTTCCCCTTATTCTTTTCAACTCCTTCTTTTTCACAATTCATTCATTGTCTTGGGGGGAGGGGTTTGTGCCTCTGCATGTTTCATTAATTGGGGAAGGTGTGCTATCACAGGAGGGTATAAAATTACAACCAAAGGCACCTCCAAATGCATGTCCTTATGGACTCACAATTGAAGAATGAGAGCTCTTCCCTGCCACTTCAGTGGGGTAAATCATGGAAAGGATGCTGATGGGCTCATGAATACTGTACCAGGGTGGAGGAGACAGCAGTATGTGGAGTGATAGGTATGGCCAGAACCAGGAGCCATCCCTGTGTCCAGAGTGGAATGCCATGACCAGCAGCCCCTACAAGACAACCTGATAAGAAGCACGGAAAGACCATTTCCCCTAACACAGGGAGTTCCTGTTACCAGAACAAGGGGTTAAGAGGATGCTGAGCAGCAGGAACAGCTGAGGTTCTCTACAGGCACCCAGGCTAAGTAGGATTCACTGCTGAGTCATGGCATCCTTGCTCTGCGATATACCAGTGTCTGGCTCACTCTGATACCTTGTTTGCCTCATTTGTGCAGAAATTAAATCATCCACGATAATCTTCTTTCTGGTACGCAGGAAAGGCCTTCTAGTTCCTTGGCAGACAATTCAAGTGAAACTTAAGTTTAACTTGCTTTCTCTTAGTGAAACAGAACTGCAGGGTGTGCATCATATTAATTGGAACAGCCTATGTGTTAATGTGGTTTTCAATGACTGGGTCAGGTGGCACCTTGGGTATAATACTTATTAAGTTTTCCCATCTGTGTCCAAAGCAAAGGAATATATTGCTTTTTTCCCCTCAAAGAATATCAGTAATACTGAATTGTTAATTTTATTGGGTTCCCATGAATCTGGAAAGCTCAAAACATTATTAAAAAGGCCCTTACCCTTGCCATCTGAGAGGGCACTTCTTATTCTCTTTTCCATCAATTCAACATAAAAAGACACAAGGCACCAACAGCTGAGGTTTGGCTGAGGTTTGCTTAATGCTTTTAAATGGCCAAAGGCATGCTCAGATTCTCACTGGCTCAACTCCTACAGCTCCAGGTTTGATGAACAATGGCTCTTGGAAAACCCCTTGCTGGATTCCAGCCCACAATCACAGCTTACAATTGCTGTCATGATGCCAACTGTGCTCTGCTCAAACCAGAGTATCCCAGGGCCTCTGGCTCCTCCCAGGCAACAGCATTCCTGCAGGCTCAAGTGCTCCCCAGACCATAAGAAGGAGCACATCTCTCCCACCCAAGGACCCTCTGAATAGCCTCAACACATTTCCTGTGTCAAATATGCACCTGCCAAATGATGCCACCTCCTCATTTGCAACTTCCCTGTCACCACTTCCTCAAGGGCAGGCAGGCCAGTTTTGTGGCAGCAAATGTGGCCTCTGGGGCAGGTCTCCCCCACTGTCACTGGATGCCCTCTCATTAGCCAGTCCTTACCCATCACTGATAATGTCAGGCACCAGTGTTTGAAAGGATAGTCTTTTGGGGTCTTCCTGAAATTAGCATACAATGGAACACAGGGTGAGTGTGGCTTCGTTTAAGGGAGATGGTGGTTACAAGTATAGGTGCCCAAGCTCCCATCTCTGGCAACACTGTATATGTGCTTTCACCTGATATGAATTCAACAACAGATGCTTGACTCTAAGAAAAATGAGAGTCACAAGAGAGAAATGCTGTGAATAGCATCAGTGACATTTAATAAGGGCGAGCATTAGATGGTTTTCTACAATATCCTCAGTGGGGCTTAGTTCCTGGTGTGAGCATTGCACAGTGCAATGAATCTACTATCTAGAAGGAGGCATTTTTCAAATACCATAGTCCCTAATCACAAGACAACTACTTCATCTGGTGCTTAATCAAAGACACAGAAATCGCGAATGAAGTTTTAGTTCTGGATGTAACAAGAGATGCCATGTCTAACCATGACAGGACAATCCAAATGATGTTCAAGGTCTCAATTTTCTGACCCGATGGTGTCCACTGAGCTGGACATCGAAAGTAGCTTTCCCCTCAAATAGTCTAAGGCTGTATGGAAAGTGCTCTGATTGACCAGCATTGGTTGCAAAGTGTCACCTACCTGTTTTCCTTTTTAAACATCAGGCACTGAATTTTGCTTTTCTTATTGGAGTATGGCCCATCTGAGGTTTTCAGTTTTGTTTTTAATTTTTATTTATTTGAAAGGCAGAGAGAGCCAGTGTCAGCAAGCATATTCCTACCTGCTAATTTACTCCTCAAATGCCTACAATGCCTTGGGGTAGGCTGGGCTGTGGCTGGGGGCTAGAAACCCAAGCCAGGACTCCCACATGGGTGACAGGCACCCAACTAGTTGTGCAATCATTGCTGCCTCTCAGAGTCTGCGTTAGCAGGAATGCTGGAGTCAAGAGCAGGAGCAGGTATAGAACATAGATACTCCAATGTGGGAGGCAAGCATCGTAACTTCTAGGCTAAATGCCCACCTTATGTGAGATTTTTATTCCTGGCCATGTCGGGGTGAAAAGAGCTCATGGGTCATGAAGAATATTTATGGAGCTTAATGACCTAACTAGAGGCCACCACATCTATTATTTAAAACGCCAAATAGTGAATATTTTACACTTTGCAGTCCATCGGTGTCGGCTGCAACAACTCAGCTCTGCCATCACAGTGAGAAAGCCAGAGACAATATACACATGGAGGGCACAGCTGTGTGCTAGTAATACCTTACTGACAAAACACACAGGGTTGGCACTGTCACATAGCAGGTTAAAGCCCCAGCCTGCAGCATCAGGCATCCCATATGGGTGCCGGTTTGAGTCCAGGCTGCTCCATTTCTGATCCAACTCCCTGCTCATGGTCTGGGAAAGCAGTGGAAGATGGCCCAAGTCCTTGGGCCCCTGCATCTACATGGGAGACCCAGAGAAGCTCCTGGCTCTTGGCTTCGGATCAGTTTGGCTCTGGCTGTTACAGCCACTTGGGGAGTGAACCAGCAGATGAAAGATCTCTCTGTCTCTACCTCTCTCTGTAACTCTTTCAAATAAGCAAAAAAATAAATAAAATAAAATTTAAAAAAAAGGTCATGCTTGACCTTTGTTCCAGATTTTGAGAGATAGGGGCAATAGATCATGCATAGATGAAATAGGAATGTGAAATTAGGAGAAAAATTCTGCCCAGAAAGGACTTCAGAAGCAAACCTGTGAAGTTTCTTTTAAAGTTCTGGGACATGAAATAGTCCTTACACCTCCCAAGTGTGGGTCAAAAGCCACAGGCCCCGAAAGGCATCATCTTGCCAGTCTGAAATTTCCACCTCTCAAGTAAGATGCTCTGTCCAGAAGTCTTTGGTTAAAAGTAAACCTGTCTCCATGGAAACACTTGCTACAACAACCCAGTACACTTGGAGAACATACTAGTTAAGACAGGGCAGGGCTGTGGTGGCATGGAACACAGGGCCTGAAGGTTTTGAAAGGAAAACACCGGCAATGGACCCATGGATGTCTACCAGTGAGGCAGAGCCACTCTTAGGGCAAGTGGGTTCTGAACAGGGAGACTTTCAAGCAGGGGAGGGCAGAGAACAAGAGGGCTCAGCACCCTCCCTCCCACCCGCTTCCACCTGGAGATCTTGCTTGGAGGGAGTTAAGGCAGAGAGAGGCCAGTGTGTGAAGTCAGATCCCCCCATGGGGGGGAGAGGGGCCCCGGTGGGAAATCCCAGTCCCTCCCTTTCCTGCCGATGACCTTGGAGGGGTTATTTAATCCCTGTATGGCCTGGTTTGTGAACTGCAAAATACAAAGACATCGCCTTCCTCAGGCTGTTCATGAGGAAGCTACACAGTGTACACAGAGCCACACGTGGCACACGGTGGTTTTTCAGGACAGGGTGCCTGGGACTGCTCTTCTACCACTCAGACTGTCTCAGCAGGAAACTGGTGCTTGCTTGTTCCAGCACTTCTCTGTGAGACAGAAACCACAAAAGGAAGCAGGAATAGATTACTAGCGTACGCTGGCTTCATCTTTACCCCAGAGCTGGAGGCCTGAACCTTTCTCCTTAAGTTGCAGAGGCAAATCTACTGCGCCATGGGGAAATTTCAAACAAGAATTCATGAGCAAGGGAACCAATACAAGCAGGGGGAGTCTTTGGCACAGCTCCATGTCTGCCTGGAGAGGGGCGCTACGGTGACTCAGGAAGCAGGTGCATGGAGCGCCATCCCTCCATCCTTAATGAGACACGAGGAACATAATGAGCTACCACCCGGGCCCCTTTCAACAGCCAAGAGAATGACCAAGTGGCATAATGGCCACCAGCATTCATCACCCTTCTTGGTGAGAAATTCCTGATCTCCATTATTCTTTTTTTTTTTTTTTTGACAGGCAGAGTGGATAGTGAGAGAGAGACAGAGAGAAAGGTCTTCCTTTTTGCCGTTGGTTCACTCTCCAATGGCCGCTGCGGCCGGCGCACCGCGCTGATCCGAAGCCAGGAGCCAGGCGCTTCTCCTGGTCTCCCATGCGGGTGCAGGGCCCAAGGACTTGGGCCATCCTGCACTGCCTTCCCGGGCCATAGCAGAGAGCTGGCCTGGAAGAGGGGCAACCGGGATAGAATCCGGCGCCCCAACCGGGACTAGAACCCGGTGTGCCAGTGCCGCAAGGCGGAGGATTAGCCTGTTAAGCCACGGCGCCGGCCGATCTCCATTATTCTTACCACTCCCTCACACAACCCATGTGCTAACCTCACTTCCCACTTTAGGGGAAACCTAATTGTCCTAAACCCATTAGCATGTGACTGGTTCTGACATGACCCAGCCTGTTAAAGACAGTCTCAGGACTATTGCTTGGGATTCTGGGATAGACGGGCCCTCTCTTCACTGTTTCTGTGAAGCACAGACAGAGGACAAACTTACTACCTCCATTCTTGCTCTCATAAAGGGAGAAAATCTGACAACAAAGCCCACGTGTGGGGAGCAGAGCAGAGAAAATGCAGAGAGCAGTGTCAGCCTCTCAATCAGACCTCACCTGGAGTCAGATCCCCTGCATTTCTCATTACATGAGCCCATAAGCAGCTTTTCTGGTCGAAGCCAGTTTGAACTGGGGCTTCTATTGATTGCATAAGTTCTTCACTATTTGGGATCTCCAGAACCCCAAGCAACATAAATAACAACTCCACCCTTTCCTCAAACACATCAGATTTCCTGACAATAAAAGCAACTTCCTAATACACAGAACAGACTCTGGCTTGATGGCCCCAAGGGTCAAAGGGATGAAGATGAACTTTGGCAACTTCCCATTTTCCTCTTTCAGCTCATCTCTGGCCCCGGCAGTGGCCCCTCTATCCTGACACTCTTTATGGAGTGATCTGCTACCAACCAAGTCTCATCAAATTCAGACTTGCTTTTGGAACTTGAAAACCGCAGATCACTCCAAAAGGAGTCTCAGGATAGAGGAGCATGGGCAGGTCAGATATCAGCTCAAAGTGCAGATCATTTCCATACTCTGCTGGCATTCCCGTGCCAAGAGCGAGTGTGTGTGTGCAAAAGTAAGAGTGGGCAGTCAGTGGAGGAGCGAGCGTGAATCTGTGTGCGTACAGGAGTGTATTTGAATGCACAAATATGAAGGTGTGTTTAAGATGTGTACAGGCTACTTCTGGAAAAGTGCTCCACCTAGGGGTAGACTGTCAAACTGATGTTCTCTGACAGTATTTTAAAAACAAGCAAAAAAATTGTTTATTAGAGAGAGACAACAGCAGAGTCTGGACCAGGCTGAAGCGTGGAGTTTCGTACTCGACTCAGTTATCCCAAGTGGGTGGTGGGAACTGAATCACTTGAGCTATCGCTGCTGCCCCCAGTCAGGGTCTACATTAGCAGGAAGCTAGGGTCAGCTGCTGGAGCCAGGCACTTTGATGTGCGATGTGGGCATCTTAATCACTAGGCCAAACACCTGTCCCTCTGAAGACGTTTTACCCACAAGGCACAGCATCCTCTTTTAATAAGAGTAAGGGCCTGGAAAAGTATGAAACAGGGGAGAAAAAAATATTTTTATGATAATGGAAAACACGACTTTAAACAATTCTAATGTTTGGAAATCTGTAAGGAGCTGCAAACCCGAGCGACTGTCTAAGTGGAACCTGTGCACCCTGTGCTGCCCTGTGGCGATCTGAAAATGGCGTTCCCAGACAACAGGGACACTGCCATTCAGCTCTGAGTGAATAAATAAATAATTTTTTAAAAAAAGATTTATTTGTTTGTTTGAAAGGTGGTCGTGATGGCCCCAAACAAAGCCCATGGGAACCACTTACCCCCAATTCACAAATGAATGATGCTGATTTTTCTGTACCGTAGCTGCTAAACCACATGGTTTTCAAATTCAGTCTCTAGTTTGCAACACAGGCTACAAATTCTCTACTGCTTTGTTTGCGTGGAGAAGGTTTAATTCAGGCTCCTTTAAATCCTCCTACGCACTGAGTACCTACAAACATGACTCAACTTGTGAAGCATATACTGGACCACTGCACCTGCGTCTGAAGCAAGGTAACCTTCATGATTACAAATACGTCTAAGCAACACCTGGGACAGAGAAGGCGGCGTTGACAGCACTAGTTTCTCAACCATACTTTTCATCCTGCAGGATATGAATCATTCCAGTCCCAGCCCCTCAGCAGGGCAGAGCTCTTTGTCAGAAGCATGAGGAATCGGAAATGTTCTGTCTTGTGACTTCATAAAAATACTTGACTACAGAACAAAGTCTGCAGTTCCAAAGCTGACCCTGCACTCCTTTCTAGGGGAACTTTTTACAAGCCCAGCAAATAAAGGAGTGAGCAATTTACAACGTCCTGGATAACCATCCGGAGATATGGCTGTAATAGAATTCACACTGGAATCCCAGTTAATGATATACTGGCCTCAAGTTTAGTTGCATAATAGATTTCTTCAAGGGGATGATTTCCAAGGTCCATGCTTTCGAAAAATTACGTCAAATCAGAACAAACCCTTGACTGAGTGATTTTTGAATTTGTTTTTCAGCTGACTTGCAAGAAGTAAGTGGCAGAGTGTTCCAGAATACAGAAGCAATATTTCCCACTTGCTGATCGAACTAAAAATCACACTTCTATCAAGATCATAATAATGCTGCTAACATTTATTGAGTGCTTACTATGTGCCAAAACGTACTTTCAATTAACTTATTAATGTGCTCAACAACACTAGGATGTGAATACTACTATTATCCTCATTTTGCAGATGAGGTAGAAAAGATAAAGAAAATTACACAAGGTGTTCCATTGGTAGGGGGGAAACCAGGCTTCAAACCCAAGTGTTCTGACCCCATGGCCCATGTTAACCACCTCACTGGGCTAAGATAGTGAGTTACAAAGTCTTGTGAATTAGAACAGAAGAAAAATCAACTGGGGACACTTGGTGTAACAGGAAAAGGTCATGTGGAAGGAAGCTATCCTTGGTGTTAGATTCTGTGGTGGACTGGCCAACATTCAGAAGGCTGATTTTATTTTACTGATTCCTATTCTTTTGATAAAACCAGCGTTAGAGCACAGGAGGGTGAAAGCAGTAGAAGTATGAGGGAAGAGAGAGAAAGGTGAAATGTGGACTGCTCCAAGTAAGCTAGGGAAGTAAGAAAGTGCTTTGTTCAAAGTTCCTCCCTATAGAGGCTTGAGTTTTCTATTGAAAACACAAGTGGCCGTAATGTAAGGCAATGTAAGCTTATCAGGCATTCCTGATAATGCCTGATTAGCAGGCATATCCATTATGTTACTCAGGTTATCTGAGGTTCAGAACTAAAAATTAGTCTCTCCAGCCATTTAAGTTTATCCATAGGGAAGTGTTTACTTATGCCAGCTGCATCTTTAGATGGGGATCCTGGGTTGTATGAATGTATGATCAGAGGAGACATGAGAAAATCCCAAACACACACACACATACACACACACACATCCTTCCTTCCCAGGACCTCCAAGTCTAGTGGGAAGCTTCACATCAACCAGGCACCAAAGTCTCGTGGTTTCCCACATCACCAGTGGGTCTGCGAGCCATCATGGTGTCCTCCTTGGTCTGGTCATATCTCTATTACAGCAATTCCATGGTCCGTGACGATGAGTCATTACTATATGCCTGACACCTAGCACAGTGTCTGCTGTGCACTGAGCACAAGAGTTGTGTTTTGCAATGACCGGATTTGAGATGGTCAGCTTAGACCAACATACTGAGAAAAGTAATTGCTAATTTTCATTGAGCATTAATTGCTAAGTGCTTTTATGTATTGTAATTTCATTTAACACCCCATTCTATAATGCACACATTATTCTGGTCATCTCCATGTCACAGTTAAGGTAACTGAGGCACAGGGAGATGAAGGAACTTATTCAAGGTCACTTAGCCTGGACTTAACCCCAGACACTCTGCTGTTAGAGTCACATTGCATCACCCCTTATATTACCTATATAATTGCCTACATAAAGGCAATTAAAGGTGCCCCACATGCTCTCACCAACTTCTTTCAAATATTTTCTCCCTATACCACTCCTCTCAGAACTTCACCTGTGAATAGTCACAAATCGCTGCAACTCCACTTCAAATTCAGGCTTCCCCAAACCTCTGAGCCCTGGCTTTACGACAAACAAATATGCAAAATGCTGAAAACAGAAAGCTTTCTCATCTTTTTCTTTCACTGGCTTTAGAGTGTGATTTGATTGCCTCATTAATCTCAACGGAATGTGATGAATTCACCATGCGTCCAAAAGATGTGCAGCATTTCATGAAGCAGCAGAATGAAGATAATCAAACCCCGTAGCTCATATGCTGCGAGCTGCAGAGGAAGGGGCAACAAGAGGAAATGGTACAAGTTGCTCCCAGCTATTCACCAGAGACATAGGGGAGAACTGAAGAAAAATTTTATTTGCACAATTTCTTCTGTTTACACCGATGCGATTGCAACCCTTGGAGATTTGGAACTTTCTGCGACCTCTTGATTCTGAGCTGTTTAATGCAGATTCTCATGATGCTGAAAGTGGTTTCTTTCCCATGAGGATGATGCTGACTTCAGGGAGAGGTACACAAAGGGCAAGGATTGAACTCCATTCCTGAAGATGTGTATGCTCGCATCTCCAGAGGGAGACCAGAAAGCATCACAAGGCTGTGGCTCATCTATCTATGGAGAGAGCTCCAAGAGGAGAAATGGGGTTTCAGGTAATAGATGTCCATGGAAATGAGCCCATAAGACCTATATAGTTCAGGGGGGCCCAGTGTTTTGGTGTAGCAGTAAAGCTGCCGCCTACAACACTGGCATCCCCTATGAGTGCCAGTTCAAGACACGACTGCTCTACTTCCGATCCAGCTCCCTGCTAATGGCTTGAGAAAAAGCAGTGGAAGACTGTCCAAGTGCTAGGGCCCCACATGGGAGACATGGAAAAGATTCCTGGCTCCTGGATTCAGTCTGGTCCAGCCCTGGCTGTCGCAGCCATCTGGAGACTGAATCAGTGGATGGAAGATCTCTCTCTCCTTCTCTGTCTCTCCCTGTCTCTGTAGTTCTGACTTGAAATAAATGTTTAAAAAAAAGATCTCTATAGTTCAACCAAAGACCTCAATCCACAGGAAATCATGGGCAGCTTTCACCGTGGAGAGATGGAGAGATTTACACTAGAAGCAGACTGGCCCTCAAGCAGATGAGTAGCATAAACCAGATTTGGGATGGGGAGGACAAAACAGTTTTGTTCTAAAAGCATGCTCCCCTGTCCCCTTTTAGAAAGTCATATTATGTGGCTAAGAACCAAGCACCATTGAAAAGAGAATGGCTCTTCCTTTCTGTAAGGGAAAAGAGTGCCTCCTTTTAATTAGAAGGTGTTCCTTCAATGAAAGTCTAGTGATCCATGGGCAGAAAAAGTCAATGGTAATTGTAGATCTCCAACAGGGTTGAATCAATAGGTGCTGTTTATTGCTGTAGGTGAGCAGTGCTATTAAGTTGGGTTTGCTGTATGGTGTATTTCAAGGGGCTGCATTTTATCATCATCCTCGGTGCCACCTGAGGCACAGGGTGTCCCCAGGAATTCGGCCCTGCTGGTTTTCTGCAGGCAGCAACACGGTCCTCCAGGGACTCCCAAGGGGTGCACTCTTCCTACCTTCACTTTTACTTATGCTGAACTCCACAGCTTACAGGCTTTTAAAATCACTGACCACTGCTCAGAGAGAAGAAAGGAATAGTCACCATCTGCATTTTGTGAACAAGCAACTACTTGAGCGAGTCACCCAAATGGAGACAGAGAGAGCCCCAGGATGGCTTCTTTCAGCTGGGCAATTGCCTCCTACAGGAAGCAAGGCCACCCAATATGGTAGACTGGGGAACAGACCCATGCCCCCAATTTTTCTTTCATTTCAATTGTATGGCCTTGGCCTTCAAGGGTCTTCTGCGGCCATGGTCAGGCCCTCCCTACCACTCCAGTGCCCCACCCCCACCCTCCTGCCCCACATCCCTCTCGGTTCTCTAATGCACCACACTATATAGGGTAGCAGGGCAGCCTCCTGCCTCTTCTGGACGAGTCCTGAGTGAGCAACCTTGAGCTTTCAGCTGAAAGTTACTTTCAAGAGACGGTGCCCTTGACCTCCTCAGCACAGGCTGGATTCTTTTGCTAAAGAATCTCCTAAAACCCTGTGTCCTGTCTTTTTTTTAAGTGTTAAGAATTTTAGAAATCAAAATAATTCACATAATTTTTAACCAAAGCCTGTGTCTTTTCTTTAGACTTATCTTAGTCTCTATTTACACACTAATTGACAGGACCATTTAGTTTTTGTCTTCTCCATGGAACTATGGGTATTTCTGAGAGCCAGAAGCATCTGTTTTGGATCTGCAGTGATTCTCCATCATTTGTCACACCTAATAGGAACTACAGGTATGTCTGCTAAATGAAGAAATCCTGAAACAACTTGGTAACATATTAAGGACCACATGAAAGATTGTAGGACAGGCAGTATTTGTCTTTTCCCCTGTGGATTTAATTACTTACACAAAAGGAAAACTACATTCCCCTGTTAAATAAAGTTTATGTCCTCCATGTAGGAAGATAAAATATGAAAAGTTGCATTATACTAGTTTTTGCTTTTACCACTAGTTCATAAAAAGCAGCTCTGTGCCAAAGTTTGGTTCTGCCTTTAATAAGTGGCACTGTTTCATGGGAGGTTCTGGACAATGCATTTCTGAAAGACACAAAGCAGATGCTCCAAGATGCCTTTGCTGGAAGAAATATTATTATTATTTTTCAAAGATTTTATTTATTTATTTGAGAGGTAGAGTTACAGAGAGTGAGAGGGAGAGACGGAGAGAAAAGTCTTCCTTCAGCGGGTTCACACCCCAAATGGCTACAATGGCTGGAGCTGTGAGGACCCGAAGCCAGGAGCTTAATCCCTGTCTCCCATGCAAGTACAGGGGCCCAAGCACTTAGGCCATCCTCTACTGCTTTCCCAGGCCATAGCAGAGAGCTGGATCTGAAGAGGAGCAGCTGGGACTACAACCGGCACCCATATGGGATAACGGCACTGCAGGCAGAGGATTAACCTACCGCACCATAGAGCTAGCTAGCCCTGAGTAATATTATTTTCTAAGTAAGAGGGAAGTCTGGCCTAGAAAATTTTGGTCTTCAGGCTCAAAAACCTCAGATGCAAGCTTGATTCTAAACCAGACAGTATGGCATTGTCTTAGTTTCCTATGGCTTCTATAACAATGACCATAAAATGAGTCACTTAAAACAATGTATATTTATTTCCTTACAGTTCTCAAAGTCAAAAGCCCAAAGTCAGTTTTACTGGGCTGAAATCAAGGAGTCAGCAGGGCCACACTCTCTCAGGAGGCTCTGGGACAGAATTTGTACTCCTTGTACCTCGCAGCTTCTGGTGGCTGCCAGCATTCTCTGGTTGGTGACCACATCACTCCAACATCTACCTCCACCTTCACATCTCCTTCCCTCTGTGCACCTCGCTACTCTCCTTCTGCTTCCCCCTTTTAGGGACCTGTAATGGCATGCAGAGCCTACCTAGATAACCAAAATAATCTCCCTATCTCAACAGCCTCAGTTTAACCACATCTGCAAAGTCTTTGCTAGGCAGGGTAACATTTGCAGATCCCAGGGATTAGAACCTGAACTCTTTGGGGTCATTGTTCAGATTGTCGTGATTACTTTTTTGAACCCTGAAGTATGCAGACATGCATACACATATTACAACATATTTTTACTAAAAATCTACACTATGTACACAAAACAACCGTACCAATCAGAAAGGCTAGGGTGTTAAGCACTTGGAAGGAGGCTGACATGGTGCAGCAGGCAGAATCCTAGCATGGGCCCCTGATCTCCATACTCTGTGCACTCCCCTGCCCTTGGGTGTTGTTAGGCGTGTGATCTGCTTCTAACCAACCGAAGATGGAACGTTATTTTCAGCCTGGTGACACTGTGAGCTGAAGACCCAATTAAGTTGTGCCTACAGCAACTGTGAGATTACTCACACACACACTCATACACACACATACACACGAACTTCAAAATGTTCATGGAAAAATGGAATTAAAAATGTTTATTTTGAAAACCACAAGTCCCTTTTATAGTATATCCTTTCCATAAACCTTTTGAAGACATCTGTATGCATGGATTTTAATTTTTTTGCATCAAAATAAACTTACTGGTTTTGTTTTTAAATTGTATTTGAAAGGCTGAGCAACAGAGATAGGGAGAAACAGAGAGGTAAAGAGAGA
Organism: Lepus europaeus; assembly: GCF_033115175.1. Classification (NCBI taxonomy): domain Eukaryota; kingdom Metazoa; phylum Chordata; class Mammalia; order Lagomorpha; family Leporidae; genus Lepus; species Lepus europaeus. The sequence continues at coordinate 43,717,568 of NC_084835.1, forward strand.
GGGAGAGAGGGAGAGAAGGAGAGAGGGAAAGGAGAGGAGAGAGAGAAAGAGAGAGAGAGAGAGAGATAACTTCCATCTGCTGGTTTACTCCCCAAATGGATGCTACAGCCAGCTCTGGGCCAGCCTGAAGCCAGGATCTAGGAACTCCATTCTGGTCTCCCACATGGGTAGCAGGGGGCCCAAGTACTTGGGCCATCCTCATCACCTTCCCAGGTGCATTAGCAGGAAGTTAGATAGGAAGAGGAGTAGCCTGGGTTCAACCAGCACTTTGATATGGGATGCCAGTGTTGCAAGCAGTGGTTTAATCACTGTGCCATAATGCTGGCCCCAGTTATTATTTTAATTCAATTTTCCGTGAACTTTTGGAAGTACTGTCACATATATGGGGTTTGTGTTAATTGCTTAAATTTGTGGTAATTTGTTATGTGACAGTGAAAACCAATACATTGGTTTGCAAATCTGAGATAGAGAATGGATAAGCCCTGAAAGCCCAAATGAAGAGTCAACTGCACCCAAAGTCCAAGTAGCAAAGAACACCAGGAAGAAAATACTCATCTATGTGATATACATGAGACAATGCAGAGCCAGCAAATGGATTAACATTAAGAAATATATTAGGAAACAAATCTGGGGGAAATTTAGAAATGGAAAGAGGAGACTTTCAGCCAAAATCTTTCAATGACAGGCATAGAAATCCAACTCCAACTGGCTAAAGCAAACATGGATAAATAAATCCCATAAAGGGGAATATGGAGTGTACTGGCTGATGTAACTGAAAAGTGCAAAGGTTTCTGGCCTAAGGAACCAATGCTCTGGAATCTGTCTCTATGTGTATCTCAATTTTCTTTCCTCCGTGAGGAGCTTGTCAGGCAGACACTTCCAGTGGAGACAGGAGTGGCCACTCTTTGGTCCAGGCTCACACCCAGCTTGGTTAGCAATTCCCATGAAAAGTGAGGTTCTCATTCCCAAGAATTCCAACAAGAGTCCCCAGTGAGCCTTCACTGGCTCTGATTGGCCAGACCTGGGTTACACGTCCAACCTTGCCTGCACAAAGCGGAAAGAACTCTGCCTAAGCCCAAAGGAAAGTTGAGGCTCTCTTTCCAGAAGAAGACTGGATGCTGGGTAGGCCAAAGTTGCAGGTGCCCATTACCTTGCATGCAGCATGGTGGAAGCACGTGGATGCCAGCTCCATTCTCAGGAAAAGGATGAAGGGCCTTTTAAAGTAAGAAATCCAAGAGCCAAGTGGTACATGGAAGCATCTACGCGGGAGAAACAGAACAGAACTCGCAGACTGAGATGTGCAGGAGATGTTTTGAGGTTTAAAGGGGTCAAAGTGGTTGGTCTGCTGGAGAAGATAAATAAGATGATGCCTGGGAAGGAGTTCACAGGAAGGTGGCCTGATCAAACTGCAGAATCCCTTTCAACAAAAACCTGTGAGGTCCGAAAAAATGCGACCTCTTTTCCACCTACAGAGCAATTGTTGTATCATAGGTGCCACTGTTTTTGCCTTACAGCACTGTCATAGCTATTCCTCACCAACAACCTTATGCACTAGGTACTTTGACATTTGAGGAAACTTAGGTTGATTTCCCCAAAGTCACTGACCTAGCAATGGGAGGTACAACCGACTGCTTGTTATCAGATGCACCTTCACAGAGAAGGCTGGAAATGTCAGAGGGAAACAATGGGAGAGGAAGTCAGAGGAGGAAGGCTCCAGAGAAAGTTCAGGCTGCTCTTCCTCCCACGCCCTCAGCTCCCCAACGTGACTCTCGCTGAGTCAGCCCAGATGGAAAGAAAGCAGAGACCTCACCGTGACCCGGAAAGAAGGGAGGATGAGACATGTGACCGCTTCTCAGACCTCCCCTCTACACCCAGAGATTTCCATTAGGCACCGGGAAGGTGCTGCTGCCAGCCCTGGTGCTAAGTACTGGATGCATCTGGAAAAGGCAGTTGATGTCTCTCTCTCTCTTTTATTATTATTTTTTAAATTTTATTTATTTACTTGAGAGGTAGACCTACAGGAACCTAACCTAGAGAGTGAGAATAAGAAACAGAGAAAAAGGTCTTCCTTCAGCTGGTTCACTCCCCAAATGGATGCAACAGCCAGAACTGCAACAATCCAAAGCCAGAAGCCAGGAGCTTCTTCCCGGTCTCCCACGCTGATGCCAGGGGCCCAAGCACTTGGGCCATCTTCCACTGCTTTCCCAGGCCATAGCAGAGAGCTGGATTGGAAGTGGAGCAGCCAGAACTAGAACCAGTGCCCATATGGGATGTGGGCGCCACAGGCGGAGGATTAACCTAGTGTGCCATGGCACCGGCCCAGTTAATGCCTTTTCTGCAGATTTTGGGTTTACACATTCATCTACTCACTAAAATTTGTTTGTATCTGCAAAACCAATACTCAAATTATCCTTTGGCTTATGCAGAGCAGAGACAAGTCTGAGTCATCCAATGAGCAGTTCCTAGTTGAGGTGTGACAAGGCAATGTTCTGTCTTCCTGCAATTGTCATGCTATATACAAGTACCCTTTTGACAGCTGATTTAGTACTACGTTTGCCACATGCTTATGCTTTTTGCTGGTGATTTTGCCATTTCAAATGGACCGTACATGTAGTGCTGAGTTATTGAATTAGCTATGGTCTGAATATTTGCCGCCCTGCTGAATTCATGTGTTGAAACCTAATTATCAACGTGAGGGTGTTAGGAGGCGAGGCCTTTGGGAGGTGACTCTGAGGACAGAGAGCTCGTGAATGGGATCAGTGCCCTTATAAAAGAGGTCCCAGAGAGCAGCCTTGTCCCTTCCAACAAGCGAGGGCACAGCTGGAAGGTGCCATCTAGGAAGGAGAGCACAGGCCCTCGGCAGACACCCAATCAGATAGTGCTTTGATCTTGAACTTCTTAGCTTCCTGACCTGTAAGAAATACATTTCTGCTGTGTGTAAACCACCCAGCTTATGGTTTTTCGTTAAAGCAGCCCAAATAGACTCTGTTCGCTCTTAAGTTCAAGACAGTTGTACTGTGCTTGAAAAAAAAAAAAAAAGTATGTGTGTTGGGTAGGCTTCATTCAGACATGAGTTACAGTGTTGGCTTAGAAGCACAATTAAAACAGGGCTATGTATTGACCAGCTGATGAGATTGTTGTCACCAGAGACCCACAGGAGCCTAACCTAGATTTCCCCATAGGAGCTGTGTTCCAGGATTTGCCAGTGTTTGTAGCGACTTTATAGAACAAAACTACCTCAAACAATGAATTCACTGTATTTTTAGTGACATCAAACAGAAGCCGCTGTGATATGCTCTATGTTCACCTCCTCTACCGTATACATTGCCTTTGAGGATGGAATTTTTTTTTTTTTTTTTTGACAGGCAGAGTGGACAGTGAGAGAGAGAGACAGAGAGAAAGGTCTTCCTTTTGCCGTTGGTTCACCCTCCAATGGCCGCCGCGGTAGCGCGCTGCGGCCGGCGCACCGCGCTGATCCGATGGCAGGAGCCAGGTGCTTCTCCTGCTCTCCCATGGGGTGCAGGGCCCAAGCACTTGGGCCATCCTCCACTGCACTCCCTGGCCACAGCAGAGAGCTGGCCTGGAAGAGGGGCAACCGGGACAGGATCGGTGCCCCGACCGGGACTAGAACCCGGTGTGCTGGCGCCGCAAGGCGGAGGATTAGCCTAGTGAGCCGCGGCGCCGGCCGAGGATGGAATTTAAAACCAGGTAAGTCTGAGGCTCACTAAAAATCACTAACCTGGGGAAGAAGATTATGAGACCCCAGTCAGAGTTGCTTAATTCTTGCTAACTAGCCGAAGCCATTGTGGATAGTACATAAAGTATATATTCCCTTAAATAACTCAATGAAGGCACATGTTTCCCCTTATCAACCTTTCTCTTTTAATGAAGTAAGCAACAGTCAATCAGCATCTCATGTTACTCTTGTTAACCAAGGGGGTTTTTACAAGCGAGCTCTGTTCCCCACCACCCCTTTTGGTTTGTTTTTTGGCCTATGTATTCAAACTGTTCATATCCCCTTTGGGGCCATGTATTCTGGCACTAGAGCACCTGTTTCTGGTGGCCACCCTGACTTCGGCTTCTCATTCTTACATTTGGTGGCCCCACCATGCTGTCTAGGATGACATTATGCAGGTTTAGTGAGAAAGGTTAGAACGATTTTAGATGAAGCTCAGGGATTATTTCATGACTTCGTTTCCATAATTCCCTGGTTCTGCTTTTCCAGATAAATGAGCTGTTGTCTGGCTAATGGCATAAAAAGCTACTTGCAAAAAATTCTTCACTTCTGGTAATTTATTTGCCAGCCCACAAACTGCTCAACTGGTGAAACACCTTGGGCCCAAGTCTCAGCGGGGCCCCACTGGAAACTTGGCTAGATTAGCATTCGGCTGTGTGGTAAATGCTCAGCGCAGTGTTGTGGCATGTCTGAAGGCACTAAATAGCAATCACATGCATGGCCCCAACACTCCAACATAAGCACTTGCTGCACAATCAGCTGGGGCTTTATAGGAAACCTGGCTCCTTTCTCATGTCCTTAGGTGACTTTCATCTGCAAACACTGCAGACAGTGCACTGGTTTGGTCTCTGGGAAATGCATCCCATGGGGTGGTGCAGCAGGGAAGTTATTTGGAAACGCAAGAGGATGTTGGGGAGCTGATGATGCATGTGGGGGCTAAAGTTCAGGCAATACCGAAAGAAAAACAAAACAGGTGTCTAACGCATTTAGAAGAATATTAGCAAGTAAGTTGGCATGCCTTTGGGACACACAAACTCACCTTTTTGTCATTGGTGTTAATGACTAACATTTCCCTGACCAAACTTGGTGCAGCACTATCTTTCTGTGATTACTAATGCAATCATTGGTATTGAGCTGCTCTCTCTGGCCTTGACCTCTTCCCAAGTATTTCTAAATATCAGATGACACTGTAGCGCTTACTGTGTACCAGGCACCAGTCTTAGTATTTTAAATATAAGACACAATTACTTTTCAATTAGCTTTATGAAATAGGTATGGTTATTACCACCCTCAAGGCGCAGGTTGAGTAAGTGAGGCACAGAGATATGATGTAACTTGCCCAGAGTCACACAGAAAATGAGCCACAGAGACAGAATTTGAGCTCAGAGAGTCTTGTTTCAGAGTCTTTTCTTTTCTTTCTTTTTTTTTTTTTTTTTTTGACAGGCAGAGTGGACAGTGAGTGAGAGAGAGACAGAGAGAAAGGTCTTCCTTTTGCGGTTGGTTCACCCTCCAATGGCCGCCGCAGTAGGCGTGCTGCGGCCGGCACACCGCTCTGATCCAATGGCAGGAGCCAGGGGCTTCTCCTGGTCTCCCATGGGGTGCAGGGCCCAAGCACCTGGGCCATCCTCCACTGCACTCCCTGGCCACAGCAGAGAGCTGGCCTGGAAGAGGGGCAGCCGGGACAGGATCGGTGCCCCGACCGGGACTAGAACCCGGTGTGCCGGCGCCGCAAGGCGGAGGATTAGCCCAGTGAGCCGCGGCGCCGGCCTCAGAGTCTTTTCACCTGACCCTACTGTTCCACTGATCCTCAATGAAGCGCTGCATAATTGGGCAGGGACCCAGCTCCAAAACAGAAGGGATCTTCCAGGGCCAGCGATGCGCAACGCATGCTACTTCTTTCTTTCATTCTCACTCTCTCCCTCTCTTTACTTTTTAAAAATTAAGGCCTACTCTACATACCACAAAATTCATCCTTTTTCGTGTACAGTTTGGAAGTTTTTGACAAATATAGGCAGTCATGTACCCAACACCACAATCAAGACTGAATATTTCTAGAACGTCATAAAATTCGTTTTCATCCCTTTCCAACACACCTCTGTCTCCATCCTAGCCCAGGGACCAGGGGAGGTTAGCCAGGCATCCATAACCTCCAAAGACCCTTGCACAGAATTCAAGAACACAGCATGATTTATAAATGTTCATAATAAACTATGGAAATATTAGCAGTACCTGTGACTCAGTCACCAATGGAAATCACAGATTTTTTTTAATCACATCATCACAACTGCCTACACTGCAAAATATTACTTATATTCTTAACAACCCTGACACTATGATAGTTAGCAAGACCCATCTCTAGAACATGCTTTTTATGGAATTAATAAATAAGAACCTTTGTTTTTATCACAAGCGTGTGTAACATTTTAGTAACTATATTTCCATATAATTTAATTAAAACACGTTTTTCTGACAAAGGACCCATAAGCTTTGCCAGCTTACCAGAAGGGTCCTCTTTTTGAAAGCCTGGCCCTAAGAGAAATTATGCCAGGTTACTTCAAAATCTTCATGGAAAATGGAATTAAAAGAAATGCTTATTTTGGTACAATTTTTTAAAATCCATGCATAATTTCTTCATAAAGTGCATTTTTCTCAGAACTTTGGATGGAAGAGCCTTACTGCTGTGGCCAAGTCAATCACTCATCACTTATTCTAGCATCCTGGGTAATAAAAGAAACAAAACAAGCAAATGCAAAATGCACTTTGCAAGTCATCAAACCAACATTTCAACAATTCATCGTTAAGTAATGATGAATTCTTCATTTCTGTGCGAGATGCAGAAATGAGTGAGTCACTACCGAGACAGATGGGAGAATAAGACGGCCTTCTCTTTAGACTGTAAGTTGAACGGTGCTCTTTAGCAGCCAGACGTCAGGGTCCAGGAGGACTGTTCAACAGCGCCACCTGCCTCTTTTCTAGGAATCTGCACCGACATCAGAGACACCGGCTCTGCAGCCCTTGGAACTGTCACAAGGCAGACAGGGACTTCAGGGCCAGCCAAGAAGGAACATTGAGAATGGTCTACCAGCCACAACACCAACCATAAGGATGAGGCAGAAGCCACGCATTCACATTTTCCAATTATCTGGGACTACTTTAGAATCATGATTGTATTATCAAAACATAGTGCTTGTTCCTCAGTTTAACACTCCCAAATTGATTTTGTCTTAATTAATTAATGTGATAAATAAATCAATAGGAAAAGAGGGCCAAGAAGAGGCCATTTCCATAAGAAATACAAATGGCTGATAAGTCTTAAGAAAAAAAATCCTTGACTTCACTGATAACCAAAACTACATATTAAAGAAATGATATCTACTTCTCTTATCAGATTGTCATATTGGAATTATTTAGAAGATAAATGAGCTGATGTCAAGACATGGGTTAAATGCCTTAAATCCCAACATGAAAATTCATAGTCGAAATACTTGTAAAGGCCATCTCTTTAAAAATTAAAAGATGAATTTAAAATTTGCTTAGAGACTGAGTTAATCTCTGAAGCTAATTTCAAGAAGCAAGACTGAAAGAATGAAAGAAAGATCCTAGATCACAAATGAAGCAGAACCAATCTCAAAAATCATAGATGCTGATGATATTAACTTTACCTCTTGGTAATCAGCAGTGGCACTATAACAGCCTTTTACTTCTACCCAGTGCGGCCCTCTGGTTTTCTTGCACACCAGCCCCAACCCCTTGCTCTCTACCACCGATGGTGACTTAGGCAAGTAGAAGGTGGGAGACATGTTTTTGCTTTCAAAGACTTTCATCATCACTCACAGCTTTCCACAGCACCGCTCTCTCTCATCAATAGTTAATCTACCATTTACGGCATTTCCATAATGCTTGCTTCACAATATCCAAAGCTTCAGAGTCATCTCTTCCTTGAATTCCACATGCACGTCTTTTACACTCAACAGTGCACTGGTCAGAGAGGACATTTAATAAATGTTCATCAATTCTGCTGACGTAAGAATGTGGATGGAGTTAATTTCATGGGAGACACAAGCTCCAGAATTAACATCAGAACTGAACTTGCTGCTCATTACTTTCAGATCACACTCCCCTGAGCTGAAGCCAGACACTGTCACCTGCAGGCGGCACTGGAAGTTACTCTGTTCACACAGCACCCCCCACTGGCCACAGGCGAAAGTTTACCTCCAATGCACAATTTAAAAATTAAATATTGACCCTGTTGGCCTTCCACCCAAATCTCACCTCTACTCAGTCTAAAATTCAAGAATACACATGGCCTTTCACCCCCACCTTTCATGATACCTTCAACTGAAACAGAATAGGGCTTAAAAGACTAATAATAATAGTATTATTTCAAGTGTTAGGTGAATTAAATGCCTAGTTTAAGTTAGTATCAATGTCCTCACAATGCAGGACTTGGTACAAAATGGATACACAGTAACACTTACCATGGAAATAAACCACAACGAAGAGCTATTATCTTTACTTTTGGAAAGCTTGGTTATAACTTGTATTTGGCTTACATTGTAACACACAAAGACCCCAAAGCAAGTAAGAGGGAGAGCCAAGGGTTGAACCCCATCTAACTCCAGAGGCCATGATTAATGACTGCACTATATTGCCTTCTCTTATTCTTTAATGCTAACATAAACAGCACTAGCAGAAGTCAAGCTGTCAGAGGATGTTTAGCTTGAAGGTCTACTACAACAGGTAAGGCCATTTTATACCTGACACAGCTTGTTCTGGAATTTCACAAAAAGCACAGGATGTTTGTTGAGCACTTCCCATAAAGGCAATTCCAAGGACATGCTAATTAAAAAATACAGCATATGCCAAATGACATCAACAAGAACTAGAATTCAAACAATGGAGTGTGGAGGCTCTGCGTATACAGGGATGTGTCCATACCAGGACAGACACTATTAATCAGCACAGCACCCTTCTTAGAACTCAGAACTGGTCTCACAATCCTTCCTGGGTGACTCTCTTAAATAAATGTTATCTCCCTAATTTTCTACCACACACACACACACACAGACACACACACACACTTTAAAAAGTTTATTTTTGATTCACCTTATCCATACCTTACCCCTAGCATACTCTCCAGGAGTAGACTTGGATGAGAGTTTTCCCACTCACGCGAACATCAGTCTATTGATAATGCCTGCCTGGGAGACAGCCCTGTGTCAGAAAGAATTATGAGGCCAGTTTTAAGTTCTGTACAGAAAGAGTGCTGTGTTGATTAATAATGTCTGTCCTGGCATGGGCACTGACAGTGGCACATTTACTAGACCTCTCATGTTCATCACCACAGAGATTCCCCAGAGCTGCTCATTAGGACTGAGAGGAAAGATCATGGGGCAGAACTGGGAAACTTAAATCAGAAAAGAATCTGAGCTGGGTGAAACACAAAGGTCTGAGGGATTTATTCTTAGTTGCAACGGGATAAACCTACAGATGCTCCTGGAGCGTGAGATGATGAAAAGGACACTTGGCTGGAAAACTAGGGAGAAGAGAGCCAGGCTAGGTATAATGAGAAGCTGTATTCTGCACTGGCCCAGCAGAGCTGGGCACGTTTGCTATTTCTTCAGCTCAGTCTGCTAGATCTGAGAAATGTGACTATTTATGGAGTTTCATTTGTCTCACCTATCCCTTGCAAGTTTTTAGCAAAGTCTGCTTGAAAATGTTGGCCTGTTAGTATGCTGAGAGAAAATAAAGGTTTTAGTCAATGTTCAGTCAGACTATAAACAAGGAGTGGAGGGAGATGGATCCCTGATGGTAGCTTTGGAAAATCCCCAGGACAGGGGGGTTGAGTCTCTCTTATCTGAAAATGCTTGGGATCAGAAGCATCTTGAGTTTTGGATTTCGGAATGCTTGCATGTGCATGATAAGATGTCTTGGGAATGGAACCCAAGTGTACACACAATGTCCATTTATGCTTCATATACGCCATATACACGTGACCTAAGGTAATTTTATATATTAATTTTTAAGGTGCCAACATTTTGACTACAATCTGTCCCATGAGGTCAGGTGTGAAATTTTCCACTTGTGGCATCCTATTGATGCTCAAAATGTCTCAACTACTGGAGAATTTCAGATTAAGGATGCTCAAATCAGGACAAAGATTCCCAAAAATCTTCCAGGGAGCACTAATCCCTCAAGGTTTTCCATGGCAGAAGTATGCTGGGGCAAACAGTTATACATTATATAATATATATGATTATGTATTACGCAATATGAATATTCTATCCCTTTTTTGGCAACTCAGAGTATTTGCCTATGTCCCTAAGAATTCTTGCGTTGGTGAAACTGTTTATCCCCCGTTAATCCAGCACTTTTTAAATTTCAACACAGATATGAACAATATATATTAAAAATTATCCTAACATTTGAGGAGACATGAATCTTGGAAAGAAGGGGAAAATATGAGATCCTATGTTCCCCATCAAAGTGGTGATCTCTCATCCAGAGTTTTCCCAAGCTAAAAGCTTCAAAAACTTTCATTTTTGTATGTCGCATTGCTCTGTTCTCCTTCATGACTGCATTTAGTAAGACGCTGGGTAAAGGCTAAAGAATCATTTCCCAGCTATAGACAAATGATTTGCCTACTTCAGGTCACACGCATCTACTGTAGGAAAGCTGACAGTTGCATCAGTGCACTCAAGCTTTTCTGTTATAACTGTGCAATAGAAATGTTAGCAACACCCACACGGGTGATAGCTCCCCTGCTCCAAGGCTTCAGAGGTGGTAAAACATAGTGGCTCACAGGACTGTGGCTCGAGAAACACACTGCCACAGCTGGATGGCCAGCAATGCCTCTCACCAGCTGTGTGACCTTGGGCATGTTTGCTTCCAACGTTCTCATCTGTGAAATGGAAGTCACAGTAGCTCCTTGTTCTGTTAAGGATCAAATGAGTTAACACACTAAAATGCTTAACAGAGTGCCTAGCCATTAGTTGGTCATTTGCTGCTTATTAGTTTGCACTACTAGAATTAGGAGTATTAAGTATCAGTTAAAAAGAAAATAATACATTTTTATTTTCCTTTTAAAATACTGCACTTTTGTCTTATTTTAAAAATTTTTAAAGATTTATTTATTGCAAAAACAGAGATTGAAGTGCAAAGAGAAACAGCTCCCATCTACTGGTTTAATCCCTCAGATACCCACAATGACCAGGGCTGAAGCCAGGACCTGGGAATTCACTCCAGGTCTCCCACATGGATAGCAGGGATCCAACTATTTTGAATCATCACTGCTGCCTCCCAGGGTCTGCATTAGCAGGAAGCTGGAATCAGGAGTCAGAGCCACACATTAATCCCAGGCACTCTGATGTGGGACCCAGGTGTCAGTACTGACATCGTAACCAGTAGGCTAAACACCCACACCTTGTTCTAGACCATCAGGTCAATTTTGACCAAATATCATTAAAATACATTAGGGTGACATTTGGTACTTCTAGCATTTTTATTTGGTAAAGCCTAGGAATTTTTTTCTTTTCTTACCATTCTTAAATATCGTGTTGAAGCCAGCATTACAGCATAGTGGATTAAGGCTATAGTTCATGATGCTGGAGTAACCATATAAGAACAACAGCTTGAGTCCTAGCTGCTCCATATCCGATCTGGCTCCCTGCTAATGTACCTGGGAAGCAGTGGAAGAAGGCCCAAGTACTTGGATCCCTGCTACCAATATGGCTTTAGCCTGGTCCAGAACTGGGTGTTGCGGACATTTGGGAAGTGAACCAGTAGATGGAAGATCTATTACTATCTCTGTCACTCTGCCCTTCAAAATAAATAATGTTTTTAAAAAACTGTGGTTCTATATATATATATATATATATATATATATATATATATATTTGTATGTATGTATATATACACACACACACACATATATATATATATATATGTACACATTACAAAAAAATATCATTTTAATTATATTCAGTGTCCAGGTCAGTGACATTAAATACTTTCACACTGTTGTAAAACCTTCATCACCAAGCACCACCAAAGATTTATATCTTCCCAGACTGACAGACTGTACCCATTAAACATTAATTCCCCACTCCCACTCCCAGCAGGCCCTGACAACCACCCTCTACTTTCTATGAAGTGGCTCCCCTAAGTATGTCATGTAACTGAAATCACACATACAGTATTATTCCTTTTCTGGCTACCTCATCCATACCGCACTGTGGGTCTGTCCCACACCTGCTGCCCAAGATCGTATGGTGTATACACACCATGTTTTCTCTTTGTATTTATCTGGCTGGATATTTGATTATTTGGCCATGGTGAACAACGCTGCTGTGACCACGGATGTGTAAAATCTATTTGTTCACATCCCCACTCTCAATACTTTTGGGTAAATACTCACAAGCACAATTGCTGGATCTTATGGTAATTTTATGTCTGTTTTTTTTTTTTTAGGAAACAGCATAGTTTGGCAACTATGTACTGTTTGCTTCAGTGGCTGTATCATTGTACATTTCTACCAACAATGCACAAGGATTCCAGTTTCCCTACATCCTCACCAACACTTGTTATTGTGTATTTTTTTAGAAAGTGAAACTAGCCATTCTGCGTGAAGTGATATCATGTTGGGGTTTCGATTTGTATTTCTGCAATGGTTAGTGATGCAGAGCACGCCACATCTTTTAATGCCTTTCAAGCAGACTTCCGCAGAAGGAGCACGGATCTGGGTCCCTAGCATTCCTTGGACACTTAACGTTTTGCTCCCATTCACTTTTCATGATTTCAAAGTTATTCCTTACACTGAAAGGAAGCAAAACATGTACCTGTTGTCTCTCTATTGTAAATAAGAAAATGTTTAATGTTAACTTTGAGGAGTGGATGATGAGAGTTTTCATCTTCAACAGCCCAAAATACTCTTACTGTTTGTGTTTTCTACAAATAGCAGGCATTAGTTTTAGAATTTAAAAAATGTAATAAGAACATTTTGACAATAAGATTATTTTGTGGTAAGAGAGGGGCTGGGCAAGATAGAAATAAGAGGTCAGAGAGGTACGCAAGGGAACTTTTGGGAACGATGGATATTTTTATTATTGTGATTACGGACATGGTTTCATGGGTATACAGAGGTCAAAAATGACCGAATTGTACTCTTGAAATAAGTGTGGTTTATTGCAGGTCAGCTACACCTCACTAACTGTTAAGAACATTCCCTAACTGTAGCAGTTCAAGAACCCAATAATATAAAAGGAGATAAATAATCTCCTTTTAAAAGTCATTCATTTGGGGCCGGCACTGTGGCACAGTGGGCTAAGCCTCTGCCTGTGGCGCCACCATCCCAAACGGGTGCAAGTTTGAGTCCCAGCTGCTCCACTTCTCATCCAGCTCTCTGGTATGGCCTGGGAAAGCAGACAAAGATAGCTCAAGTATTTGGGCCACTGCACCCACATGGGGAGACCCGGAGGAAGCTCCTGGCTCCTGGCTCCTGATCAGCTCAGTGCCGGCCACTGCAGCCATTTGAGTGACCCAATGGATGGAAGACTTCTCTCTCTGCCTCTGCCTCTGCCTCTTTGTAACTCTGTTTTTCAGAGTTTTCAAATAAAAAAGATTTATTTATTTATTTGAAAGAGTTAGAGAGAGAGGTAGGCAGAGAGAGAGGTCTTCCATCCGCTGGTTCACTCCCCAGTTGGCTGCAACGGCTGGAGCTGCGCCGATCCGAAGCCAGGAGCCAGGAGCTTCTTCCAGGTCTCCTATGTGGGTGCAGGGGTCCAAGTGCTTGGGCCATCTTCTACTGCTATCCCAGGCCATAGCAGAGAGCTGGATCAGAAGAGGAGCAGCCAGGACTAGAACTGGTGCCCCTGTGGGATGCCGGTGCTTCAGGCCAGGACGTTAATCTGCTGTACCACAGCGCCAGCCCCTCAAATAAATAAATCCTTAAAAAAATTTGAAATTAGTAATTATCATTTATTTATACTTATTAATTTTATTATTAATTTTAATTATTAATGATTTAATTATTAATTTTATTTATACTTAATAATTTGAAAGAGTGACAGCAAGAGAGAGATCTTCCACCACTGGTTCACTCCTCAAATGCCTTCAACAGCCAGGGCAGGGCCAGGCTGCAGCCTGGAGCCAGGAACTCCACTGGCATCTCCCACGTGGGTGGTAGGGTCCAAGCACTCAGGCCATCACCCCCTGTCTTTCCAGCTGCGCTAGCAGCAACCTGGACTGGAAGCTGGACAGCAAAGGCTCAAGCTGGCACTCCAATATGGCATAAGCGGTGGTCTTGAAAATCATTTCCTTTCCCCGATCGTCTCCCTCATGAGTATTTTTTTTTTTTTTTTGACAGGCAGAGTGGACAGTGAGAGAGAGAGACAGAAAGGTCTTCCTTTGCCGTTGGTTCACCCTCCAATGGCCGCCACGGCCGGCGCACCATGCTGATTCAAAGGCAGGAGCCAGGTGCTTATCCTGGTCTCCCATGGGGTGCAGGGCCCAAGCACTTGGGCCATCCTCCACTGCACTCCCTGGCCACAGCAGAGAGCTGGCCTGGAAGAGGGGCAACCGGGACAGAATCCGGCGCCCCGACCGGGACTAGAACCCGGTGTGCTGGCGCTGCAAGGCAGAGGATTAGCCTATTGAGCCGCGACGTCGGCCCTCTCCCTCATGAATACTAACACGCATACCCCAGACTGGGGCTCCTTCTACACTTTCTCTTTACTCACACAAACTCACCACCACGTTTAAACTTTATGAAGGAAAATGATGACTCATTAAAATGGGGTTTTCTACAACTTTATGAGGATTTTAAAAATCTTTTATTATGTGTAAAAACTTGAAGGTGTTCTGAGATTGTGGCTCAGTTTTTATAACCAACTCGCCTTAAATACTTTACCAAAAAAGGGAATGTAAAGCTATTAATAGAAGCATCTTGCTTTGTAGTAAATTACTAGATAGTCTTCATGGAGGCAGGGGTAATCTTACTATATTGAGAGCCTGTTTTTCCACATGATGTAATTTAATGTGGGAAAGGAAAACCATTTTGTGCTTTAAACTATAATGAAACTTTTACTTCAGGTTAAGCCTTGCACAGGGATGCTGGGAGCAAGCAAGCACAACTGCCAACAGATTTTTCAGGGTTGTTTGGTTTGCACAATTTAGAAAATTGTACCAGTTCCAAAGATTTACCAAAGGTCAGGCTGACTTAAAAAAAAATTTTCAATTTTTAAAAATATATGCTCACTGTGAAGAAGGCAAAACAAAAAAAATCTCTCAAGTATTAAAGACAATATCCTCTTATTTTTATCTCCTTGCTAAATCCCATGCCAGCCTACATACACAGTGTGCATTGTGTATTTTCCTGCTTTTATTTTTTGTCCATACATTAGATTTTTTTAGAGTTTTTAAAACTTGTGATAAAATACATATGACATAAAATCTGCCACTTTAATAACTCTCGTCTCCTTCCAGTTCCTCTAAGACACACCAGCTCTTGCCCACTTGGAGTCTGTACACACTGCACCACACAGCCTGGCCTGTCTCCCCTCCTTGGCCCTGACTTCCTTCCTTGACTGTTTCTTTCAGAGACTGGGGCTCTGAGGAGGCCTCCCTCTGTGAAGCTGCCCTTACTGGCAATCTCTTCAACATATTGTGAGAGCCTGTTTTCCATATCCTTGTAGTGGAGTGATCAAAAATTGCTTCCTCTCTACCAGTGGGGTAGGTGATTAGCTTGATTACTTAAGTAGCAATAACGGGAAAAGGGTTGGCCTGCTGGTTCAGACCCCAGCTAAGACACCTGCATACCACAGCAGAGTGTGTGAGTTCAGTGCCCAGCTCTGCCTCTGGATTCCAGCTTCCTGCTAATGCAGACATAGGGAGAAAGCAGGTGATGGCTCAAGGAATTGGGTTTCCCTCTACCCATGGGAAAGAACTGGATTGAGTTCTTGGCCCAGTCCTTGTTGTTGCAGGTATCTGGGGAGTGAACCAGTAGAAGGGAGTTCCATTTGTCTGTCCATCTGTCTCTGGCTGTGAAATAATAAAGTGAATTAATTAAATAAAGGAAAATGCATAGATATGCAATGATGCAGAAGTCAGTCATTCATGGGGATGGTGCTGTGGCTCAGCGGGTTAAGCTAATGCCTGTGACACTGGCATCCCATATGAGCACCAGTTCGAGTTCCAGCTGCTCCACTTCTGATCCAGTTTCCTGTTAATGAAATTGAGAAAGCAATACTTGTGTCCCTGCCACCCACGTGGGAGACCCAGATACAGTTCCTGGCTTCTGGCCTCTGGCTTCAGCCTTTCGGCCATTTGGAGAGTGAACCAGCAGATAGAAGAAGTCTCTGCCTCTCCTCTCTTTCTAACTTTTCCTTTCAAATAATAAATAAACAAATCTTATTTTTTTAAAGTTAATCATTGATTATCTCATCTTCAGACCCCTGCCTGTTGCCTTTATAGCACTCACTGCTACTGGGAATTATTTTGTCTCTTCTGTTACTTTTTACTTGCCTCCCCTACTACTGTGTAAGTGCCTTGTGGACTGGGAAAGCATTTGCCCTGAAATCCTGGCAGAGCAATTACTATATAGAGTTGTTCAGTAATCATTCTGGGAGTGAAAGAATGAGTGAGACAGAATCTTGGGGCCAATCTTGTGGTATAGTGAGTAAAGTCACTGCCCGAGACACTGGTATCCAATATGCGTACTAGTTCCAGCTCCCTGCTAATGGCCTGGGAAAAGCAATGGAAGATAGCCCAAGTGTGTGGATCCCAACTACCCACGTGAGAGACCCAGATGAAGCTCTTGGTTCCTGTCCCAGTCTCAGCTGTTGTGTTGTGGCCATCTAGGGAATGAACCAGTGGATGGAAGATTCTCTCTAACTCTCTGTAACTCTTTCAAAGTATATAAACAAATCTTTTCTTCAAAAAAGAAAGAATCTTATCAAGATAGACAAATGATTGCTTGCTTTACAGTGCTAGAGGTTAAAAATAGAAGGAGGAAGCAATTAATGGGTCTCACAAAAACTTAAGACTCATGTTGGCAGGAAGATTATTCAAAAATATTAACAACCAGTGAACACAAATAAGGATCAACCCAAATAGGAATTAGTTGTATGCTAGGCTAGTCAGGGTCCAGGAGGTTCCCTTTTGGTCTTTGAGTGGCTGGATTGTAGGGAGAAGGGGTAGGATTTGAGGGTGGGGTTTGGGGTACTGGTAGTTGCTAACCATGGTGAAGGAACTGTCAGTACTTCATTATCAAGTACAGTCTTGTACGCATTCCTACCGAATACCATACTGTAGTGCCAAGCAGAACCCTTTCTGGTCCTGTTTACATGAAATCCTGTTCTATGCTTTGGATCTAAGAGATTCTTCCAGACAGGACGCTCCAGTTTCACCCCCAACACCCTTCTGTCCTCATTGCATACCATGCGTGTTCTCCCTTATACCAACATTGGATAACCAAGCATTTTTCCTATGAGATGGCAAGAAAAGAAATTTTTTAATCCTCTGTTTTGGAAGGATACAGACAAAAAGGGTCTCAAAGTCATTGTTGATTAGAATGTCAATAGAGGCAACAGTTTTGGAAGATAAACTGGTATATTTATCAAAATTCTAAGTATGTGTTCCTATTGATCAGGCAGCAGAATTTTGGGGAATTTATTTTCCAGATGAAATGGCAAACTGTTATAAATACAAAACAATGTATGTACAGGTATAGCACTGTTGTATTTTTTAAATTTTAGTTTTATTTTCTTTTTATTTGAGAGAGAGAAGGGAAGCAAAAGGAAGGGAAGGGAGGGGAGGAAAGTAAAGGGCAAGGATCTTCTATTTATTGGTTAATTCCCCAAATGCTCTCCAACACCCAGGGTTGGGCCAGATCCAGCTAGAAGCCCAGAACTCCATCCAGGTCTTCCACATGGGTGGCAGGGACCCAAGTACTTGTGCCATCATCTGTTGCCTCCTAGGAGGCATTAGCAGGACACTGGATTGGAAGCAAAGGAGCTGCAACTCAAACCAGGCACTCTGATATGAGACATGGGTGCCCCAGGCAGTGATTTAACCACTGCACCAAATGCTTTATTTATATATATTTTTATTTTTATTTTTGACAGGCAGAGTTAGACAGTGAGAGAGAGAGAGAGAGAGAGACAGAGAGAAGGGTCTTCCTTTCCGTTGGTTCACCTCCCAAATGGCTGCTACGGCCAGCGTGCTGTGCCAATCCGAAGCCAGGAGCCAGGTACTTCTTCCCGGTCTCCCATGTGGGTGCAGGGCCCAAGCACCTGGGCCATCCTCCACTGCCTTCCTGGGCCACAGCAGAGAGCTGGACTGGAAGAGGAGCAACCGGGACAGAATCCGGCGGCCAACCGGGACTAGAACCCAGGGTGCCGGTGCCGTAGGCGGAGGATTAGCCAAGTGAGCCGCGGCACTGGCCTTTATTTATAATTTTTAAAGATCTTGCATGATTTAAATCTTTATTCTCCAATATTTCCTAAAATACTTGAATCAAGGAGATAATAATAGTTTGAAAAATGCACTGAGCCCCCTGAAGCTATTTTTCCTCTCTAGCACCCACCAGCTCCTGGGACAGCCAAATTGACAGCCAAATGCCAATATTTCCAGAATTCAAGAAATATTATCCTTCATGTTCTCAACATCTTTTATACTCTTCCACATCTGCCCTTAAAAAATGAAAACAACTGGAGCCAGCGCTGCGGTGTGTCAGGTAAAGCTGCTGCCTGCAGTGCTAGCATCCCATATGAGCACTGATTCAAGTCCTGGCCGCTCTGCTTCAGATCCAGTTCTCTGCTAACGTGCCTGGGAAAGCAGTAGAAGATAGCCAAGTCCTTGGGCCCCTGCACCCACATGGGAGACCTAGATGAAGCTCCTGGCTCCTGGCTTTGACCTGGCCCAATCCTGGTCATTGCAGCCATTTGGGGGATGAACCAGCAGATGGAAGATCTCTCTTTCTCTCTCTCTCTCTTTCTTCTCCCCCCACCCAGCTGCCTCTGCCTCTCCCTCTCTGTAATGCTTTCAAATAAAATAAATAAATCTTAAAAAAAAACTTTAAAAAAATAAATAAAAACACCAAAGAAGTACATTTAACTTAGTGATAAAATCTACAAATAATTCTTAAGTACTTTTTATATGCTTGGCATTCTTCCAAGCATTTTGCCTATCTCAAATCATTACATTAACTAACACCCCTGTGAGGCAGGTACTGACACTGACCACATTTTAACAGATGAAGAAACAGAGGCAAGAGGATATTGGTCATTGTAACCAGTCACACAAGTGGTCTAAGTGTAGAGCAAGACCCTAAAGAGTCTTGTCCTTGACTGTTCCAGCATGAACTGGCATACAGAATTGCAACCCTACCAATGATTTTGCTTCAGGAAATATTCTGAAATGACTATGTAAACACAGCAGTTAACTGTCACACATTGTACTCGTGCACAACCCATATATTTGCATGTTTCACATCAGTAACCTTCTATGCCCTTCAGATCACTCTGTCTGTCTGATATGAACTTCTGAGATCAGCTGATTAAGGAATATGATACACCATATGGTGGAGGTACTCCATGTTTGCCTCATAGTCTGGATTCTACAGCATTGCTATCATTACGGCAATGCTCGTACAATCACCCTCCACCCCACCCCATTACATTCTAAAAGGCACTACAGGTAAGCTAAGGATAAAAACCACTGCATGGACAGAAATAACCAACCATTAGCTTTGTTCAGTTGTCCACTGCACATAAGCAGGTCAAGTGTTCCATTGTGAATAAAAATAACTTTACAACTGTGCAGATAAAATATTGTAAATATAGAAAATGTTTCTAAGGCACAGTACAGTGATGTTTTTGGTTTTTGTTTATTTTGTTCTCTAGCCAGAGAACTTCTCTCAAACGCAGAGGTTCCACTTCTGGGCATTTAGCTTTCATTAGGACATCGGGGCGTAATTGTATGTGCTAATTTTCTTCCTCATTGCTAGTTATACAAATGTCTGGATGGTATGTCTTATCACATATCGCAACCCCTGCCCACTTGACAAGCCAAGGTGAGCTCACACAAAAACCCAAATAAACCCACACTCCAGTTCTAACAAATTCAACAAGTTCGATGTTTACAGAACTGATCACTTACCTTTAACTAGTAAGTATTCTCTTGTCTTCCTTCTGTTTCCAGTGGAACAATCTTCAGATTTTGTTTGCTATGCACAGATATCATCTTTTTCTTGCACACATTCTTTCTTCTGGATTTCTCATCAAAGCCTGTAATACAAAAGAGAGAGGCTCCTTAATTTCTGTAGGCACATGGGAAGGAACTATAAATCTTCAGCCAGTGACAATTGTAATTTATTTCTAATCTTCCCCTTGCTGGCTAGAGTTTAATCACAGTTTGAGAAAATCACCTAATTAGGTGAGATTTAGAATAGAGAACTCTCAAAATAGAGATGACATTGAGGCTGGTCTCTTAACAACTAAAGATGGGATACCAGTTTGGCTTCTTACACGTTGTGTGCCAATGAATATATCCTGTTAGGTTTCTCTCTCCTGCGTAGGAAGAGGAACTGAAGGACCCAAAGTTATCTACAGTCAGCCATAAAATCTGGGCTGTCAAAGTGGGAGAGAAAACGCCGTAAAATACCACCTCAGAACCCATGTTTCAGAATTACTAAAACCAGGATGGCATTCCGGAGTCTGGTTTTTAACAGATGTCAGTTGTGGTAGGAATGAAACCCGTCATGAATACTGATGAAATTTAGTGTGCATATTGCACCATAAGATATCCTCATTTATATGTATTTGTCATTCTCCCGCCAAAAGAAAAGAAAACAGCTTTTTTCTCAGAAGCTCAGCTTCAGTCCGGCTTCTCCCTCGTCAACTGGGAAGCCAATCTGTCTCACCAGTGTGTAAGAACTGGACAAGGCAGAGGGTGGACATGCAGGTGTGTATTCACGGACCTGCCATGTGGTTAAATAAAACTCTCCCACTGCATCACTTCCCCTGTGCCCCATATGACCCCCTGGTCCCCCTTAGATGTCCGTGCAAACATGCAGAGCAAGATGGCGCCCGAGGCAGAAAGAACCCAATAGGATTGCTTCACGAGCTCCTCTGCACCCTCTTCTTTCTGATGTCATCTTTTCTAACAGGAACTCAATATTCAAGGCTTTCAACTGTAATGAGAGCATAGTGCAGGATGACAGTTGCTTATAGGCAGTATTTTTCAGTCTCCTTTGAGGAGGAAATCAGAGGAGTTATTTTAAGAAACAAAAAATTTCATTTATTTTTCATCACTCGAAGCTTAAAGGAGGTCGGTTTTACGTTAGGTGTTTTGAATTAAGCATCAACATGGTAACAAAACTAAATGTAAACAGTGAGAGCAAATGTTCACAGGCAGTAGTGATGAGGCTGGGATAATGGTTTCAGAATGATGAACTCTCGCACCCAGTCCTCATGACTTCTGGGTAAAACGCTGGCTCAGAAGGAATACACTGGGGGTGTGTTGTTGTCCACACCCCCTACTTTGCAGGTAGGATAAATGAGGCTCAGAGAAAGAGACATGTGTCTGCCAAAAAATGACAAAAGTCCCTGGAAGGATCAAACCCTGTACACAATGACAAATCTAACAGCGTTTAGCATCACTTGTGAAGAACTACTTAAACTCCTTATGTCTTTAGCCAGTGGTACCAAAGACTACACAACTGATGTCAATTTAGATTACACAGGCCAAAGGAAGAAGAAGAAACAGATACCTCCTGGTTGCTTAGAATAGCTACCATTTATTGAGTATCCACCATGAGACAAAAGTTACGCCAGGCACAGCACTTACCTTGCTACTAATGCTTTCAGGAACTCCAAAAATAATAGTGCATTATTATACTATGAAGATGAAGAAATTGAGTCAGGGAAATAAGAACCTTTGGTTGAGGTTACATACAGCAAGGGAGTTCTCTGATTGCATGGCCCCGTGCATACTGACTTCCCATTCACAATAAGCAGCTCAGTAAGCCAAAGAAATATGCTTCTGTTTGAAACCCCAGAGTCCAGGAACAGGAATGGTGCAGACAATACTTGGAAGGAAACTAAATAGAGGAAAAATTAGCAAAAGCATTCTACAACCATTCTTAAAGTGCATGAGGGATATGTCTAAAGACTTTTGAGCATGCCAAATAGGCAAATTAGAGCACATAACTTCACTCATAAAAAAAAAAAAGATACGTGAATGAGCAAAGAAATGCAACATCTCCGTGAGTTCAGGTGGTTAAAGTAGGGTCACCATGGTATTAGGTTGCTAGGACCACTAAAACAAAATACTGCAGACTTGAGTGGCTTGAACAACATAAATGTATTGTCTCATGGTTGCAGAGGCTGCAAGTCCAAAATCAAGGTATTAGCAGGGTTGGTTTCCCTGGAGGCCTCTCGTTGGCTTGCAGATGGCTGCTTTCCTGCTGTCTCTTCATATGCACTTTCCTCTGCACATGCCCCATCTGGCTTCTTCCTGTGTAAATTTCCTCTAACAGAGACATCCATCAAGTTGTATTGGGGCTCATTCAAACAGCCTCATTTTACTTACTCACCTCTTTATTATTTTTATCTCTTTTTTAAAAAGATTTATTCATTTATTTGAAAGTCAGATCTACACAGAGAGAGGGAGAGGCAGAGAGAGAGAGGGCTTCCATCCAATGGCCCACTCCCCAATTGGCCGCAGTGGCCTGAGTTGAGCCGATCTGAAGCCAGAAGCCAGGAGCCTCCCCCGGGTATCCTACATGGGTGCAGGGGCCCAAGCAGTTGGGCCATCCTCCACTGCTCTCCTAGGCCACAGCAGAGAGATGGATTGGAAGTGGAGTAGCCAGGTCTCGAACCGGCAACCATATGGGATGCTGGCGCTTCAGGCCAGGGCATCAACCCGCTGCACCACACCGCTGGCTCCACTTACTTACCTCTTTAAAGACCTGATTTCTAAATACAGGTACATCTTAAGGTACTAGGGATTTGTATTTCCATATATAAACTTTGGCGTGATGCAACTCAGCTAACAACACCCACTAATTCATACAGCAATGACAACACAGGTACTGGAAAAGTGACAACCTGCTACATGTCATCAACTGTCAGTGTCACTCATGAAGACATGAAGCTATCCAATATCTGAATTCAGATTCAGGAATCTATGGGTCTAATACAGGTTTCAGGTTTAAAAAGGAGAGGTAGGGGAGAATGGCCATAATTCAATAAACTTGGTCACAATGGTCTAAACCAGGAGTCAGAAAACTACTGCCTGATGGTCAAATCCAGCCTGCTTCCTGTTTTTGTAAATAAAGTTTTATTAGCACACTTCCATTTCCATTTATTTACAAATTATCTATGGCTATTAAGGAGTTAACAACTGCTAAGCTGAGTAATTTGGGATAGGGACTGGAAGAAAAGATCTACTATCTGGCCCTCTAAAGAAAAAGTGCTCCAACTTCTGTGAAGACTTCTCAGGGTCTTCAAAATATATACTTTCAGGCCTGCGCCATGGCTCAATAGGCTAATCCTCCTCCTGTAGCACCGGCAACCCTGGTTCTAGTCCCTGTCGGGGTGCCAGATTCTGTCCCAGTTGTCCCTCTTCCAGGCCAGCTCTCTGCTATGGCCCTGGAAGGCAGTGGAGGATGGCCCAAATCCTTGGGCCCAACACCCGCATCGGAGACCAGGATAAGCACCTGGCTCCTGCCTTCGGATCAGCGTGATGTGCCGGCCACAGCGCACTGGCTGCGGCGGCCATTGGAGGGTGAACCAACGGCAAAGACCTTTCTCTGTCTCTCTCTCTCACTGTCCACTCTGCCTGTCAAAAAAAGAAAAAATATATATATTTTCAATGTTCAAAGGGAGAATATGAAGTAAAATCATCTTACATAGGAAGTTGTTTCTAAAGTCAGTTCAGGCTGGTGCCATGGCTCACTAGGCTAATCCTCCGCCTGTGGCACAGGCACCCCGGGTTCTAGTCCCTGTTGGGATGCCAGATTCTGGTCCAGTTGCTCCTCTTCCAGTCCAGCTCTCTGCTGTGGCCCGGGAAGGCAGTGGAGGATGGCCCAAGTGCTTGGGCCCTGCACCCGCATGGGAGACCAGGAAGAAGCACCTGGCTCCTGGCTTCGGATCAGCGCAGTATGCCAGCTGTGGTGGCCATTTAGGGGGTGAACCAACAGAAGGAAGACCTTTCTCTCTGTCTCTCTTTCTCACTGTCTAACTCTGCCTGTAAAAAAAAAAGTCAGTTCAAAGTGAAACTGTGTAGTTAAAATTAACATGGAAAATACCTGGCTAGGATTTTCACAGCAAGAGCCCACTGTATCACATCATCACCATAAGTGCAGCCAGTTTTTCCTCCAAAGCTTTAAGAGATAAAATCTTTGTGTGCTATATGATGGAGTTAGCTTTATTTATTGGCCATTTGTATAAAGAGACGTGTATCTTTAAATAACAGAATCACTCTCAGCAAAAGACAGAAAGGAATTGAGAACATTCAAGGAACAGAAGATTCTGGTTGCCATCTCGCACTTTTTGAATCTGCAGAAGTTAAACATGTACTTGGCGTGACTTTAGTGGAGTTTACTTTGATGCTGAGCTACTTAACTATAGTCTCCCTCCTCCACCTTTTCCCCCACAGAAGCTTACAATAGGGCCACATTACAGGAAATGCTAAAAATACTCAAAACCACAGGTGTCATGGATCAGTCAGTCAGAAGACATGTACCAAGCTTTCCCAACACTCAGTACAAAAGGAGTGTAGAAGCACGGAGGATTGGTGTAGCAGTTAAGTTGTTGGTTGAGATGCCCACATTCCATATCCCGAGTGTCCAGGTTCAAGTCTTGGCTCTGGCTCCTGACTCCAGCTTCCTGCTAATGCACACCGTGGGAAGCAGCAAGAAATGACTCAAGTAGCTGAGTCCCTGCCACCCACATGGGAGATCCGTATTGAGTTCCCAGCTCCCAGCTTCAACCTAGTCCAGCACCAACTGTCATGGGCATTTGAGGAGGGGATCAGCGAATGGGAACTGTGTCAGTCTGTTTGTCTGTCTCTCTTTGCCTCTCCAATTAATTGATTAAATAAAAGAAAAAGAAGTGTATGACAAACCACAATGAAATATCACTTCACACTTACTACAACGGCCTTTATTATTTTAAAAAGACAAAACAGAAAATACCAATGCTGGTAAGAATGCGGAAAAATATGCAACTCAAGTGTATTATTGCTGGTGAGATTATAAAATGGTGTAGCTGCTGTAAAAAGCAATTCTTGGTCCCTCAAAAGAGGAAACATTTGATCCAATGTTTCTACCTTAGAATATACACCCAAAACAATAAAAAGAAGGCATTTGTAGAGGTATCTGTACAGCAGTGTTCGGATCAGCATTATTCACAATAGCCAAAAGGGAGAGTCAACTCATGTGTTCACTGATGGGTGAACCAAATGTGTAAATCCACACAATCGAATAGAAAAGGGATGAAATTCGTATATATGCTACAATATGGATTAATCCTGAAGGCATCATGCTAAAGTGAAATAAGCCAGACATAAAAGGACAAATATTGGATAAGTCCATTCACATAAGATGGCTGGAGTCAGATTCATAGACAGAAAGTAGAATGGTGGCTACCACGGGCAGGCAGGGCTTGGGGACAGGCAGTTATCGTTAAACGGGTACAGAATTTCAGTTTGAGACAATGATGAATTGCTGGAGTGAGGCATTAGTGATGGTTGCACCATACTGTGACTTAGTTAATGCTGCTGGATTGTACAACCTAAAGTGGTATAAATGGTAAAAGTTTTGTTACTTATACTTTACCATAATAAAAAGTACTCAGGAAGAAAAAGTATAAGAGCATCATTGTAGGGATGGGGAAGGGAGAACTTAAATTATACAGACACTAACTGAATACATCATTCTGCTAAAAAAAAACAAAAAACAAAAAACCTAGCAGTGACAATTTCATAGCTTGGAAGGCAGAGGAAGTGTTTTACTGAAGGAACAAATTTGGGGTGATAGAGAAATGGTGCAAAAAATGTTGTCACACCCTCTTGGAGTTCAAAGCAGGATGCAGGGGTCCTTATTGCTCTTCTCTGCTTCCAGCACTCCTCCCACCCCATTCCCACTCCCTCCCTGCTCCTGATCCCCATTCACTGTCCACCCAGTGGGCAAAGCAGGGGTAAAGCAACACATAAAGGATAATGCAACAAACTCCTATCCATGTACCCTGTCAAAATAGGCACATGTTTTTCATATTTATTTCACCTCCAACCTTTATTTTTATGACAGAACCACTCAGAATTTAGTTCATCTTCAGAAACAATGACTATTATGAATTTAATAGATTATTGTTGGTGTGTGTGCGTGTCTGCCCAAAACAATATATCCTATGGTTTTATGGTTTTTAAACTTATCATAAAGTGTGCCATGCTGTGTATTACATTTTACTCTACATTATTTTTTGAGCTGTTGTCATTTTGCTCCATATAGATCTAGATCGTTAACTGCTGTACAGTACTCTATTGTACAACCACTTCATGGTTTAATTCTCCATTTCTAGACCAACGGCTATTTGAGTGGTGTCCATTTGTATGAAAACAAAGGATGTGGCAGTGTACATCCCTCAGGGTTCTCCCATACACAGGCCTCTATTCAGCTGCAGGGGACATCTGGCACACACACACACACAAAAACCTGTGCAGGATATGTGGCAGCACTTTGCATGCCTGAGCAGGGATCTCTCCTGGTAGATGCCACTGGGGCAGTCCAACTCTCCTAGGTATTTGTCAACACAGGAGAATTTTTTGAGTTGGGGATAGGGTTGGACAGGATGTTTAATCTTCTCCAGTGAATGACAGAGACCTGTCCCCCACTAAATACCAAGACCTTCTCCGCTGAGAAACACTGCTGATTTCTGTCTCAGAGCAGAGTGTTCATGTTGTAGAAGATGAGCATTTATAGATGTAACTGGGGAATGACAGCTCATCCTCCAAGAGGCCACCTGCTACATCCAAGAGTACCTGTTGACTTCCATTCCTTGCCAAGTCCCTGTTGGTCTTTTGATTTTCTTCTACTTAGATGGGGGTAAAATGCTATCTCACCGCAATTTTAAATTTGTGTTTTCTGCTTTTATTAGTGATATGGAAAACCTTTTCATATTTCCATTGCTCATTTATGTCTCTCTCTTGGGAAGAGTCAGTTAATAAGCAGTCCATTTTTCTATTAGATAGTTTGAATTTTCCTTGTTGATTTATAGTTCTGGAAACTTGCTTCTGCTAGTTATTCAGTGTTGCAAGTATCTTCATTCAGTTTGTCTTTTGCTTTTTCATTTTACAGTGCTATTTGTGTAGATGTTACATATTTCGGAATGATAAAAATGATTCAATCTTGAGAGTGACTTTTGTGTATCTAGTTTATAAAACATACTGTCTTCTATCATAAAGATAACCTTTTTTCTCACTTAAAGGTTTAAAATTTGACTTCTGATACTTATGTTTTTAACCTATCTCACAATTTATTTTTGCTCAAGGTGTGAATTAGGAATCTGATTAATTTTTACTCACAGGAAATCACTGCAACAACACCATTTACTTCTTATATTCTATATTTTTCACCTTGATTTCCAGTGCATACTGCAATCATGCAGAGGCCCAGATTTTGACAGTCCATCATTAGACTCTCTTTTGTCTCACTGATCTATTTTATAATTCCCCTTCAATAACAGTACCTTAATCTGAATAGTTTTAAAAAGTAGATGGGGAAGCATGGTTTTTTCCTTTTTTCAAAACTCCTTTAAATTCTTGAATTTTTCTATTATCATTCAAATTTTAAGACGATGTTGAGATTTTGCTTAGAAATACAAGGAATTGACCTGTTGCCTCCCAGAATGTGCATTAGCAGGAAGCTGGCATCAAGAGCAGAGCTGGTACACGAACCCAGGCCCTCTGAAATGGGACGTGGGCATCCCAAGTGGCTTCTTAACTGCTATGCCAAACGCTTACCCCAACACTAGTTTTTTTAGGTACCTCAAATCAAGCAAATTCCACCTTGCAACCTTTTTCCTTGTAGCTCCCTTCTGAAACTTTTCTCCCCAGATATGTACGTGGCTGTTTTCTTCTTGGCTTTTGGGTCTCAACTCAGCTGACCTCTCTCAGAGGCACTGCCTCTGCCCTCCAATCACCCAGAATGGACAGCCCCTTTGTTTCTGCACAGTACTTGTCATCATCTGAAATTATCTCCTTTGACTCTTTATTGGTGTTTCCCTGCAACACAGCACTAGCTATACTCAACGGGGGACCATGCTGTCGTGTCCTTTCCTGTATCCCCAGCACCTACAGTAGTTCCTGGCACACAAGAGGTGTTCAATGGATATTTACTGAGAAATCAATGAGTGAGTGGGTGAATGAATGGATGAACTAAGGTGGACCCCTTGATCCTCCTGATGGCTCTCTCCATGTCCTCTTTTATCAACCAAGAGTTACCTACTTTCATCTACTGTCCACACACACACTGGCAGATAAATAATATCATGTAAACATTTCCAGTCTCTCAAATAATAACACCAGCAGAAATATTTACAAAAAGAGATTTTAAATATATCTGTGTGCACATATTCAGGTTTCTAAATAGCTTAGACTAGTAAAGTCCTATTCCTCATTCATTTTATGTCTACTCCCATGAGATAAAACTATTAACAGTTTCTTTGCATGGAACCATAATTTAAAAAATTATTAATTAATTATATCGATTTATTTAAGTTGAAAGGCTGAGAGACAGAGGGAGTAGGGCTGGGAAACATACAGACAGAGATCTAGCATCTAGCATCATTCCCCAAATGCCTGCAATAGCTAAGACTGGGCCAAGCTGAATCCGGGAACAAGAACTCAACCCATGTCTCCCTTGTGGGTGGCAGGAAGCTAATCTGAGCCATTGCTGCTGCAGATTCCAGCAGACAGCTGGAATCAGAATGAGAGCCAGGACTTGAACCCCAGCACTCCAATAGGAGATATGGGTGTCTCTAGTAGCATCTTAACTGCTGCAACCAAATATCCACCTTGGAACCAGAAACTTTCTATCCATTTACTAACATTCATCTTTCTGTCTATCTATCATAAATTAGATAATTTGATTCAATATCAGAAGTTCTTTTCTTATTGGAAAACTGTTTCTTTTTCTTTTCTTTTTTTTTTTTTTTTTTTTTGACAGGCAGAGTTAGACAGTGAGAGAGAGAGACAGAGAGAAAGGTCTTCCTTCTATTGGTTCACTCCCCAAATGGCCGCGACAGCCGGCACGCTGCGCTGATCCGAAGCCAGGAGCCAGGTGCTTCTTCCTGGTCTCCCATGTGGGTGCAGGGCCCAAGCACTTGGGCCATCCTCCACTGCCTTCCCGGGCCACAGCAGAGAGCTGGACTGGAAGAGGAGCAACTGGGACAGACTCTGGTGCCCCAACCGGGACTAGAACCCAGGGTGCCGGCACCACAGGCGGAGGATTAGCCTAGTGAGCCGCGGCACCGGCACTGTTTCTTTTTCTCTCTCTCTCTTTTTTTTTTTTAAGATTTATTTATTTTACTTGAAAGTCACAGTTACACACACACACAGAAAGAGAGAGAGAGAGAAAGAGAGAGAGAGAGAAGTCTTCCATCCACTGGCTCATTCCCTAATTGGCCGCAACGGCTCAAGCTGTGCTGATCTGAAGCTAGGAGCCAGGAGCCTCCTCCAGGTCTCCCACGCGGGTGCAGGGGCCCAAGGCCTTGTGCCACCTTCTACTGCTTTCCCAGGCTATAGCAGAGAGCTGGATCGGAACAGCCGGGTCTCGAACCAGCGCCCATATGGGATGCCAGCACTGCTGGTGGCAGCTTTACCTGCTACACCACAGCACCGACCCCTAAAAACTGTTACTTTCTCATGGATCTGAGTTTGTTGACAAGGCAGATTCTCAGTTCCTGCTCTACAAATTCTGACAACACAAACCTGGAGGTGGAGCTATCTAGGAGTTTTCATTTTCAATAAACACCTTAGGTCATTCTGATACAGGTGATTCAAAAAATCATTCTTTGAGAAATACTCACCTAGATCAAGGTAATTCAGTGCCTTATTTAGTACCTGTGGCCTCCAAAACATTGGGGGTGGATGGAGCAACACATGCACCCAGTATCATGATATGCCATATCCCCTTTGCTCAAAATGAGGGCATAGCAGATCCAAGTGCCTCCAGTGAGGCCTGAACCCAAAGTACTTAGGAAGCCATATAAACAATCAGGCAACAGCTCCAAACCGGCAGTGAGAAAACCTGGATTCTAGACTCTGTGCTGCTCTGGGCCTCCATTTCTTTGTATGCAAAATGAAAAGCTGGGTCAGAGTGATGTTGTGACTTAATAAGAAATAAATTCTATATCAGATCATCCTCCCCTGTGCCTGCCACAGGGCTTCTAGAACTCTCACAAATCCCTGAGTGATGGGGGTGAGAGGAGCATCCTTTGTTATCCATTAACAGGCCCTGTTCAGTCCTGTGTGAGTTTAGGTGAACGAAATGCTGGTGATTCGGGGCTCTTAGAGAGCTTCAGGATGGCAGCAGTCACCAGAGGAGCCAGCCATGTGGCTAGAGGGTTGAACTTTTGTCTCCACCTCCAAGTTCCAGAGAGGCGAGTGGGGCTGGAGATTGAGTTCAACCACCAATGGCCAATGATTTACTCAGCCTACCTACCTAATGCAGTCTCTGTAAAAATCCTAAGAGATGTGGCGTGGAGGGCCTCTGGGGTGTTGAATGCATTGCATCTGGCAAAAGCGACACACCTCAAACTTTCACTGGACAGAAGGAACTGCTCTTTCCCCTTTCTAATCAACTGGAATTAGTGTCTCTGTGAGTTCTGTAAGTCCTCACGGCAAAGCGTCACACCTGACGAGGGGTTGGTATGGTCAAGTTGCTGAGAAAGACGGGAGGCCCAACACTTGAGAACAGCATCTTGTGGGACTGGGTTGCTAGTATGTGGGGCCTGGTGCTAACCTCACGTAGACAGAATCAGAGTCGAGCTGAATTGAATTGAGGACACCCAAACACACCCAGTTAAGTGTGTGGAGAGCTGCAGCACTGAAGCTTGGTGTGGAAAACCCACACTTTGTGTCAGAGTGTTGTATTAAAGGTTTCTTCTGTCATTCAGATGGTAAAAGCCCCACTAGCATTTCATGAGAAATTTCAAAATCTCATGGATTTCTTTGTGAATGACTGTTCTTGATTGCGGATCTTCAAAATTTTCTAGGATGAGTTTATATTATTTTGTAACAGGGAAGAAAATCACCAAAATAGTTTAGAAGATAACATTTCCCATTGTTGCACAAATAGGATTTTCACAAGCTGTGATGATTACTTCTGTTCTGCTAAGCTTACTACTCCACTCTCCATGAGCATCCAACAATCAAAGTCTCTACAGTTACCATAACCAAAAGATTGTTTTAAACAAGTTTAAAGGTTGTTTTCATAGGCAAAATTGAATCTGTGACTCTAAACAAGTTGATAAACAGCTCAAGGATGCAATTTAAGCCAAAAAGCTCACATCACATGGAGAAATTAAGCAATTCTTAAATATTTAATACTCTGTAATTTTTTAGACTCTAGGACTCCAAAATTTCTGACAAAGTAATTCCTAAGCCATAATTAACAAAAACAGGCAATCTTCCAAAGTCTTGCAAGGCAAAAGTAAACTGCCCACAGCACTGCCCTGTAGCAAGCA
Source organism: Lepus europaeus (assembly GCF_033115175.1). Lineage (NCBI taxonomy): Eukaryota > Metazoa > Chordata > Mammalia > Lagomorpha > Leporidae > Lepus > Lepus europaeus. The sequence goes on from NC_084835.1 coordinate 43,749,050, forward strand.
AGATGCATAGAGAAAGACACCCACAGTCAACAATGGGGCCAGAAGTGGTTTGGAGCTGGTCCAGGACTGATGTCTGCTGAAAATGGCTCTTGGACAAGAAGGTTGTGATTAGGAGATGGTGACATTTCCAGCACCCACTGATTAGCATGTCTGGAAAATCACAGAAGGAGGGTGACGAGGGCTTGATAACCAGAGTGCCTATGACCATCCTGTATTTACACACACTTATTGCTGTTCCAATCCGCAGAGTAATTCAGTCACAGCTCTGAGAGCCCACTAAGGACACAGGCCCCTAGTCAACCATTCTAGGTGGTCCCCCAAAGAAAGACTCCTACCACCTCTTGGATGGTCAAGCCAAAAAGCTACATATTCTTTTCTCTCATTGTCTCACGTGTCATTCACCAAACCCTAACAGCTCTGCTCAGAAACGTGCCCTTCATTTTGTTCATATCTCCTTTTGTCCAATGTCACAATCAACTTTCCCTTAGGCCAGTTCAACAGCCTTCTGACTCATTTCCCTACGTGATCCCTAAGCCTATCCCCTCTTCATAGTGAGTCAGGGTGATATTTCAGATCCTTTCTCTCCGCTGCTGAAAAGTCTTCAGTGTTTTCTGATTTTAGAGGCTAAATTCCAACTCCAGCTCCTATCTGGGTTCCTAGCTACCTCTCAAACGTCACTTCATGCTAGGCTTCCCTTCACTCTCGATTCTCTGCACACTGGCCTCCTTTTCCTGCCTTCCGTCACGAAGGTCAGTTCCACAGCAGGGCTTCTGCACTTGCTGTCCCCACTATCAGATCACTACTTCTCCAGATCCTCACATAGCGGAATGCATCTCATGGTTCCAACTCAACTCACGGGGCATTCCCTGACCACTACATCTTGTTCTCTAACCATGTTTATTTTCTGGATGGCCCTGCAATGCCACTGTTGCTTGCAGCTTGCCTTCCCCTCACCAGAACGTCCATGAGGAGGGAGGTATTGCTTTGTCTTCTTCACATCCCCATAGCCTGGGACAAGCACAGAACAGACACTCAGTGACTACCAGCCAAACGAATGCATGTGGCTTAGAACAGATCAGGTCCCCACTTTCCAATGTGCCCTCTTCCATTTGGAGTCAAAACTCAATTTCTTGCCTGGAAGACAAGTTGTCAATATGCAGAAGAAACATAAATCTCTCTATGACTATCCCCTCTGTCACCCTAAAACTTGGTTAGACTCTCCCACATGGAGTTCATCCCTCTGAAAATGTGAGATCCTTTGAAGACATCAGTCAAATGAAATTTAAACCTCGTTGACAAGCTAAAATGACTCTTACAGCATTGCCTTGATTTGGGGGAATGACTGTGCAAACTGTCGTTGCTGGAACTCAAAAGACTTAACAGTCTGAGTGGGTTGATCAGTACATCACATGGACTGACACAGGTGAAAATTTTTACAGTGTTAAGGAAATGTTCTAAAAGACTATTCTGTGCCATAACCAGGCATTCAACACAAGGGAAGCTTTTAAATGGGTCTCAGACCAAGGTCATTTCACCTGAATGTGTGAAGTGAACAACAGTAAAGTAGTGACAATTTTCTTCACAGCATAGTAATTTATAAATCTTTCTTACATATAAACCTTCTCTTTAGTTTCTTACAGCAGTTGCATGAGTTTGGCCAAATGTAGTTATTAGCTCTATTTTATGTAAGGGAATATGAGACTGGGTATCCCAAGAGTAAACAATAAAACTTTGATTTGGAATCCAGATCACAGAACATTAGCTTCTAAGGATGCTAATGAACCAATAAGAGAGAGATTGCAAAAAGACATTTTTTAACCCTCTGATTTTTATTTATTGATTTATTATTCATTTGTAAGGCAGGAGTGGGTGGAGGGGACAGGAGCAGGACTGAGAGGCAGAGAAACAGAAAAAGAGAGCCTTGTTCACTCCCCAAATACCCACAACAGCTAGGGCTGAGCTAGGCCAAAACCAGGAGCTCAGAACTCAACTCCGGTCTCCCACACAGGTGGCAGGGACCCAAGTACTTGAGCCTTTCAAGGTGCATTAGCAGGAAACTAGAATGGGAAACAGAGCCAGGACTCAAACCCAGACACTCTGATATGGGTTGCTGGTGCCAAAGGTAGCATCTTTACTGTGTACCAAATGCCTGTCCTTCAAAAAGCATTTGAAAAATCAATTTTATTGAAGTGTTTTATATACACACACATACACATGGTATACACTATATAATGTTAATATTTTATAAGCACTATTCAACCAATTTTCAGAAATATCAGGCTACTTTGAAGGATGCACTTTTCATGGACTTTTTGCAAATCCCTCATATGCATGGATTTCAAAATAGGTTTGAACCAAAATGAACTTATTTTTAATTCCATTTTCCATGAACCTTTTGAAGTACAATCATATATAAGCTCCTACAAACAAGATATAACCACTTCTGTCCCTTAAAAAGTCCCTTTAATGTTCCTTTGCACTCAATCCTCTCCCTCACCTCCTATTTTTGCTTTTGGCAACCACTGATCTGCTTTCAGTCACTATTGTTAGCATGCCTTTTCCAGGATGTCACATGCATGCAGTCTTAAAGTCTGAATTTGTATGTGTGTCTAACACCTTTTGCTCAGCACAGTGTTTTAAAGATTCATCCATATTAAGATGCATATTAATAGTTCATCCTGTCTTAATTGTTTTATTTTATCATCTTCGTTTGGATTGCTTCCAGTGTTGGGTTATCATGAATGTAGCCGACACAGACATTCCTGTACAAGTCTTTGTATGGATATGCATTTTCATCACTCTTCATTAAGCGCCTTTGAGTGGAATTGGTAAATCTTATGATTAGACTTTCTAATGTCATAAAAAACTGAAAACTGTGTTCCAAAGTGCTTTTGTACTTCCGCCAGTAGTGCAGGAGAGTTCTGTTTGCACCATGTCTACACCAATACTTGGTATTGTCAGTCTTCTTATATTAGCCATTTTAACAGATACAAGATGGTATCTCCTTGTGATCTGAGTTTGCATTTCCTTCATGACTAATAATATTGAGCTTCATTTTATGTGCTTACTGCCCATGTGTATAACTTCTGCAATGGGCAATCTGAAAGGCTGGAGACACAAGTAATTTTATGACTCATGTGCAAGACCATGCTTTATTTTAGAAATAATTTTGAAAAATGTAGCCTGGAAAAGGACTTAGAAAATATTCAGACTATAAGGATCAAATGTATTCAGAGGTTAAATGAAGAAAAATGAAAATAATAATATAGTGGAAATATCCATTTTTTCCCTTTAGTTTGCATCCTCTGTATTTTTAGTAGAGTCAGTCTTCCATCAAACTCAGGGGGAAAAGAGCTTGTGTCTCTGTGTGGGTACAAACTGATGAGATCTTTACTAATTATATACTGAATCGATCTTCTGTATATAAAGAGAATTGGAAATGAAAAAAAAAAAACCTGGTGTTAAATTGGAAATGGCATAGAAATTAATTTAAAAAAATATTATGTAGGATCTCTGTCTTTAATGTGCTGTACACAGTTATTTAATGCTATAACTAGTACTTCAACAGTATTTTTTTCATTTCGTGTTGCTATATGGGGGCAAACTGTTGAAATCTTTACTTAATATATACTAAACTGATCTTCTGTATATAAAGAGAATTGAAAATGAATCTTGATGTGAATGGAAGGGGAGAGGGAGCGGGAAAGGGGAGGGTTGTGGGTGGGAGGGAAGTTATGGGAGGGGGGAAGCCATTGTAACCCATAAGCTGTACTTTGGAAATTTGTATTCATTAAATAAAAGTTTAATAAATGAAAAAAAAATACAAGGTCAATGTAACAATAAAGTTACGTCATATTCTGCCAACCAACCATTGAACATTATAATAAAATTTAAAAAGAGCTCTGCTGGAAAAAAAAAATTGCATTTTTGCTGACCATGCATAGCCTTTTTTTTTCTTATCACTAATCCCTGATTAATATAGTACAACAAATATTTACATAGCATTTATATTATATTAGGTATTTTATGTAATCTACAGATGATTTAAAGTACATAGGAGTATACACATTGGCTACAAGCAAATACTGTGTCACTTTATAAAAGGGACTTGAACATTGACAGATTTTGGTATCCACAGAGGGTCCTGGATCCAATCATCCCCAGATACTAAATGTATATATTTGTAAACACTTATACAAAGTTCTAAGAGAAAGTGGATGTGGCAGATCTTGCAAAAAGGAGCAAAGACTGAATTAGCTTGATCTCAGCAGAGAAAGACAAGCTTTGTTCTCTTCACTTGCAATTATTCTCTCGTCCCTAGGTCTCATTTTATAGACCATGGGCTGAATTATTCACAGCATCTTTTTATATCTAGCCTCATAAAACTGTAAGGTGAATCCTTACAAAATTAATATTCAACAGGCTTTATATAACGCCACTTAATGCAATGCATAACTCAGGTTTTTATCACCCTAAGGCCTCTCAAGATCTATAAATGTAACCAACTTAATAAGACACCACATAGTTTAACATCATCTTCAAGACCTCCCCACCACCAAATCGTTAAATTTAGACCAGACAACCAAGCAGACATCAATGACTGAAGAGGACTATACATCAAAGGCACACTCTGCACAAAGGTGCACAGGATGAAAACCATGGTTGCATCCTTAAACACATTTGTTTTAAGAAACTCTTGGTTCTAATAAGAAGGAGCTTATCTGACTTCCCGAGCCCTCACACAGGAACACTACATATTTTTTATAGCATGTAACCTAAAAGATTATTTAATTCTTAAATAATCATGACTCCCCAGAAAGGAAGAAAAGCTGATGTATGCAATTAAATATTGTGCTTTAATCCCCACCCCAATACCTGTGTAATTTCCAACCTAAATTTTACAGATCCTTCAATCCCATGAGCACCTTTTGCAGAAAAGGAAACCAAGGCACAGACAAGTGCAATTATTAGCCTGAAGTCAAAGAGCTACAAAGGGTTGGGTGTTAAGTCACATCTTCTGGGGCCAGCACTGTGGCGTAGCAGGTGACAGCCACAGCCTCCAGTGCCAGCATCCCAGATGGGTGCCAGATCGAGTCCTGGTTGCTCCACTTGCAACCCAGCTCCCTGCTAATGCATCTGGGAAAGCAGCATAAGATGGTACAAGTGCTTGGGCCCCTGCACACACATTGAAGACCCAGAAGAAGTTCCTGGATCCTGGCTTCAGATCAGCACAGCTCCAGCCCTTACAGCCTACCTGTATATGTGAATCTCCAGAAGGAACTGTTAGCCTAGCACTGGTCAGTGGTAGATGGGTGACAGCTGTAGGAAGTGCTGTGATAAGGTTTATGATGCTACACCCTGGACCAATGGGAAAATATGTTGTGACTGATTAGTAATGTCTGCAATGAAAGATGGCAACAGCAAGTGGTACATGTAGCATATTGCTGTCCTTCCTGATCTACAGGTTTTTTTTAATGTCCTCACTTCAAATATACTTCTGGAAATAAAGGTTTGTAGGAATGAACAACCATGGAGCATCCAAGACTGCAGACACAGTGTGTGGTAAAGCTGAGATTAGAAACCACTCCTTATGGTTTGTGGCTCAGCATTCCTCTTTGCATGCCTGGCTGCCTTTCTTGTCTGGTAGGCGGGATGATTTCCTGTCTTACAACCATTCGGTGGTCCTGGCATGTTGCAACCCATTCAGATCACCTCCATAATGAATAAGTTGTGCCAGGATAATAAATCAAAAACACTCATAGCTTTGTTTCCACAGCTCTGGCAGCAGTGAGCACACAGCTGTTATGAGGATGCATATTCTATTTTGACAAAAGACAGGTGACTGGTTTTGTCACGTTGGTCTGAGATACCATAATGTGCAAAAGAGAGACAAGCAAGGAAGGAGAGATTTCTTCCCCAGACTCTCGCATAAATGGATTTCTTCTTTGCATAATGGAGCCCTAAATAAATAAAATACAAAATGAATGTTTACAATATTACAGTTGTTGAGAAACAGCTATAGAGTTCTGTTCTAATTTGCATTCTCTCCAGGAAAATGGAATTCAACATGAACTCTTATAATGGTAGGAGGAAAAAGGAATTATCATTTATTTCTTTATATATTCAACAGACACTTACTAAGTACCAGGCATATGCAAGACACCAGGGATGCAACAATGATCAGACACGGAATACTACCTGTGCTCGCATATAGTCTCTCAGGAAAGATAATGCTTAACAAGCATTGTAAAAAGTGTGTTCATACAAATTAGAATAGTATTTGGGGAGCAACTGAGTGAGGGTGAAAGACCCAGGGCTTAAGTGGAAAGGGCATATGACTTGGAGCCAGACGTGAGTGTTACAATCCTGTTTCTTGTTGCTTACTTAGTGTGTGACCTTGTACAAGTCACTTAACTTTCCCCAATTTCCTTATTGGTGAAACAAAGCTAATGATTCCTGTCCTGACAAAATTAAGCCAGATAGTGAGTTAAATGGTATCAGCTTCCCCATTTGTCAAATGACTATAAGAATCACTCTCAAAGAAGCAAACACATTGGATGTCTCAGAGAAAAAGGGGCACTCGGGCAGCGAGGGAAGAAACAGGCAGTAATTAGACGTAGTCCTGTCTTATACTTAACTACAGACTGAGACTATATAGCAAATGGGTGGTAACGACATAAAGATTCACATTCTCTGTGGCTTGTCTAGAGAGCTGTGAGCCACACATGAGAGGCACATGTTGTAATTTTCAAATTTCCAGTAGGCACATTAATACAAGTAAAAACAAAAAGGGGCAGGTGTTTGGTCCTGCAGTTAAGATAAATGTATACTATAGCATACCATATCACAGTTTGATACCTAACTCAGGCTCTTGACCCCAGCTTCCTGCTAGTGCAATGATGATGACTCAAGTGGCTGGGTCCCTGCCACCTACATAGGAGATCTGGATTGAGCACTGCCTCCCGCTTTGGGCCTGGCGCTGGCCTGGCCATTGTGAGCATCTGAAGGTTGCACCAGAAGATAGGAGTTCTCTCTGTTTGTCTCTGTCTCTCTTCCTCAAATAAATAAATAAAAACAAAGAAAGATTCTCATATTCATATATATATATATATATATATATATATATATATATATAATGTGAAAGGTGGAACATGAGAGAGAGAGAGAGAGAGAGAGACCTCAAATAGCCACAACAGCCAGGGATAGGCCAGGCAGAAGTCAAGAGCCAGAAATCCTATTCAGGTCTCTCATGGATAGCAAGGGCCCAAGCACTTGTGCCTCATCTGCTGCCTTCCCAGGCACATTAGCAAGAAGAGAGATTGGAAGTGGAGCAACTGGGACTCAAACTGGCAATCCAATATGGGATGCCAGTATAAAAAATGTCAGTTTAACCTGCTGTGCCATGATGCCAGCCACAAAAACAAATGCTTAAAAAAGAAATACATATAGTAGGTTTAATAGTATATTTAACCCAATATAGCTAGAATATTATCATTTTAACACATAACCAATATATGTTTCTTGCAGCAGTATTTTGCATTCCACTTTGTGTAATAAGCCATCAGAGTCCTTCATGAATTTTGCACTTTTACCAATAATCTCAATTTGGCTTAGCCATATTTTAGTTGCTCAGTAGCCACTTGGGGTTAATGGAAATTGGAGAACTCATCTCTAGAAGTCTGGAGATGAGAGAGTTTGTAGAAGACAAGGGCAGTCAGGTAGACTCAGAGAATAGGTGAGCTTGACTAGAAGGGCATTTAAAGACCTGACCTGGTATTTTCAATGTATTTTCTCTCCTGGCATAGATTCTTGTGTTGCAGCACCTTGCAGACGCCTTCTCCACTTGGCTAGCTCTTATCTACTCCTACAGGTGCACAGGGCACATTCTTGGATATGCTTTTCACACTCTGATGGCATGTTTGAATCCTTAGATAGTCCTTTGTTTCCTGGTATCCCCTGCCTTGGTACAGTGCACACTGGGAGGTGCATATGCATAAAAGCAAATTTCTTCTTTGCATAATACAGGCCTAAGTAAAAGACACATAAATGAAGACTTGAGCAGCCAAGCTTGGTTCCTGAAACCACTGGACTTGTCAAGGCTCTAATCTGCCCTCAAGGCTAGAGAGACAGATACTTATGAGTTAACAATGGCAGGGGCGTTCCAAGAAGACCAGTTTCAGCATGGGTTCCCAGTAGAGGAGAGATAGGCACTGTCCTGGCCATGGGGCATGGAATTCGGCAGAGATAAACTCCGTAAAGGAGGAGCAAATGGGACCTGAGCCCCCAGAGCTCTGAAAGCAGTTCCAGGCTAGGTCCACTTTCTAAGGTGAGGAGATCCATGTGGCCAAATGTGCAGAGAGTTGCACTAAAAAGAAATTTAGATGATGGATAAAGGACAAGCAAGAGAGAACACTGTGAAAAGAGAGGAGCAAAAAGCCCAGAAACCAAAGGCCCCACAACATTGTCACTAGCAAGTACCTGAATATACCTTGCGCTGGGACTCATGCTGGACCACGGTGGGGAACTGGACCCAAGTCTGTCTCCTCCTCAGTCCTGTCTCATCTCATGGCCCAGTGGTTACGTCAGGGCAACAAACTCATAAAAACAAATGAACAGGAAAAATGGACCAGATGAGGAGGCAGGAGACACATTTCTCCCACAGCCACGGGCCCTGCCCCCACAATACTCACACCAATACCAATGAGGGGAGACTCCTGGCTCAACAGCATCGTTCTGGGAACTCCTGGCCCCCATGTGGAAGGAAGTGCACTCTGGCCCACCCAACTTTCAGCACACGGGAATGCAGTCCCCATGTGGCCTGGTGCTTTCATCATTCCAAAGTTTACAGTATGGATTTTACGTAACATTTCCCAAGTTTTAAACATTTTTCACAACGTCAATTATTTAAACTTGTGCCAGGCTATAGTGTGTGAGCCAATGAAAACAGACCATGGGGCACCAGCTTCAGACTACTACTCAGGATCCAAAAAGCTCAGGATCCTGTTCTACCACTATCTGGCTATTTATAGCTTCTCAGTTCCGTTCTGTTCTGGGGCTTACATCAGAGGTATTTGACATCAGCTACATTTTGCTTCAAGGCTTAATTCACATGGATTATGTGCCCATGTACTATCTTTCTGTGGCTATGAAAAAATACCTGAGGCTGGGTACTTCACAAAGAAAAGAGGCTCATTTAGTTTAGTTCTGGAGGCCCATTGTGGTCATGGTACCAGCACATGGCTAAAGCCTGATGAGGCCACCTTGGCTGTGTTGCATAACAGACATCATCATGGCAGGGAGAGATCACATGGTGAGATAGGAAGCTAGAAAGAACAGAAATGGCCCAGCCTTGCTCTTTTATTAGCAACTTCCTTGTGAGAACTAACAGGAGTCCCATCAGAGCTACCTTAATCCCTTTCTAGGGAGGGAGCCCAATGGCCTGATGACTTCTCTCTAGGCCCCACCTCTTAAAGGTTCCACTACCTCTCAACATCACCACACTGGGGACCAAGCCTTCAACACATGAACCCTTGGAGGAGAAGCCACATCTAAACCACTGCAGCCCCTTAAAGGCTTAGTAGAGTTTTTGGTCCACAGTAAAGACAGTTAATAGCTGGCATTAGCTAGCTCTAAAGAATTTCTGAGATTCATTTCTTGCATTATGTAGAGGTCAAATCACAGAATGCCTCCAGAGACAAAACAGCTGAAACAAGGCTCCTCTCCCTGCCTCTTGATTTCTGTTTCACAACTTAGAACAAGGACACTTCTATTTTAAATCACCAATTCATGACACTCAACGTGGTTGCACACAGGATTTAACAAAAACAAACAGAAAACAAAACAAAACCACAAACAAACAAGAAAAGACTAGACTACATAGAAGGGTAGGTTGGTACAAGTCTTCAAGAAAGCAGTTTGATTATGCCTAGAAAAAGAATGAAACAATCTGTATGTCTTTTGACTCAGCTATTCTATTTGAAGGAATTTAGCCAAAGGAGAAAATGCTGGTTTTTCCATAAAGATTTAGTCCCAAGAAATCTTTATGACAGTAGAATCCATAATGGAAACAATTAAGAAAATTAAATGCCCATAAATCGGCATTGCTAGGGGGTTGGTTGCAAAACTTATGCTACATTAGGCTGATTTTTTCCATCACAGCCCCCTCTGCAACTTTCAGAGCACGTATTGTGTCCTTTGTGTCTCCTGCAGTAAATTCCCTGAGAGCAGTGTCCTTGTTTTTCTTGTTCACCATTGTTTGCACTGCTGTATATGTGTTGGCACATTATAGAGACCAATAAATATTTAAGTACATACAAGATAGCTTAGGTATTGTATTTCCATTTTGGTAAAAAAAAAAAAAAAGGAAAAAAAAGCAGGTATTTCTGGAAGTATGTTATTAGTGCTTTTCCCTAGATCAAGGCTTAGCAAACTATAGTCCCTGTGCTAACTAAATAAAGTTGCATTGGAACACAGCCACATTCATTCTTTTACATTTTATCTATGGCTACTTTTGAACTAAAATGACAGAGCTGAGTAGTTGTGATTGAGACCTTACAGCCTGCAGAGCTGAAAATATTCTCCATCTGAACATTTAGAGAAAACTTGCTGATCCCTGTAGTAGATGGTAAACGTTCCTTCTGAGTACTTTAATTAGTGTGTGTGTGTGTGTGTACCGATTGATAGAAGGCTAGATAGCCAGATAAGCAGATAATTACAATGAACATGTATATTCAGTGTGACTTTAACTGGGTAAGGGAACAACAAGTGGCTTTTATTTTCTTCTTTGATCTCATTTGTATTTTCCAAATTTCCCAGAATACACATGCTTTACATTTGTAATAAGAAAAAGAGAAACAGGTGACACTGAGGAGAAACAGAAAAGAAAATATCAGACTACACAAATAACAGCAATGTTTCTAAAATCTTTGAGTTGTATATACTTGGGAGCCTGGGGGTGTGTCCTGTTCGGCACACACTTGTCATTCCACTAAAATGGTGACAGCGCTAAGGCGGAAGGATTAAAATCTACAGACATTCTTCCCCTAAAGTGTTTACATTGCCCCCCAACTTGGTATGGATGCTTTTTCTTTACATTAAAAATTTTCAAAAATAATCCACTCTATCATTTCTACCCAGATTAGAGAAGATGTTTTCTGCATTCGTGGCTGACATCACATGTCATGGCAAGGCTGACAGCTTCCACCTCCTGCTTCTACCACTGCCTCTCTGCTTTTCTGCCAACATATGGGTGAAGGGAGCACCCTGGGCCACCTTCAACAATGGAGGAACAAGGAGCTAAGTCCTGGTCTCTGGGCCTCTGGGCTCCACCAAAAAGGAGCACCTGGCACCCGTAGAGCCCATCTTTCTCGGCTTTTCTCCTTCTACTGCTCAATTTCCCCATCCCTTTCTCTTGGCTTCCTGGGAATTTGTTTCTAACTTCACTTCCTACAACCAAGATATTGTTTCAGGTTCTTCTTTGGAGGAACTCAGATTATGAGAGTTGACAAGCAACTAACAAGCCAACAATGAGAATTACATCACAAACCCCAGAAAGCTCTCCCAGATGATGTCAAACAGCATTTTTCAAAAGATTCCAGGACACAGTCATTCATCTATACAACTATTTATTAGACTTCTACACAGGGCCACACACATCATGAGCTTGCAAAGAAGCTGTCTACATTCACAGAGCATAAGACATTAAGCAGTGATTCTGCAAACTATTCTAGAAAAGCATAGGAAAGACTACCCCACTCTGAGATTCAGTAGGGTTTCCTGAGAAGACATTTAAACAGGTCCCTAAATTCAGAGTTAGCCAAAGATTGGGGAAGGCCTACAATGTTTCCTCTGTGTACAAAGGCTGAACAAGGAAGGGAGACATTTGATGGGATGATTAGCCAGAGTTTGAAGATTTCCAAAAACTATACAGCCACCTAATAGTCTCCCCTTTCATCTTATATGAATACCCCAGGAGCTGAACAAATGCTTGGATACCTTTGAGACATGAATTACTGGGAAGACCAGAGTTGCCATTCCGATTTCAACATGGCCAGGAGAAACATCCTTGCAATCTTAAGCAGTGCATTCTTGTTAGCTGGGGAGTTTGGATCTTGTACCACCTGGCAAAAAGAACTCTAACTTGTTTCAAATGCCCATAGCATCTGGTTCACAAAGATGTCACTCTCAGTTGGTTTGTAGGGCACCAGTCTGCAGATTCTCCCTGAAGAAACCTCAGAAGAATCTGATCCTTGCATACCTACAGGGCACACACGTTTCCTGGGATTCTGAGTCAGCTTGACTTCCTCCTGAACACATGCTCTTTTGCACAGTGCTTTCTGTGCTAAGAAAATGCCATAAATATATCTTTGGAGCCTCTATGTTTGTGATCGATTGCCTTTTTTCTTGCAGCAACCTTGTAAGGGGTTTGCTTCATATTTTTAGTATTCTCACTGCATACTAATACTTCAAACATTTTAGTAAATTATGGCGCTCTGGTTCCTACTTCAGAATCATTTAACTGATTTAATGAGCTCTGTCTAATTATTGTATTCCACCTTTCATGTGAGAGTGCAGCAGGGTTTGGGCTGAAATAGCTCAAACCCTCAGGAAGGGAAAAATGAGGATGGGTCATGTGGGACTCAAAACAACTGATTTTACACCAGATATCAATCTTTGGAAGACACATTTATAGATGTGTGTGGACCTTCCTTCATTCATTCACAATTCATCACTCATTTATAAAATGCTTGTAAAATCCAGGCATTGTGAAAGACACTAGGACAGTATAAATGGTGTTCTCTTAAGGTGGCATCCCTCTCCTGGGGGACATAAAACACAGTGGGTAAGGACTCTGGAGCCAGACTGTGTACAGTCATCACTTGCTCTCAAGGGGATTGGTTCCAGTGCTCCCTGCAGATTCTAAAATCCATGGATGCTGAAGTCCTTTATATAACATGGTGTAGTAGTCACATACTACCTGCACACATCCTCCCACATGATTCCTTGTAATACCTAAGACCACGTAAAGGCTGTGAAAATAGTTGTTATATTGTACGATTTAGGGAATAATAATAAGAAAAAGTATATGCAGGGTCATGACAGATGCAGAGTATTTTTTCCAGATATTTTTATAGGTTTATTTATTTATTTATTTTAAAGACAGAGTGACAGAGAAAAAAGAGAGAGAAAAAGATCTCCCATCTGCTCATTCATTTCCCAAAGGCCTACAGTAGCCAGGGTTGAGTCAGGCTGAAGCCAGAAGCCAGGAACTCCAACCAGGTCTCCTAACTGGGTGACAGGGACTCAAGTACTTTAGCTATCCCTGGCACATCAGCAGGAAGCTGGATAGGAAGTGGAGTAGGCAAGTCTCCCACATGGGTAGCAGGTACCCAAACTCTAGAATCATCATCTATTGATTCCCAGGGTGCATATCAGCAGGAAATGGAATCAGGCAGAGGTGAGACTCAAACCCAGGCACTCAAACCCAAGTTGGGTCCTAAACCACACTGTCAAATGCCCAACACATGGGTTCACCATTTCTTAGCCATGTAACCTTGGGCAAGCCGATTAACCAATTTGTGTTTCAGTTTCCCTATCTGTAAAATGGGGCCTAAGGTAATATCTACTTCCACTGTACTGCTGTGGACATTAAACCAGTTAGTATATACAAAACAAGTTAAGACTGCCTGGGACGCATTGGACATTGGGTAACTGCAGCCTCTTTTGTGTGTAACTAACTCATGGCCATCACAGTGTCTTTATCCATCTCGTTAGTCACTATTATTTATTTTTATTCATTGTTTGTCTCCTTCATCAAATCACAGGCTCCATGAAGACAACGCCTAAATAGCTGGGGCCCAGCATTGTGCTTGGCTTCCAGAAAGGCACAAGTAAATGTTTGTTGAATGAGCAAACCAACCAATAAATGATTCTCTGTCAAGACTCCTAACTCTACTCACTCGGCTCAAACCTTTGGCTTCAGAGATCCTCATCACATATGTCTATCAAATGCCGTTTGTTGGAAATTCCACATGGTTTTACATCCAGATGGTGCCCATGACAAAAGGAAGGCATTCTGGCGTGCACGAAACTCACACTGCCAGATGACGAGTCAATTCACTGTATTATTCATCTTCAAATGCTGCCAGCGAACTGATTGCTGTCAGCTGAGCTTCACAATGGTCAAGTGGAGAGGCTGATTTTTAATGAAGCTGGTAGCATCATTAGAGAGAGGATGCTGTGGCAGGAGGATGAGGGTAACAAAAATAGATATTTCTCAATTTCGTCTTGGCTTTGCAACACTGAGCAAGTCACTTCATCCTTGGGGCCTTCAGCTTGCTGTTTTTGTAAATGGAGAACACAAATTGTCATCAGTAATTCCCAAACCTGGTTGTGCACTAGAATCTTCTGGGAAGCTTTGCAAAATCTAGCTTTTGTTTTGTAAAAGGCCAGAAAAGTAAATTTTTTAGGCTTTCCAGCTTTATATGATCTCCTTCACAACCACTTACGCTCAACAGTCACTATGTAGCCAAAGCAGACACATTCAATAAGTAGATGAATGTGCTGGCTGCATGGGAGGCTTACCCCGGGCCACCATTTGCTGAGGCCTGCTCTGGGCCACCTGTGGCCTCTCAGCATGAGGATCAGTCCTCTGCATATTTACAAAACCTCCTCCAAGTAATTTAGAGTAGCTGATACATTTGGAGCCACCAGATTAAACTATCAATAAGGCTCCTGCCAGCTCTCAAGTTAAGAATCTATATTTCTTATTTTCACTGTGAAAAATGACTACTCTTACTCAATGCTATCTAGACAGTAATTTTAATAGTCTTTCAAACGTATCAAATGTGGGTATTAGCTTTCTATCCTTGAAGCATCTGAGGTTTTTTTTTTTTTTTTTTACTCTCTGAAAATTCAATTCTCTAGCAGAAGTCTGAATAGTTCCTTTCACTGTGTTTAGAAGTGAAGCGCTTCTCTCGGTGTGTGATATCCCTGCCAGTTCTCTGACAATTCTATTGCTAAGTTGCCAATTAGAAGTTTAATATCATCTCTTTCAGCACTAAAGCAACACAAAACAGGTGAGCCTCCACTTGAAGAAAGAATACTACACAAAATTGTGAAATTATTAACAGTTAAGTATGTATGGTGTATGGACTAAATTTCCTTTGTAGAGGGAACTCTTTTTATACTAAATTCAGGGTTGTTGGGTGACAATACATCCAGATTTTCTAAGACAGCCCCAGTTTTCTGCTGTTGTCTCTGAGTAATTAACATAGTACCCCTCTCACTCTCACAATTGTCCCACTTGGCTAATGAACCATATAGCTAGCTATCCTTCTTACAGGTAACCTTGGGAAAAAAATAGTAAAAATGACTGCTCCATTTGTTTTATTCTTACCAAGAGGCAGGCACAGCTTTGAGGGCCTTATTAATAATAACTCACTTAATCCTCAGAATATTTTTGCTGATAGGTGATGTTCTTTGGTGGGATTTCCCTAAAAGCAGACCCTGAAAGGTGGAATTTGGAACAAATTTGGGGGAGCTGGGTGGGGAGCAGATGTTTTCAGGAAGCAGCGGTAGGGGACTGAGGAATTAAGACAGGGAAGAGAAGGAAGCTGGCATGAGTGGGTTACCATTGTTCGTAACCAGGCCCAGTCCATGGATAACCCTCTGAGATACGGTGTGAACAAGCCTCAGTTTTATCCCACAGCTCACATCCCTCACTGGTTGAGGGTCATTTCAAATGTTCACTCTCCTCCTGCATATCCAGACCATCCACAGTGATAAAAGAGCTCGTTCTTGCCCTAGACAGTTTCCTCAAGCCAAAGACACAAAGAGCCCTGCCAGCGTGCAGAACTGCCTGCTGGCAACCTGCAGGGTAGTAGGATCAACAGTGAAGCTACAGGGAGACTGAGGTTTACACAGGTTAAGCCACTTGCCCAAAGCTGCAAAATCGGCGAGTGGGTGGAGGGGACAGGATCACGACCCAGCACACTGGCTCTGTAGTTTTCTCTTAACCATAGCATGTCCATAGCTGGGCCGACACCTGTGCCAGGTGTACAAACATTGGCATTTAAAGTTCACCAAAATTTTCATTTAATGTGTGATATGCAAGACAATGACTGAAGTACACTATATATCACCTTTGTGGGGGATAAATATTATCTTTGGCTTATAAATAAGGAAGTTAAGGCTGCATTTAGGTTAAGGAGTGAGTTGAAATGATGCAACCTAAGAAAAAAATCAGAGCTGGGATTTGAAGAAGGCTGCATCTAGGTCCAAGCCCTAGTCTCTTTGATAAAATGCTCCACTTAAAACTTATCTGAACAAAAATCCCCAGGGTTGACATTTGGCACAGTGGTTAAGATACCACTTGGGGTACCTGCATTCCATATAGGAATGCCTGGGCTGGAGTCCCAGCTCTGCTTCCTGTTCCAATTTCCTGCTAATATGTGTCCTGGGAAGCAGCAGGTAATGGTTCAAGTAATTGGGTCTTCCCACCCATGTGAAAGAGCCAGATGAGTTCTTGGCTCCTGATTCGGCTAGGCACAGCCCTGGCTGTTGCAGGCATTTGGGAAGTGAACCACCAGATGGAAGATCTCTTCCTATCTATTTCTCTCTCCTTCTCTCCTTCTCTCCTTCTCTCCCTCTCTCCCTCTCTTCCTCCCTGCCACCCCTATTCTCTACCTTTTAAATAAACAGTTTTTTTTTTAATCCCACAATAAGCAATAACCATGATTCTAAGGAATCCCAATGGCAAATGTTGGCTGATGATACAAAAGGTTGAGGGGGCAAGGAAATGTGTTCAGGAAAGGCAATCCCTTCACAGTGAAATGACTGACAGCTTTACTTCCTAAGTAGAGCTTAGAAAGGCTATTAGAAATCTACCCAGGAGGAAAATTCCTGGGCCTTTCAGGAGACCCCTGATCATTGACCCACAGCAGGGTAGGCTACTGAAACTCTACACTGGAAGCAAGCAACAAACAGGCAAAGCCTTACCTTGACTCATTGGGAAATGTACGCTACACCTTTCTTGAACTCATTCACTCATTCAAAAAAAATTTTTGGCAACACTACAGACAGACTCTGTGATTCTCAATTCTCAATAAGGCTGGCTTTCTGATTAAATGGTTGCTCAATCTGTATTCAACTTTTGTCATAGTGATTTCAAATATATGCTGGTCATTGTTTTTAGCCCACTGATAGCTATCTGATCAAAAATGGCTAGGAGGTTCTCTGATATGTATTGGTCATTTACAGAGCATCTTGAAAATGCACTAGCTTGGGCAATGAATATAGTAGGATAACACTATCAGTGCCCTTCCATGTACAATGCCCAGAGGTCAGAAAGAACATGCTCACCTATAACTGATTTCCAAGGCTGGTAAGACCTGGAAAGGTTGTCTCTTGTTTCTTTTCTGTAACAAGAAACTGGGAGCCAAGATTAAAGACTAAGCAACTGCTCAGTCTGCAGGAGTTTGAAAATGTTTTCAACATAGAGCTGCCTTTCCTTTTCTTCTTTTAAACTTTTTGCCCTATCATTTTTTTTTAAAGATTTATTTATTTATTTGGATGTCAGAGTTACACAGAGAGAAAGAGAGGTCTTCTATCCACTGGTTCACTCCCCAACTGGCCACAATGGCGAGAGCTGTGCCAATCCGAAGCAAGGAGCCAGGAGCTTCTTCCGGGTCTCCCACGTGGGTACAGGGACCCAAGGACTTGGGCCATCTTCCACTGTTTTCCCAGGCCATAGCAGAGAGCTGGATTGGAAGAGGAGCAGCTGGGACATGAACCAGTGCCCATATGAAACGCCAGCAATGCAGGCAGCGGCTTTACCCGCTATGCCACAGCACCAGCCCCAAGCTGCCTTTCTTATAAAAGTGGTTTGGCTAACATAGAAGGGATAATAGAACATTTTGTATTAAGAGTGGAACTACTTTGCAATAAATTAATGAAAATTAATGAAGGAATTAACGGAAAAATCACTGATTCCCGGCCTCTACAACGGGGCTCCTCAGAGAGTACACCATCCATGAATCGGTCTTGGCAAAACAAAATTAAACCTGAATCTGACTGAATCCCTAGATACATCTACAATGACCACTAAACAGAAGAATATGGTAAATTATACCATGAGGATGAAATTAGCAAAATCCAGACTGTGAGAAACCCTATAGCTCAAATAACACAGATTCTTTAACATCTAATTTGCAGGGCAGGGAGTGTTTAGCCCAGCACCGGTTAAGGTGCCTGCATCTCATATCAAAGTAACTTGTGTTTGACACCTGGCTCCAGCTCCTGACTCCAGCTTCCTGCTAATGCAGACCCTGGGTGGCAGCAGTGCTGCCTCAAGTGCGTACTTGTCACTTGGGAGCTCCAAACTGAGATGCTGGGCTCCCAGCTTCAGTTCCCTACCTCTGGGCCACTGTGGGCACTGGGGGAGTGAACTAGTGGAGCTTTCTCTCTCCGTGTACTCATCTCTCTCTCTCTCTCTCTCTCTCTCTCTCTCCCTCCCTCCCTCCCTCCCTCCCTTTCTCTTTCTCTTTCTCTCTCTAATAAATAAATTTTAAAAATTAACTTGCAAGGGGAAAATCCAAAACAAATGGGAGGGAAAACTCCTGACTTTGGATCAGCTCAGCTCCGGCCATTGCGGACATTTGGGGAGTGAACCAGCGGATGGTAAACATCTCTTTCTCTCTTTTCCTCTCTCCTTCTCTCTTTGTAATGCTGCCTCTCATATAAATAAATCTTTTTTTAAAAGAGTGACATTATAGATATATCAACCAATCCCAACAGACTGGCGTTATCTGGACTTTAATTCAAAAAATATGTAAAAAGGATGTAGCACAGTTACCATGGATTGGACTATCCTTAAATGTTTTAAGAGTAAGATTATGTTGGTGGAAAAACAGTGGAGACATACAATGAAACAATTATAGAAGAAATGATAAGACACCTGAGATAGGCTACAAAATAATGAGCAAAGAGATGGCGATAGAAATTCTGCACGGTTGGTTACCAGTTGAGAACTGTTGAAGCCAGGTGCTGGGTACAGGGTTGATCACAACACTGCTTTGCCTTTTGTAGATGCCCACACTGTATAAAATGCCAGTCCTTTTTTGGAGGGGAGGGCTGACCAAAGGCATATTTTATTAAATGGCTTTAAATTATAAAGAGTGAAATGCTTCGCTGTGTTTTCTTAGAAACTAACTGTTAAGATTACAGAGTCCTGCACAACCTGGAGACACAAAGTGAATGCTGAAAGACTAGAGGGCACTCCAGGTGTGGGATTTAGAAAGTCAGTCCTTGGAGTGAATGGCACCGTAGCTCTGGCAGCAGATACCAGGAATGACGCTCTGGAGATCAGGCAGGGACACTCTGTGGTCGCCAGTGGACAGATGAGGGGCCCAGTCCAGATGGGATCTTTAAATTCTAGTGTTTATCTTCCACTGCTCAAGCCTCTGTCTTCATAAATGGTAATTCCAATGACTTCTCTCAATGGGATCTGTCAGCAGGAGGACTTGGAGAGAACAGATCTCTGTTTTGCTCTTGAATGGACTTGGAGATCTTGAAACATTCTCACAATGAGTCTCCATGCATAAGAAAACAGTATGGGCTGTTAAACAGGCCAGACAGCCTTCAAGATAGGACTGGCCCCCAAGCTTCTAGGCTTGTGCGCAAAGGTTATTTAGAGTTCGAACTGTTTCTTCAAAGTTCTGCCTGTCAATCTGGTTCTCCAGCTCCTCGGGGAACTCTGCAGCTTCCCGGAATGATTACCTTCCTGGAACTGGGCGCCTGCTGCAGCCTGAAGGCGAGGTCTGGACCTGCTTTTGCGTGGCAGGTTCACAGGGTGAAAGGGGCACCACAGGTCAGATCCCCTGGCTGGACCCAGGGCTCCACTGGCCAACCAAAGCAGCCCCAGGCCACTTCCGCCCCGGCTCCCCTTCACCCATGCTGTCACACGCAGCCTTTAGCCACCGCCCCCAGTACAGCTGCTGTGCCCCCCACAGCCCAGTTTGGCATAGGAAACAGCAACCCACCTCATCTCAAATCCCAGTCTCTAAGAGGTTTTAAACCGCTTCCTCGGGCAGCATGAACACACTCACAGAACATGCTCAGCTGTGTGCATCTCACTCCCACAGAGGGTCCAGCTGCAGTTCCAAGGCACTGCAGAGCCAGAAAGACCATGTGGCCAGCTACAAGCTGAGCTGCAGTCTGGCCCTGCAACTGGACAAGTTACTGTCATTCTCTGAGCTCAACTTTTCCCATCTCTGGAATGATGCTAACATGAAGGAACTTCAGAAAGTTTACAAAAAAGGGAATTAAAATTTAAGTTTATTTTGGTGCAAAAATTATTTTGAGATTTATGCAAAGTTTTTTCATAATATGAATTTCCCATGAATTAGCCTGTCATATCATCATGAACATTTGGTGACAGCCATTTTGGAAAAAGTTGGAAGCATTTTCATTAAGATCCAGAAACAAACAACGGTGCCCACTTTCATGATTGCTATTCAATATAGTCATGGAAGTTTTAGCCAGAGCCTTTAGGCAGAAAAATAAATCAAAGGGATACAAATTGGAAAGGAGGATGTCAAATTATGTCTGTTTGCAGATGACATGTTTCAATACAGTGAAACCAAAAGATTCCACTGAGAGACTATTGGAACTCATAAAAGAGTTTGGTCAAGTGGCAGGTTATAAAATTAACACAAAAAAATCAATAGGCTTTGTATACAGACAATGCCATGACTGAAAAAGAAATTTCTAAGATCAGTGTCATTTACAATAGCTACAAAAAATGTAAATAGCTTGGAGTAAATTTTATCGAGTAGGTGAAAGATCTTTATGATGAAAAATACAAAACATTAAAGAAATAGAAGATGGAAAAAATGGAAAAATCTTCCATGTTCATGGATTTGAAGAAGTAATATAATCAAAATGTCCATACTATTGAAAGCAATTTACAGATTCAATGAGATCCCAATCAAAATACTAATGACATTCTTCTCAGATCTAGAAAAAAATGCTAAAATTCATATGGAAACACAAGAGACCCAAATAGCTAAAGCAATCTTACACAACAAAAACAAAGCCGGAAGCATAAGTATACCATATTTCAAGACATACTACAGGGCAGTCATAATCAAAACAGCTTGGTACTAGAACACACACATATACACAAGAGACATATAAACCAATGGAACAGAATGGAAATTCCAGAAATCAATCCAAACATTTACAACCAACTAATCTTTGACAAAGGAGCTAAAATCAATCCCTGGAGCAAGGACAGTCTTTTCAACAAATGGTGCTGGGAAAATTGGATCTCCACATGCAAAAGTATGAAACAAGACCTCTAGCTTACACCTTACAGAAAAATCCACTCAAAATGGGTTAAGGACCTAAATCTATGACCCGATACCATTAAACTACTGGAGAACATTGGGGACACTCTGCAAGATACTGACATAGGCAAATACTTCTTTAAAACACCCCAGAATCACAATCAAAGTCAAAATAGACAAATGGGATTACATTGAGAAGCTTCTTCACTGCAAAGGAAACACTCAGCATAGTGAAGAAGCAAACTGACAGATTGGGAGAAAATATTTGCAAACTATGAAACTGATAAAGGATTAATATCCAGAATCTGCAAAGAACTCAAAAACAGCACAAAGCAGTTCAGAAATGGGCAAAGGACTTGAACAGGCATTTTTCAAAAGAAGAAATTCAAATGGCCAACAGACACTTGAAAAAATGTTCAGGATCACTTGCCATCAGGGAAATGCAAATCAAAACCACAAAGAGGTTCCACCTCACCCCAGTCAGAATGGCTCTCATACAGAAATTAACAAACAATACATGCCAGTGAGGATGTGGAGAAAACAGTACCCTAATCCACTGTTGATGGGAATGTAAACTAGCACAGCCATTGTGGAAGAGAGTATGGAGATATCTCAGAAAACTGAAAATAGATCTACCATATGACTTGGTAATCGTACTTCTGAGAATTTACTCAAATGAAATGAAATCTGCATACAAAAGAGCTTTCCGTACCCCTGTGTCTATTGCAGCTCAATTCACAAAAGCTAAGATATGGAATCAACTCAGATGCCCATCAACTGATGATCAGATAAAGAAATTGTGATAGATAAATAGGTAGGTAGATAGATAGATAGATAGACAGACAGAAACAAAGAAAGGAAGTTTGGAACACTACTCAACTGTGAAAAAGAATGAAATCCTGGCTGGCGCCATGGCTCAATAGGCTAATCCTCCGCCTGCGGCGCCAGCACACTAGGTTCTAGTCCCAGTCAGGGCGCCGGATTCTGTCCCGGTTGTCCCTCTTCCAGTCCAGCTCTCTGCTGTGGCCCAGGAGTGCAGTGGAGGATGGCCCAAGTCCTTCGGCCTGCACCCCATGGGAGACCAGGATAAGCACCTGGCTCCTGCCTTTGGATCGGCACGGTGCGCCAGCCGCAGCACACCAGCCGCGGCGGCCATTGGAGGGTGAACCAACGGCAAAGGAAGACCTTTTTCTCTGTCTCTCTCACTATCCACTCTGCCTGTCCAAAAAAAAAAAAAAAAAAAAAGAAATCCTGTCTTCTGCAACAAAATGGATGCAACTAGAAACTATTACACTTAGTGAAATAAGACAGTCCCAAAAGACAAATAAATACCACGTTTTCCCTGCTCTGTGGTAATTAACAAAGTATCAAACATATAAAGTATAAGAGTAAAATTCATACTCTGAGATTTGATGATTGTTTTTAGCCCTTGACTCTACAATTAAGGAATAGTTTTTTATTCTTACTATTGTTGAACTCTTCAATTCCTGTAGGGTTAATCTTTTTTTTTTCTTTTAAGATTTATTTGGAAGATAGAGTCAGAGAGAGGCAGAGGGAGAGGGAGAGGTGGGGAGAGAGAGAGAGTGAGAGAGAGTCTTTCATCTGCTGGAACATTCCCCAAATTGCCACAAAGGCCAGAACTGTGCCAATCTGGAGCCAGGAGCAGAAGGTTCTTCTGGGTCTTCCACATGGGTGCAGGGGTCCAAGGACTTGGGCCATCTTCTACTGTTTTCCCAGGCCAAAGCAGAGAGCTGGATTGGAAGCGGAGCAGCTGGGACTCGAACCAGTGCCCATATGGGATGCTGGCACTGCAGGCTGTAGCTTTACCTGCTACACCACTGTGCAAGCCCCTGTAGGGTTAATCATATGAGTATAAAATAAACTGAAGAGCATCATAAAAATAAGAGAAAGAATAAGAAAGGAAGGAGGGGGAAGGCTGGGTGGGTGTGAGGGTGGGCAGGAAGCATCACTATGTTTCTAAATCTGTATATATGAAATACATGAAAATTGTTCACCTTAAAAAATTAAATCAAACATTAAAAAATGCTAGAGTGAGAGAGAGAGAAAGAGAGAGATCCATCTATTTCAGGGGCTGGCATTATGGTGCAGCAGGTTAAGCCAACATTTGCCACACCAGAATCTGGTCTCAGACTGCCAGTTTGAGTCCATGCTGCTCTGCTTCTAGTCCAGCTAACAACTAATGCACCCGGGGAAAGCAATGGAAGATGGTCCAAGAGCTTGGGCCCCTGCCACCTATGTGGGAGATTAGGACAGTTTCAGCTCCTGTCTTTGACCTGGCCCAGTGCTGGCTGTTGCGGCCACTTGGGGAATGAACCGGTGGACAGACTATATTCTCTCTCTCTCTCTCTCTCTCTCTCTCTCTGATACTTTTCAACTCAAATAAATAAAATAAAATACAATAAACATTTTTTTAAAACAGAGAGAGAGCCACTCTACTGTGTAGGCAGTAAAATATGTCATTGAAATCAAGCATCCTGTTTTTCAATGCTAGCTCTACCATATACCAGCTACTCAACCTTCAGCAAGTCACTTGAACCAGTCAAGCCTCAGTGTTTCAGCCCATTAAACAGGTTAATAAAAAATGTGCCTAGGGCTTTCAGGAGAAATCAATGAGGTGACCACAGTCACAGTGCCAGAGCCCCTCTCCATCCCAACATACACTTTCCAGCTCTGGAGGAGGAACAGGACTGGTCTGTGAAAACATCCTCCTCTCTTGACCATGACTAATTTAACATATGGCATCCACACAGGGTGGGTGGGATTCCAGCGTGGGGCCTTCTGTTGCAAGCGCTAAAAAATGAGTGACTCTTGCTCTTAGACACTGAAGAAGTAGGAGTCAGCCAGGAAATGTTGAGCCCCTACATGAAGACAGTTCATAAATGTCGAGAAAAGCAGATTTAAGGAAGCACTGACCTGGGTCTGAAGCTCCTACTCTAAATTTCAGCCATATAAGCAAATATGTTCTCCTATTGGCCTAAGCCATTCTGTACTAATTACTATGAGCATAGTTTGACAAAGAGCAAACGCTCAACTGATGTTATTTAAGATCACTGCTAAGACGCAAGCTAATCATACTTCTCTTGAGACTTTTTCTCTTGTTGCATTGCTTGGATAACTTAATGGTTTTTTTAAGTATACCCAAAACAGAATAAAAATAACAAATGTTCATGAACTCCAACAATTATCAATTCATAGGTAGTCCTATTTTTTCTATATTGCCTCCCAGTTCCTCTTTCCTATATTATCCTGAGGCAAATCTCCAATATGTACTTTCCCATTCATATTTTTTTCAGATCCTTTGTAACATTTTCTTATGTAATAGACATTGTTGGTAGCCTACCCATCATTTATTGCCTCAATTATGTCACCTATTGATGTTCATTTCTTAATCCCTCTCCACACAGAGAAATGGATTTTCTTCAAAGCCCAGAGGTGGGACCTGTCTGTAGGGGTCACTTCAGGTCACTTCATTCCCCTCACGAGAAACAGGGTCCATCAGCAACTCAACACTGGCCACTGAAACACAAATGGGACTCTACTAGGGAAGGGAGATAACTTCAGGGCCATTGTCTGTTCTACTAAGAGGAAGCCACAAAAACAACAGGTTCTCTTCTTCCTATGACTGTTGTCCTGTGTGGATGTGATGCTCAGAACTGGAACAGTCATCTTTACCACTGCCCTGAAGATGAAGCAAATAGCAAGGATGGCAGAAGACAAGGGGAGGAAGCTGAGTCTTTATTATTGTGCCACTGAATTTGGTATCCTGAAGACTTAAAACTCTGCTGTGTTTTGCAGCCTGAGTCCAAGGGCCTTTTACTTGCTTCTGGCAGCATCCAATTTTGCAATGAATAGAAGACCTATGACTTGTACAGTGACTTGTACAGAGATTTGTATAGTATGTTTCAAAAGCTAAGCAAACAATCAGATTATGGTGATATAACAAAGATATCTTAAAATGCAGTGGCTTACACCAAACAGAAGCAGACTTCTTCCCCATGGAAGAGTTCACGTAGAGGGTCCTGGGCAGCTCTGCAATCACCAGGACCCAGTATTCTTTGCTATCCTTGGCATGCAGCCTCCATCTTCTTGGCTCAGCCAGTGGATTCTGGCTCCTACCAGGACATACACTCCAGCCATGGGAAGAGGAAAGAGATATGCAGACACCCAATCCTTTTAAGAGCAAAATCCAGAAGCTAACTGCAAACATCTCACTTCCTTGGTAAGAACTCAGTCATGTGGCAAGAACCAACTGCAAGGAAGGCTGGGAAATGTAGTTCCTATTCTGGTTGGTCATGTGCCAGTTCTATTACCACAAGAAAAATGGAAAATAAATATAGGGCACAGCTAGCAGACTCAGCTACAAAAGAAGCACAGAGGGTTAATTTGATTTGATTCAAGTGACCCTTTTTAATTAAAACAACTTCAGAAGGTAACCAAGATCTAGAAAAAACATTTCAAGCACCCCAACACCAATGATTTAGCAGAATCTATTCACTTAGATGCCAATATACATCCCTTTCATTCCTTCCTTTTTTTTTTTTAAGGTGGATTTTGGAAGGATCCTGACAACTGCTAATACCTTGTAAACCCAGCTTATTACATGGTGTATGTGAAATTAATAACTGAAATTCACAATTTCCTTTCATTTCAAATGTCTTTCCTCAATTAAATGGCACAACAGTGGTTTAATTACATTCTGCTAGACAGTCTCCAGAATCCCATAGCAAGTTCCCATTTCACAAGATTAGTATTAATCAGAGTAATCCAATTTACAGAAAAATAAAGAGAGACGAATAGAGAACAATGAGAGAGTTGGCAGGGAGCACAGGATTCTATATCTCCAGTGAAACGCTGTCAATAAAGGGTTGATACAGTTAAGATATAAGCGAGACTTTGATACAGCAGCGGCAGGCTTTAAATGATGCATGAGAAGCCACCAAAGCAAATCCCTTTCTCCATGGTCCCCTCAGGGTCAAGTACCATGTTTCAATTATAATTTCACCAAATTGCTGTGTTGAGGTGACTGTTTCAGATGAATAGCAGCACAGTGCGGCTCTCTGTGGGGCAGGATCAGAAATCCAGTTTGGAGATTTGTTGAAATCTACCCCAAGACACTCGGCTGCAAAACACATTAAAGACTTGGAGATGATGGGAATATATGTGATTGGTATTCCCCAAAGAGGTTAGTTTTGTAGAAAACAAGTTTATTATTTATGGTAGCAAATACAGTTTCTCAGTACAGCCACGGAGGCATCTTTCAATTGCATCAGGAAGGCACCACAGGGCAGTCCATTATGTAGATCATATTTACAATAATAGGGAAAGGGACTGGTGTGCCAAGCTGTGTATTTATTGTCAGAGTAAGTTCAGGATGAGCTTCAAGGTGATACTAAAGCATTTGGTTTGGCTTTTCATTTCACATGGTCCTATTCCATGCAAAAGGATTTTATACAGAAAGACACCATTTTGCAAGCTCTGCTGCAGTTATCAGCCCAGCTTTAGGAGGACATCTCATAGGGGTTTTCCACGGGTCAAACAGCCATGGCATTCCCACAGCAGGAATAGCCGGGAGTAGAGAGCTCCAAAGGACTGAATGTTATATCCACTCTGATGGCTACATTCGCGTTTTGAAGACTCAAAGTGAGTCCTTTTTCTTTTTGTTGGGAAATGGTGATTTTGGCTAACTTGTCCCACATGCATTCTTTTTTTTTAATGATTTTTTATTTTCTTCCACTTGATCTTTTTTTTGACAGGCAAAGTGGATAGTGAGAGAGAGAGAGAGAAAGGCCTTCCTTTTTGCCGTTGGTTCACCCTCCAATGGCCGCTGTGGCCGGCTCATCGTGCTGATCCGAAGCCAGGAGCCAGGTGCTTATCCTGGTCTCCCATGCGGGTACAGGACCCAAGGACTTGGGCCATCCTCCACTGCACTCCTGGGCCATAGCAGAGAGCTGGCCTGGAAGAGGGGCAACCGGGATAGAATCCGGCGCCCCAACCGGGACTAGAACCTGGTGTGCTGGCGCCGCAAGGCGGAGGATTAGCCTGTTAAGCCACGGCACCGGCCCCACATGCATTATTAAGAAGTAAGAATAATGTAGGATCAAACTTCCATTTTGGGGGAGTGGGTGTTTACTAACTACACACCTTCTGATTTTAAAAGAGGAAAAAGAACTTGTCACAAAAAGAAGGAAGCAAACTGGGGCTAGGGGTGAGGGTGGCAGACATCTGCATAGCAATTAAGCCACCAGAAATGCCCGTATCCCATATCAGAGTGCCTGGGTTCAAATCCCAGCTCTACTCCTGACTCCAGCTACCTGCTAACGTGTACCCTGTGAAGCAGCAGGAAATGGCTCGAGAAGTTGGGTCCCTGTCACTTATGTGGAAGGCCTGGATTGAATTCCTGGCTGCTGTCTTCAGTATGGTTCAGCTGTTGAAGGCACTTGGGGGAATGAAACATGGTATGGGAGATCTCTGTGGGTCAGCCTCTCGCCTATTAAATAAATACAATACACTTAAAACAATTTTCAAAAGATGGATGAAGGCTGGAGGACAACATTTAGACTTTTCTGCAGAAATAATTTGTCTGAAAAGAATGGGAGAAGATCAATTATTTATACATGACCTCTGCTTTCTCCGACCTTCTCTCTTCCTACACTGTATACCCACAGCAAGCTGCACATTCTTCCCACCCTACTGTTGGACTTGACAGGGATTAAGCAAGTTGCAATCTTCTACTCAACAGGTAGCTATGAGTCAGTTCTACCAAAGCAACCATTCTCAAGTTTGAGCTCTGCTGTTCTTTGACTATGATTTGTGCCCCTAAACTCATGCAGGAGTTGAATCCTCAAAGTATTAGGCTCATGGTATTGAGAGCATGTTTACATATTGTGAGATCATCAGAAGTATTTCATTTTAGTAATGGAAACCTAATATAGGCTCCAAAGTCCAGTTTCAGGGTTGGAACATAACAGATTATTTTGATTTCAAGTCAAAGTCATATGATTCAGCTTCATCACTAATGCTGCTCTTATAGTGGACCCTCACCTCACTTCCCTTTCTAAACCTGAAGAAGACAGAATGTGATTATCTTCCATAATCCCCACACCTGGTATTGCTACAGAGCCATCTTGCGTTTGACCCTAATTTACCTCTCCGGCTATAGTCGTCATCCTCTAATCATCCAAGTACATTACTTCCATTTTCAAACATGCATAGGTTTTTGTGTCCCTTGCAGATTCTAAATAGTGCTTTGTAACCCATCTACATGGTCATTCAGAGTACTTTTTTATAATGAGTTTAACACAACTAACGTAATTTATGAAAATTTAGGAGAAAAACAAATTAACATTAGACAAGGGGTCTGAAGGAGTGGTACTACTCAACAGGGAGAAACCCCATCAAATTCAGTAAGAGAAGGCTGCTCCTATTATTGCTACCTTTAGCAAAATATTAGTGATTTGTCAAGCCTTCTTGTAGGCGATCATCCTTCTCCCAACCTACCATGAAACTTCACCCTCTTTCCCAACCATTCTGACACAAATGAAATATTAGAGATTCACTCCAGTTATCCAAGCCTTCTTCTAAAATACAAATCTCCAAGGGATGGTAATCATATCATCACACAATACAATGGTGTGATTTACTTGCTTTTCTCTTGTTTTCTCATTTTCAGTCTGGTCTTAGCTCATCTACCACTAAGTACTGCTAGGGACTCTTGAGCATATGTAATAGAAACCAGATCTTGCAAACTAGAAAGAAGTTTATTGAATCAACTTCAGTTTCCACCCACAACTGGAGGCTGAATGGGCTGGATGAACAATACAATCTCTGGTATGCCAAGAACCAGGGTAGTGCCAAAGAAACCCTGGACAAAGTTCTGGAAAATCATTCTGGAAACTGCCTTGAGTTTCACTGTTCTAGTGTTCAGTGGGGAAGAGAGGATCTCTTTGTGACTGACAGTTGACTAAAGTCCCCAACCCAAGAAAGGGGGAGCCAGGGAAGCAGTGAGGTTCCTGGCAATTCATCTAGAGCATTTGTATTGCCAAAGCTTTAAGTTTGAATGCTAGATTATGTGATTACAATGGAACCACTCAGCACAGCGAAAACCAAAGAATCACAACTGAAGATCTAGCCCAGTGCTATGCAGCTCCACTGCTTTAAACACTGGAACACTGCTATGGATCTCATGTGCTACTTTATACATCCATTTAGTCATCACTGTGGCATATTAAGTACATGCTACAAAATGGGTGACTGTAAACAAGATAGACAGGGGTACTCCTTTCACAGAGGCCACTGTCTACTGGGGAAGATGGACGGTTCAACAAGCACTGAAGCCAGGAATAAACTGCTATGAAAGGGGGAAGAGACATTGGTAGAAAATTCTATAAAAAAGGCAATGCAATTTAAAAATGTTATTTCAAAAAGAAAAAAATAAAACAATGTATAAAAGTAAATATCCTTTCTGGCATTAATAAAAAAATAGTATCACATTATGTATCTCATTGGCAAAATAAATAAATAAATAAGCTATTCATATAGTGCAGGGGCTGTAAGGCTTTGTGGAGGAAGAGGCTTTTAATCTTATTCCAAAAAGATGTGTTGGGGGCAAAAAGCAAATGTCTTAGTGTCTGGATATAAATGTTAAGTTACAGAACTACCACACAACAGCTATGTGACCTTAAGTATGTACTGCTGCCTCAACAGGCAACACTTCTTTATTTTTAAAAATTAATAAATTATTTGACAGGCATAGAGGGGGGAGAGCTGTCATGTACTGGCTCATTATTCAAATGCCCCAAATGGCTAGAAGTTGGCCTGGCCAAAGCCAGGAACCAGGAACTCAACCCAGGTCTCCCACATGGGTGACAAGAACCCAATTACTGTGACTTCACCTGCTGCCTTCCCCGGCCTGCATTAGTAAGACGCTGGATTCAAAAGGGGAACACAGACCCATGCACTGTGATGTGGAAAGCAGGCATCTTAACCAGCATCTTAACTGCCTGGACAAATGCCCACCCCAGGGCCATACCTCTTCTTCTATAAAAGGAGTCAGAGTTTGGACAACTTCCTCTGTAAGGATTTTTCTTCTTTCTAAGTCTCAGAATCCTGGAAGACACTACCAATCTGTGTAGTCCCTCTTTAGTCTATCTTTCTCACAAAACACAATTAGCACAAATGAAAGAAATATCAATAGGGAAGTTACAATAGTAATTTGGGAACACTTTTTTTTTTTTAAAGATTTATTAATTTCTCTGGAAGGCAAAGTTACAGAGAGAAAGACACACAGAGATCTTTCATCTGCTGGTCCACTCCTTAAATAGCCACAACAACCAGGGCTGGACCGGGTTGAAGCAGGAGCTTCTTC
Organism: Lepus europaeus; assembly: GCF_033115175.1. Taxonomy (NCBI): domain Eukaryota; kingdom Metazoa; phylum Chordata; class Mammalia; order Lagomorpha; family Leporidae; genus Lepus; species Lepus europaeus. The sequence goes on from NC_084835.1 coordinate 43,779,782, forward strand.
TGGGTCACCATATGGGTGCAGAGGCCCAAGCACCTGGACCATCTTCTGCTGCTTTCCCAGGTGCATTAACAGGGAGCCGGATCAGAAGTGGAGCAGCTGGGACACAAGCCAGCATCCATAAGGATGCCAGCTTCACAGGTGGTGGTTTAACCCTCTATGTCACAACACCAGCTCCTCAGGGGAACTTTTAATATGCTTTGGAGTCATATCAGCAAAGGCTGAAATCCCAATTTTTCTGTCCCTTACTACCTGGGTGACTCTGAGGATGTTTCTTAACTTCTCACAGTCTGTTTCCTAGTCTGAACCATGGAGAAATATTATTACTTATATCAGAGTATTGTTGTGAAGATTGAAATCTGAGATGTTTGTAGGGTAATTCACTGATCTGTGTCAATATTTTTCTCTGTTCATAATGGTGTTGATTATTGAAGGAGACTTAATTGTACAACCATCATTTACTACATGTTAAAACTTTTTTTTTTTTTTTTTGGACAGGCAGAGTGGACAGTGAGAGAGAGAAACAGAGAGAAAGGTCTTCCTTTGCTGTTGGTTCACCCTCCAATGGCCGCCACGGCTGGTGCGCTGTGGCCAGCGCACCACACTGATCCAAAGCCAGGAGCCAGGTGCTTCTCCTGGTCTCCCATGGGGTGCAGGGCCCAAGCACTTGGGCCATCCTCCACTGCACTCCCGGGCCACAGCAGAGAGCTGGCCTGGAAGAGGGGCAACCGGGACAGAATCTGGCGCCTTGAACAGGACTAGAACCCGGTGTGCAGGCGCTGCAAGGCGGAGGATTAGCCTATTGAGCCGCGGTGCCGGCTTTTTTTTTTTTGTTGTTGTTTTTTTTCTTGTTACAAATGAATGAATTCCAACACGAGACTTAAAGAAAATAGGGAATTTGGAGATGATATTCTGATATATTGCCTAACAGAAGGTACGAAGGCCAAGGAAGATGCTCGGTTTGGGGAAGAAAGAATCAGGGGTTCAAACACAATTAAGGCTCTCAACTCTGTCTGCACATCAACCTCACTCAATGACCTTTCCTATAAGGAGGAGAACTTGGCAACAACTTCCAAGTCCCACCCTTTACAACATCAGTCCCTGAAGAGAAAAATCTCAACCTTTAAAGGTCCCAAGTTCAAGGATCCAATTCCAGGGAAAGATTCTGATTGGCCCAATTGGAGGCAGGTCCTGGATAAACTGGCAGCCTGTAGAGAACAGGGTTCTGGTGAAGTACGAAATGATTGTTCCTATAGCAACCAGGGACATGGTTTGCTGGGACAGCTCCAAAAAGAAGATGATGCAGAGTCAAGAAGAAAATCCCACAAACAACAATCAGATTTTTAAATACAAAGAGCTTCCCTAAAAGGATGCTAAAAATACAAGTAACTTAGTAAATATAAAAAATTTATTTTAAAACTGATTTTTTTCTTAGAAAAAAAAAATAACCCTTATCTAAGCTTCAGAAACTGCTGAGTATGCACTCATCATTTGCTTTGCTCATACAAAATGTTTGCCATGTAGCCCAATGCCCAAGTTCAATTTCCTTAGATTTTAGTTTGCTTTCTTAAGGAGCAGGTGAGGGGGCTGGTGTTGTGGCATGGCAGGTTAAAACACAGCTTGCAACACCTGCTCCCATATTGGAGCACTGATTCAAGTCCTAGGTGCTCAGATATTAATTATCTTCCTTTTATTGTGCCTAGGAAAGCAGCAGTGGATGATGGCCCAAGTTCCTAGGCCCTTGCTATCTGTGTGGGAAACCATGACACAGTCCCCGGCCCTGGCTATTGCAGCCACTTGGGGAATAAACCAGCAGGCAGGAGACTCAATCTCTTTCCCTCCCGCCCCTTCTGTCCCCCACCATCCCTCTCTCCTTGTCATTCTGCTGTTCAAAGAAATAAATACATCTTTTGTAGAAAAATGAGTGGGTGAAGTAGAACCTGCAGTGAGACACAGCATTTGTAAAATCTCCTAAACAAGCATTGCTGCTGAGAGGTGCTCTATGGTCCTAAGAATATCACAGAAGTGGGTAAAGTGGGAATTAGGAGCCATGCCCTGGAGACATCAGAAGTGTGTCTCCTCCCGCGCTTAATAATCAAAAGCACACTCCCACAGGTGACGGTCCTGTGAAGAAGACTAACAAGGAGTGAGGAGGAGGAGGACATGGGGGAGAGGGAGAAAATGAACAAGAAACAGGAAAATTAAACCAGTCTGCCCTGGGCACTACTCTCATATCTTTCCTAAGAAAGCAAGTTTTATGTACACAGCTCACGCAGTGAAGATCTTTCTGGAAGATTACTTACACCAACTTTCCTCTACCTAAGGATCAAACCAAAATTTCCTGAAATCTAGTACTAAGGGGAGGAGGAGGAGGAGCCTTCATCCAAGGATTAACAAGGTGTAGGGTTTGTAGTACTATCTGAGATGACCCAGAGTGACCCAGAGGGGCCCCTAAGTAACACTGCACCCCAGATAAAAACACAATTCCTTTCTGATTCTTTTAATCCCTCCACCTTGCCCCAGAGTGTCTGTTTGTTTCTATTATGTATTGATTATCTCTCTCAGACCAATTCTATCCCTATTGTACAAACAGAAAGCTGAGCCTTGGGTGAATGAGAAGGCCTGGACGGAACTGAATGACACTGTTGTGTTTTCATTGCATTTAACATCCCCAATAACAGCCAATTTCAGCCTGGGAATACTGGTCTTCCTTTGACAATAGGACATGCAAAGTTAACCTTTTAAAACATTGATTTGAGTTCATGAAAGGCAGTAAATTTAAAGAAAAACATCAAGAATGGTGTGCTACTAGACATAGCAAAGATAAAGGAAGTAATCTCTTGGTCACTGAGCACAGGTAAGTGTGAGGTTCCTAGGTCAAAGGGAGGCCCCTTGTTCCCAATCCCTGTCAATGTGAGAACAATAGTCAAGTGCTTTAGGTGGGAAGAATACCTATATATTTTGAGACCTTCCCAGAGCTTTGTATACTTTCAAATAAATCTTTTCTTTAGTGCAACATTGAATTTGCCCTTATGAAGTACCTAATGTTGGTGACATTAAAATCAAGACAAATCAGAATCCCTAAGATAAACTTTAAGACGATATGAGGGTACTTCCTTTCATGGAAAAATGGAATTAAAGATAAATTTAATTTGTTGCAAAAAGTTTTTTGGAAATTCATGCAGTTTTTTCACAATACACATTTTTCATGAACTTCCTGAAGACCTCACGTATGGATTTCAAGTTTTTTGCACCAAAATTAGCTCATTTTTAACACATTTCCCACCAACTCATATTGTGGAGTTCATGTCAAAGCTCACTATTTGATGAATGGAAGCTTAAAATGGATGGTAGAAGTGCCCTGTCTCATGGTAAAGATAAAACACTGGAAAATAAGGCCTGGGTGGGGAAATTGTCACCAAAAGGACCTTTCCCTTCCAGTTTCATGCTGGGAAACTTCTTGAAGAGTAGAAGCCACAGAAATCCTGGAAACCATTGGCAGAAAAAGAAAGATCTCTTTGCCAACTCCTAAAAATAAAAAGCAATAAGTATTAACTATAGACCCACGGAGTTATTTTTAAAATCACCAGAAATAAAATGGAAGATTTACCGTATCAAGAGTCCTGAATTATTTTGAAAGAAAATGTCGTTTAAAAACACAGACCAGTTACATCCAACAAACAAATAACAAAGCCAGACCACTTCTTGGTGAGGTTTTCTAAGTTCAGGCTGCAGATTTGGTTCCTATCCCTTGATACAAAAATCCATGGCAAGCATATGTATTATACTGCCTTACTTCTTTGCCTTGGGTCTTGGAGTTTCTCATCTCTTTTCTTTTGTTACAAGCCTATTAAAAAAGTTACCCCAAATCCTTTTGAGCAGGCAGTGGGAGGCTAATCTCACCTAAGGGCAGTTAGTACCTTACAAATACAAGATCTCATGGGAGAGACCATAGAAGAAGCATTTCAGGCCGGTGCTGCAGCTCACTTGGCTAATCCTCTGCCTGCGGCGCCGGTACCCGGGGTTCTAGTCCCGGTCGGGGCGCTGGATTCTGTCCCGGTTGCTCCTCTTCCAGTCCAGCTCTCTGATGTGGCCTGGGAAGGCAGTGGAGGATGGAGCAAGTGCTTGGGCCCTGCACCCACATGGCAGACCAGGAGGAAGCACCTGGCTCCTGGCTTTGGATCGGCACAGCGCGCTGGCCGTGGCAGCCATTTGGGGGGGATGAATCAACGGAAAAAGGAAGACCTTTCTCTCTGTCTCTCTAACTCTGCCTGTGCAAAAAAAAAAAAAAAAAAAGAAGAAGAAGAAGCATTTCATTTTTAATGGTTATGGAAGACAACTGTAAAAGGAATGAAAAGCAAGGGAAGAATGAAGAATGATTTAATAGTTCAGGACAACAAAGTGGAAGCCATGAGATCTTACAGGATGAACTGCCTGGCCAGATTCCCACAGGGACTGGATGAGGATTATACAGGAGTGAAAGTGGATATGTAGCAATACAGATCTAGGGCGTCAACACATACATGTCGGCTAAATGGGGAAGTTCAATGCTGCAATCACACGTAGGTGCTCTGTGGATACACAGAGTCTTGCTTCAAAATTTTTCCAAATTTAAAGATATTATTTTTTATGTGAAACTTCAGGTTTCCAAAGTTGGCAACTAATTCAAAAAATATTTTTTAAAACACTGCATAGACAAAAGGAAACACATCTCCAAGCTCGATTTGCCATGGTTTGCCAGTTGCAATCTCTACCATGTCACTAAACCATTACACACTGGGACATGAGTCTCTAACTTCACTCTGGAGTCAGCAGAAGTAAGGAGATTTATACTGAGTCTTCAAAGAAAGGAGATCTTCATATAAGGAAAAGGGGAAGTGGCAGACTACATAGGGAGAAGACAAACAAAGCCCAGAAGCAGGAGGTTCAAGGCAAGTTCAGGAAACCATGGTATGTGTATTTTGGTTTGCAGAGAAAGCTTGTAGACAGAGGAAGTTAGAGATGATGCTGGAAAAGCAAATGAGGGATCAGATGGGTAAGGATCGTGAATAGCAAGCTAAGAAATTTGGGTTTTTACGTATAGGCAGTGAAGATGTGGGGTCCAGAGACTGACGTAACCAAGGGGGTTTTCCAACAAAACCAACCCAGCCTATCTGGAAGAGAAAGACACTAGACAGGAGGAGACCTGGTCAGGAGCTCCCTGCACTGTTTCAGGACAAGCAGAGGCACCCGCAGAAAGCTGGTCCACGAGACAAGACTTATGGCAAAGGAAAAATCCACAGGACTAATAAATGATTTGCTCTTAGAAGATGCAGATAACTCCTGTTTGGGGGCTCTTCCATTTAGAAGACATCCCAATGCAAATATCCTGCAGGAGTTTGGAAATCTGACTTTAGGAGACGACCTGGGGAGACTGATGCAGTTTGAGGCCTTATTTACATAAAGATGGCTCATGTCAGAACTATCGCAAGGGTAAAGATTTAGAGAAGTATGAATCTTCAGAATCGAATGCCCAGTGTCTTTGTTTCTTACAGAAAGAAGAAAATGGAAGGAAGAAAAGAGGAAGGAATGGGGGAGGGGGATGGGGAAGAGAAGGAAGAGAACTTCAGAATAGATATGGCCCTATCAAGAATAGTTAAGACAGGGGCCGGTACTGTGGCACAGTAGATTAAGCCTCCTGCTGTGGCACTGGTTTCCCATATGAGTGCCAGTTCATGTCTGGGCTGTTCCTCTTCCCATCCAGCTCTCTGCTTTTTTTGTTTGTTTGTTTGTTTTTAAGGTTTATTTATTTATTTGAAATGCAGAGTTACAGAGAGGCAGAGGTAGAAAGAGAGAGAAGTCTTCCTTCCATCCGCTGGTTTGCCCCCAAAATGGCCGTAATAGCCGGAGCTGGACTGATCCGAAGCTGGGAGCCAGGAGCTAATTCCAGGTCTCCCACGCGGGTGCAGAGGCCCAAGCACTGGGGCCATCCTCTACTGCCTTCCCAGGCCATTGCAGAGAGCTGGATTGGAAGTGGAGCAGCTGGGACCCAAATCGGCACCCATATGGGATGCCGGCACCACAGGCGGCAGCTTTACCTGCTATGCCACATTGCCAGCCCCTAGCTCTCTGCTAATGGCTGGGAAAGCAGTGGAAGATGGCCCAAGTGCTTGGGCCCCTGTGCCCATGTGGGAGGTCTGGAAGAAGCTCCTGGCTCCTGGCTTCGGATCCACCCAGCTGTGGCCATTTAGACAGTGAAATAGCAGATGGAACGCCTCTCTCTGTCTCTCTTTTCTCTTTCTCTCTCTCTCTCTCTGTCTTTCAAACAAATTTTAAAATAATAATAATAATAATAATAAAAAGAATACTTAAGGAAGAATCTGGGAATTACATAAAGGCTCTTTCAGGCCAAAGATAAATAATCCCAAAGCCTTCAGCACATATGGACAATCTTTCTCTGTCTCTCCCCCTCTCCCTCCCTGAAACTCTGCCTTTCAAATAAATAAATCTTAAAAAAAAAAAAAAAAACAATGGAAACAGATCAAATTTCCATCAACTGATGAATGGATAAGTAAAATGTGATATCTATACCATAGAACATTCCTTCTTAATGCCTTATAATAAGTTCTAAAGAGAGCAACAATATAGAATGGGCTCAAAAACATCACTATAAGCCAGTCCAAGAAGATCACAAATCATAGGACCCCGTGTATATGATATGCACAGAAAGGAAATGAGGGCTCACCTAGAGTTGGGAGGGTTGCGAGGTCATGCTGTGACTACTATTGGGGATGAGGTTTCTTTTAAGGCTGATGAAAATGTTATAAAGTATGGTTATGGGGCTGGATGCCCTAATATAAATTTATTAAAAGCCACAAAATTATACATTTTAAATGGATAACATTTTACATGGATTAAATAATTTAAGTGGGTTTATGGTATGTAAATTACATCTCAATAAAAGCTTTAAAAAAACCAATGCACCCTATGCCACAAGAAGCCTTAAGTGCTGGCCAGACAGATGCTGTTCCTTTTGCTGGTCTCCTATCTTTCAGCGCTGTGCACCAGCTCCTTATCACAATCGCTTCCCTTCTGTTTACCACAAATTGTCTTCTCATCTGTCAGAGAAACTCCAGCATTCTGTCTCAAACGTGTCAGGATCACTGCTGTTTCAGACATTTGCAGTCATATCTCCCTCCACCTAGAAAGCCTTCCCACGCAGTCTGCACTGCTAACTCCTTACCACTGAGGTTCAACTCAAAGGAGAAGACTTTCAGCTGAGTTCGGCACAGTGGTCAGGTCCCCATTTAACATGTGCTTGGATTCAAGTCCTGGCTCTGGCTCTCAATTCCTGCTTCCTGCTTAATCCAGACCCTAGGAGGCAGCAGGAATAGCTTAAGTAAGTGGGTTCCTGCCACCCCTGTGGGAAAACTGGATTAAGTTCCTGGTTCCCGGCTCCAGACCAGCCTAGCACTGGCAGGCCTTTGGTGAGTGAGCCAGTGGTTGGGAGCTCACTCTCTCTCTGCGTCAAATAAATAGAGAGGGAGAACACACGGACTGCCTTAGCTCAAGCAGCCTGCACTCACCACCTACTTATCATTGTATCTGTGTCATGGCATGTGTCTATTTCTAACAGTAGTTGCTGTATTTATCTCCATTGTTTTAATCCGCTTTTTGTACTACAACTGAAATACATGCAAGGTACTAACTTATAAAGGGCAAGGTTCATGTTTGCTCACCATTTTGGGTGTTCACAGTTCACGATCATGTGGCCTCGTTAGTCTGGCATCTGACGAGGATGGTGGATGGCAGAATGAGTGTGGACAGTGTAAGGAACGGGGTGCAGAACAGAGTGAAGACAGCATATGAATTCAAAGCCAGAATGAATTTATCCGAGAAAATTAAATTCACAAAGGTGGCCAACTGCAGGCGTGCACACAGACAGAACACATGGCAGAGGGCACAGTCCCCCAGCAGGCTGGGCCTTATATATCTTAAGGTGGGCTAAGGGTCCAGAGAAGGCGGTAAGGGACAGTAGTCGGATGTGAGTTTCTTCACACAGGTTTTTCAGGTTTTTTGGGGTTTACAAACCTGGAAAAGAATGCAGAGGGTGCCGTGGGGCAAGTAAAGAGGGTGAGGCTAAACCGGTCTCTTGAAAGAAGGCAGAGGTGATGGAGTCCATCAGAGAATTTGATTTACCTTCATGCAAGGAACTAAGAAGACTGAGACTTATATTCTTGTTCCATCAGATAGAAGCTCTTAGGCTAAGCGGGGAAGCAGAGAGACACAGGAAACAGGCTCAGCTTATAAAACCAACCCTCTCTGGAAAGTTGCCTTCCCAAGGCAAGCCCCTAATGACCTAAAGGTCTCCCCTTAGGTCCACCTCTCAGACATCATCATTGGATCAAGCCTGCACCCTAATCCAACTATTAACATCAATCCATAAGTCACTGACATAAGACTTCAGAGTTTAAAAGCTGGCGTGAGATTGGGGCCAAATCCACGATGACGTGTGCACTGGCCTCTCGCTCACTTAAGGATGCACTGTCTGTCTTCCTCGGTAGAAAAAGGCCTCTCTGAGATCAGGAGCACTGTCATAGATGTTCCCAGAATACCAGGCCTGCAACACAGCTGCTGCTGATTGAAGGAGGCACAAGGTTAAGACTGCCTGCACCTGTCCTTGTCATGGGGTGAAAAAGAATGAAGCCTTAGTCCTCTCCCAAATCCATTTACCCCTCAACTGCCCACCACTCACTCCAAGACGAAGCAAGAATTTCTTCAGCAACAAGTTTTGAGGCTGAAAATGTCTCCCCAGAACACCAATTTCAGGGGGGAAGGCGGGGGGAGGGGGGACAGGGTTCAACATGCTCGTGGAAAACACACATGATTATAAAAAAAATACACATCAACTTCAAAATGTTTTGCATCAACGTTAACTTGCCTTTCAATGCCATCTTCCACAAACTTTTTTGAAGCCCTCTACACCTGAAAGTCCAGAGCTGCTTCGCTGGCAACTATCTGAGTAAAACTGGAGTCTCCAGCATGAGAAATGACAGGAGAGAGAGAAGAGCAAGTGACAAAGGCTAACGGGCACTTCTACTGAATGGAAAACCAACGGCAAGCTCCAACAATAGGTGTCGGGAAGCAATGTGGTTTTGTGCAGCATTTCTCCTTTCAATGAGGCATCTCGAGTTAGGGACCTGGGGGAAAAGAAGAGCCTGAAGCATCCCTTAGTGTGGAGTCAGGCCTCAAATTTACAGCTGCATCTGTGAAACTGATTGTAAAACATAAGCACTATCAATCTTTCTATCAATATAGAAATATTGATAGAAAATATCAATCACTTTCTATCAATATAGAAAGACAGGGAGGAGGGCAGGTGAAAAAAATTGTTTATAAATAAGAAAGACAGTGTTTTTCCAGATAAAAGAACTAATGCCAGAATCAAGGGAAAAGAATGTCACCTAGTAGAATCATAGAGATTTTATGTAAAAGTACACAGTCTATTTCCTGGACTTCTCTGTGCAAAAACAAAGAAAAGGAAGGGAGGGAAAACAAAGCAAACAAAAAATCCCAGAGCTACAGTTAGGATTACAAAACCATTCAACAGATGCTCATTTCTTTTTCCAAAGCACTGTCAGTCAATTATAAATGTCAGAATGTACCTGTTATACCATGGGAGATATCACATCCAGAGAACTTCAAGCCAGATTCTCAAGAGGAATAAAGACCAAGGTCAGAGACAGCAAAGCAACTCATACCCTTGCAACCCTCTCTCCTCCAGGCACGAACATTTGAAGAGCAGTATCATACCCCACAGTCCACTAAATATTGAGGACCATTAATTCAGGAAATGTTCTCGGGCTCAAACAAGAGGAGATCAGAGATTATAGAAGGATTCTTAGACCTAAGCTCCCACTTCCCCCTCCTCCACCCTACCCCCACATCTCAAAACGTTCTGCCAAGAACAAGTTGGTATCAGCTTATCATAGGCTCTTACCCTTGCAATTACATCCTGCCCTGGCAGGAAGCTGAACCTGGCAATCAAGACTCCCTTGCATCTCTATTTTCTACATCTTGCATGTTTGGGAAGAAGGCAGACCATGCGGTAGGGCTGCAGGCAGGAATTTCCAAGGGCTGCAGGCAGGAATTTCCAAGACACACTGTGGATCCTGGCTGCGGCATTTCTCCCTAGTTTCACCTCCAATGCCCTGTTTCTCATGGGCGAACTGGGGTCAGCAAGCCCTCTTTAAAGGAATATGAGCATCTTTCAGTTTCTGGAGCCCAGTAGCTGCTCAATAAGTGTTAGTTCCTTCCTTTATCTAAGGTTCCCTGAAATTTTCCAGTGATGAGTTTATCTAGCTGCAGAAGACAAATGCAAATGACCTTCTGCCTTCAGGACTAAGGCCAGATTAGATCTGTGTCTCTGGGAGTGCTTTGGTCACTTTCCTCTTTGCTGGCCTCAGATTGATCAGTATTCAGTATTTATGCACTGACTTGCTTCCTGCCCCCTCACAAAAAGGGGAAATCCAGAACTTGGCACCCTGGGCTCTGGACATCGTCAACTAGAAGACCATTGCTAAAAATTACAACAGACAGGCAATAGCTAACACATGAGAAGCTTCCGCGGGGAAAATTCTGGTGAATTGTTCTACTACAGCCTGGTGAGGTACCCGCCCATTCCCTGGCTTCAAGGAGCAGTCACCTGTGTCCTTGAACTTGTTCTATCCTCTGGCATGGATTGCCAGTGAACTCTGGAGCAGGACTGCTTGGATGCAGAACAAATCTCCTGCTCCAACAGGCCATGAAGAGAGGCAATTGTCCCATTTCACTTGGACTCCAGCTAGCTGGGAACAGCGACAAAAACCTCTGCTCTTCACGGCTGCTTTGAGTTTGAAAGAATTCAAGGGGCTGGCGCTGTAGCACAGTGAGTTAAATAAAGCCCTAGCCTGCATCGCAGGCATCCCATATGGGGGCTGGTTTGAGTCCCGGCTGCTCCTCTTCCGATCCAGCTCTCTGCTATGGCCTGGGAAAACATTAGAAGATAGTCCAAGTCCTTGGGTCCTTGCACCCACGTGGGAGACTCGGAGGAAGCTTCTGTCTCCTGGCTTCAGTCAGCTCAGCTCTGGCCATTGCAGTCATTTGGGGAGTAAACCAACAGAATGGAAGACCTCTCTCTCTCTGTAACTCTGTCTTTCATATAAATAAATCTTTCAAAAAAAATTCAAGATTTAGTCTGGAGAATAAAGCCATATTCAATTTGGGCAAGATTTTAAAACAATGGACTCAAATTGTAGCTCAAGACAGCCTTTTTTTTTTTTTTTTGGACAGGCAGAGTGGACAGTGAGAGACAGAGAAAAAGGTCTTCCTATTCTGTTGGTTCATCCCCCCCCCCCCCCAAATGGCTGCTATAGCCGGTGCACTGCGCCGACCCGAAGCCAGGAGCCAGGTGCTTCTTCTGGTCTCCCATGCGGGTGCAGGGCCCAAGCACTTGGGCCATCCTCCACTGCCTTCCCGGGTCACTGCAGAGAGCTGGACTGGAAGAGGAGCAACCGGGACAGAATCTTGCGCCCCGACCGGGACTAGAACCCGGGGTGCCGGCGCCGCAGGCAGAGGATTAACCAAATGAGCCGCGGTGCCAGCCTCAATGAATTTCAATCTCTTCCTTCTCTATCTTACCTTAACACTTGGAATTTCGGTTTTTTACTTTACATAATGGGGTATGCTTTGTGTTACTATTACAGATTTTTGTCTTATGATTTCCTGAAGGCAGTTTTGTTTGACTCTTTAAAAATTCTTTGTAGCTGGTGTTGTGGCATAGCAGGTAAAGCTACTGCCTGCAATGGCCAGCATCCCACATGGGTGCTGGTTGGAGTTTGCACTGCTCCATTTCTGACTCAGCTATTTGTTAATGGCCTGGAAAAGGCAGCAGAGATCTGGGTGTAGTTCCAGGCTCCTGGTTTCAGCCTGGCTCAGCCCTGGCTTTTGCTGCCATTTGGGGGAGTGAACCAGCAAAGGGAAGATATCTTTCTCTCTCTCCCTTTCTCTCTCTCTCTCTCTCTCTCTCCCTCCCTCCCTATCTCTCTCTGCCTATCAAATAAATACATAAACTATTTTAAATATATAAAATCTTTTCAAAATCTTAGATTCAGTTAAATGCTATCCGGCAGGGAAAAAAAATGTAATACAAGAGAGTGAGGAGGCAAAACCATTGCTTCCCGAACCAGGGTGAATAAAGTAGTTTGCTTCACCCTTGCAATTAAGAATCAAAAGTTATTTGTATAGGACATAGGTTTCATGCCTTCAGTTCCCTTTGCCATAAGTAGAAATCTGCACACAATTATTAATGCCAATCTGTTGTATTTCCTAAAAGAAATACGACTTTGACAATTTTTCCTTGACACCTAACTGTTGTACATGTGATGGGTACAGTGTATTATTTTAATGCATGCACACAATGCGTGATGATCAGATCAAGGTTACTGGCATATCTGTCACCCCAACATTTATCATTTCTTCATGTTGGAAATATTCAAAAGACATGATATTTTTAAACCTTAGCTTCTTTTATCTCTGAAAAAACAATCTATACTTTTTTTCTCTCAATTTTAAACAACTTCTGATAACTTTAATATATAAATATTTTTTTTAGGACTTGGATCTATAGTTCTCCAGAACTCTAAATTCTTCTACCTCTGGATCAAACCAGACCACCAGAAGGCTGCAAACTTCGGCATTCCTATATTTGTTGAGTCATCATATTATTATGTGGCGCCGCCCTCCTCTACCCACTTTTTCAACCAAAGCATCATGGTGACAAAGACAAATGCACAAGTGTACCCACCAAGGCACTTTTTGTAGTAGTAACAGATGAGCAATATTCTAAATGTTCATGAACACATATATTTATTCATAAACACCCATGGCAGCACATGCAGAGAATACCTCAGAATTTATGAGTGGTTGTCTCTCTAGAGAGATCTCAAAGGCACACATTATAGGGAGACACACATCTCACTAAATAACTCTATGTACCCCAAATTTATCATACACAGGAGATAAACTCTACACAGAAGGAGGGAGCTGGTGTTCAGCCTACCAAGTAAGCTACTGGCTAGGACTACACTTACAACCCACATTGTGCATATTTGGGTTTGAGCCCAGGCTCTGGCTAATGCAGACTCGGGAGACAGTGGTGATGGCTCAAGTAAGTGGATCCCTGCTACCCATGTGGAGCACCTAGATTGCATTCCCAGCTCCCAGCTACGGCCCCAGCTGTTATGGGCATTTGGGGAGTGAACCAGTAGATGGGGAGATCTGTGTGTATACCTGTGTGTCTGCCTCTCTCTTTCTGCCTCTCAAATAAAGAAGTAATTTTAAAATAGTGCCTCTTGTAACTGACACATATCAGAAGATCAACATTTATTATTTTTTTGTAAGTGCATGTCATTGTTCTTTTTTTTTAAGATTTATTTACTTGAAAGTCAGAGTTACACAGAGAGAAAAGGAGAGGCAGAGAGAGAGAAAGAGAGAGGTCTTCCATCCACTGGTTCACTCCCCAGATGGCCACAACAGCTGGAGCTGTGCCAATCCGAAGCCAGGAGCCAGGAGCTTTTTCCGGGTCTCTCACGTGGGTGCAGGGGCCCAAGCACTTGGGCCATCTTCCACTGGCTTCCCAGGCCACAGCAGAGAGCTGGATGGGAAGTGGAGCAGCCGGGTCTCAAACCGGCACCCATATAGGATGCCCGCACTGCAGGCAGCTGCTTTACCCGCTATGCCACAGCGCCAGCCCCCATGTCATTGTTCTTAACAGAAAGTGGAGCAAAGATCAGGGCACATCCCCCAGCACCACCGGTGACAATACTGGGGAGCCTTGCAGGGAGGGGAGTGCAGGGAATGCGCTCAGTACAAAGAACCAGTATGCTAATCATCCTTTTAGTTGTGATCAGAAAGGTCACTGAGGAAGTCTCCAGGGGTGAAGGTGAGGGCACCATAAGCTACCCTATTCACCATGACTCAAGAATAGTCTGCAGGCTTTGGAAAGATTAAGCACAGCTGTAAGGGAGGCCGCTCTCTTAGCTGCTCTCTTAGTTGACTGCTGCAGAAAACATTCTATTTGTAAACATTATCCAGGATCCACAGTGACTAAGGCTTAAGCATGGTGTTTATCTACCAGCTGCCTTCTCCATGGGATGCCTTCATACAATAAAGAAAAAGTGTGGGTAGATTTTACCCAGGAGGCCACCCCAAGAGTTTAACAGCTACGTCAGATTAAAAACCCACAGCATGCAGAAAACACATTTTCACTTAACTTCAAATTCTGGAGGAGGAGAAAAGTCAGTTTATTATTACATATTTAAGATTAGGAGCCTAATGATACTTGGCTTCCTTTGTGCTGTGAAACCTTGAGTCAAAATTCTGTCCATGGAAGAAATTTTTCTGGATATTAACCATTTATAAGAGGTTAGTCATGAAAACATGCACTTACAGGACACAGTGAGGTGATTTAGAGTCTATCTGCCACTTACACGTCTCTGTTGATTTTTGTTAATGCCAGACTACAGGGGATTTCTAGTGGAAAATGGTAAAAAAATAATACAAGTAGGGGCCGGCGCTGTGGTGTAGTGGGTTAAGCCATCCTTTGGAATACCCACAACCCAGATAAGACTGCTGCTTTTCTGCTTCTTTTTTTTATTTTTTTTTTAATTTTTTTTTATTTTTATTTTTTTATTTTTTATTTTTTTTATTTTTGACAGGCAGAGTGGATAGTGAGAGAGAGACAGAGAGAAAGGTCTTCCTTTTGCCGTTGGTTCACCCTCCAGTGGCCGCCGCGGTTGGAGCTTCTAATCCAGCTTCCTGTTGCTGTAGATCCTGGGAAACAGCAGATGATGGCTCAAGTACTTGGGCCTCTGCCACTCATGTGGGAGATATGGATGGAGTTCCTGGCTCTTGGCTTCAATCTAGCCCAGACCTAGCTGGCATTTGGGGCAGTAAACTAGCAGATAGAAGATCTCTCTCTCTTTCTATGTTTCCCTCTCTCTTTGTCACTCTGCCTATGAAATAAATAAATAAATAAATAATCTTTAAAGAAAATGATACAAGTAAGGGTCATTTGCTCCCTTTCTGAGCATCACTGTCTGTCAGAGTCTCTGACACCCAGATAGGATAGAATCCCAAGGGAAGGTGATTCAGAGGATGAAAAACTGCAAATATCTCCAGGTGTCACAAGGAATGCAAATGTTTTATAGTTCAAGGAGGAAGAGTGGTGACCCTTCAAAATGACAAAGGAAGCAGTATGAACACGCTTCAACGGGGATAACGACTAGATATTCAAGAATCTAGAAATTATCTGCATAATCTTTGAGCTGGCATTTTCACGTCTAGGGATGCATTCAAAGGAACTAACGATGCCGTGTGCAAAGATTAACCTATAAGATTACTCATCTGGGAAACAAGTCAAATAGCCATCACTGATGGATGAATGAATAAAGCATCACATATCTACAGCAATAAGAAGGAATGAAGTACTCAGAGAGCTACCACACGATAAAACTGGGAAACATGATGTGAAGCTTGAAAGAAGCGAGACACCAAAGACCACATGTTGTGAGGTCCCATTTATACGACGTGTCCAGAACAGACAAATCAAAACAGAGATTATAGGTTGCCAGTTTCTGGGGAAGAGGATAACTATCATGAGTACACACTGCTTTCTAGAATGATAAAAATGTTCTAAAATTAGATTGTGGTCATAGTTGCACAACTCTGAATACAGTAAACATCACTGAGTTGCAAACTTCAAATGGGAAGTGTATCCTAATAAAACTGTTTAAAAAGATTATCCGTTCCAATATTGCTTAAAATGGGAAGATAAATTGGGAGAAAAAAAGTAAATCACCTAAAATAGAGATAGGTGAGTAAATTATCCCGAGCCTATATTATACCATACAGCCATTAAGAGGTCCACAACAGAATATATGACACAAGCCCAGTTATGCAACATTGTGTATGTGTGTTTGTGTATGTGTGTGTAACCTTTAGAAAAAAATCTCAAAAAAGCAGATGGAGTATTTTTTAACAGTAAACACATATGACCCTATAGGGTTGTGGATAATTTTTATTTTTTTCCTCCTTGCTGATTCTAATACAATGACCATGACTTTTGTAGCAATAATCACATCTAACATTTTACTGAGTAGCTACGTGTGCCAAACAGGGCCTGGGGTATGTACTGCACATAATCCAACAACCCTATGAGGCCAGCACTGTTAACTATCATTAATTTACAGATGACAACTGGAGGGAGGGAATTTACTCTAGGAAGACTATGGGAAAGCCTGCCCAGTAACCACAGCCAACTCTTCAGCTACTGGTCCCCTCCAGGGGAGAAGACACCCTAAGGAAGGTGCACGTGACAGATGTGCTGAAATACATTCAACTTCTATTTCTTTTCTTTTTAAAAAAGATTTATTTATTTGAAAGGCAGAGTGAAGGGGTCACATCCAACTTCTATTTCTTTTATTTTTTTTTAATGATTTGTTTTTTAGAAAGGAAGAGTATTGGAGGGGAGGGGTCACATCCAACTTCTATTTCTTTTTCTTTTTTAAAAGATTTATTTAGGCGCCAGCACTGTGGCGTAGAGGGTAAGGTTGCCACCTGCAGTGCCAGCATCCCATACGGGCGCCGGTTCGTGTCCCAGCTGCTCCACTTCCAATCCAGCTCTCTACTATGGCCTGGGAAAGCAGTAGAATATGGCCCAAGTCCTTGAGCTTCTTCAACCGTGTGGGACACCAGGTAGAACCTTCTGGCTCCTGGCTTCAGATCAGCACAGATCCGGCCATTGCGGCCAATTGGGGAGTGAACCAGTGGATGGAAGACCTCTCTCTCTCTCTCTCTCCTCTCTCTCTCTTTGCCTCTCCTTCTCTATCTGTGTAACTTTGTATTTCAAATTAATAAATAAATCTTTAAAAAATAAAAGATTTATTTATTTGAAAGACGAGAGATGGCGGAGGAGGTCAGGGAGAGAGAGACGTCTATCCACTGGTTTACTTCCTGAAATGGCCACAACAGCCAGAGTTGGTCCAGGTCAAAGCAAGGAGCTTGCAACTCCATCTGGACCTTCCATGTGGGTGGTAGGGGCCCAAGCACTTGGACCATCTTTCAGTATTTTCCCAGGCACTTTAGAAAGTGCAGCACCTGGGACTCAGATTGGCACTCATATGGAATGCTGGTGTAGTAGGCAGTAGCTTAACCTGCTGTTCACAGCACCACCACCCCCAACCTCTATTTCTACATTTTGATTTCCGCCTTACAAATCTTCTGTTTAGGGGTATATCTTACACTGTAATGCGACACACATTCTGCTCATTTCGTGTCAGTGTTGTTCTAAGGGCCCTGCAGATACTAATTTAATTTTCCCAACTCTCCAAAGAAGGGAAGGTACAGAACGCATGTTCTTCCCAGCATGGAATACACAGTATTCCATGTGCACAGTATATTCATGTGGTAACAATACGTATACTATGTGCATGCACAAATAGAGTC
The DNA here is from genome assembly GCF_033115175.1 of Lepus europaeus. Classification (NCBI taxonomy): domain Eukaryota; kingdom Metazoa; phylum Chordata; class Mammalia; order Lagomorpha; family Leporidae; genus Lepus; species Lepus europaeus. The sequence continues at coordinate 43,797,302 of NC_084835.1, forward strand.
ACCTGTCACTGACAAGCATACATTCTGAGAAATGTGTGGTCACGTGATTTCACTGTCATTGTGGGACCAATGAACTACATCGCCAGGCGATATAATCTTATGGAATTGGGTGGAATCCAAGATGGCTGAATAGGCTATAGCCACACTAACTTAACCCGCTCTGGGACACGAAAAGAACAAAGGAAGACATTCCCAAGGGTCTGACAGAAATTTTTTGCAAAGAAGTACAAAAAAACAACACTCTGTAGAACAATAGGAGAGGAGACAGACACACCCCGCACTGCTCAGCTGGCTGCTGCCTGTGAGCCACCATCTTACCTCCTCCAAGGTGGGAAGAAATCTCCACCTGCCCCATCAGCCATAGTTTCAGCTGAGGGTGAATTCCACAGTCACCCACCGACTTTTACTTCAGCCTGGGGAACGGACTGGGGTCTGAGCAACTGCTGGCCTTGCAGCAGGGAAACCCTGTTGCTTTCTCCTCCCCTACTCCCACACAGTGCCATTCTTGATGGCGACAAGTAGCACAGTGTACCTCTGTTCTCCTATCAGCACCGTATCAGAGTCAGGGCAACAGGTATGGCAAAGGACAGATCCCCTGCTTCCTGCAACTGTGGGAGTTTTGGGGCTTTAGTCCCAGAGCTACACTCATGGACTCTACGCAAGCCAAGGGGATTCATCTTAGCTTCTGGGGGCTAACACCAGAAGCAGCCAATAAAAAAATCTGCTCCCATCTTAGGAGACCTGAGTCATGACCCCACTATGTCTTGTAACACCAGGACTGTAACAAATCATTCTAATTTTCTCATTGCCACTGGAATCTACCCAGTGGGTATAGGGAAGAACTTACCTGCATTCCACCTCTCTGGACTCATACCCTCCAGAGTAAAATCTCCTGTTGACTTGTAGTCACCCTGTTGGACTAGAACAGGGTTCAGTTCATATCCCCTAGTCCTAGGACTAGGGCTGTTGCTATTATAAGTCACAGCACCAACTGGACTCCTAACAGGACTTGAGGAAGGGTCCATCCATATAACACAGTCCTGGATCCATAGCGATTGGTGTCACAAGCCCCAGCATCACTCAGACTTGCCGTAGGAAAAGGGGGCATCCAAGAACAAGGTTCTGGCTATCACATTTACCAGGCAGACCGACACTGAACAATCTGTGGGCCAAAGATACACACCCAAAGAAACCCTTATTCATCTCAAAACCACACTTCTATCCCTAGAAAATGCAGCAGACTACACCACTGTGTCACTTATTGACACAGCTGACACTGATAAAGACAAAACAACTCGCTTAGAGAATACACTCCAGGGCTCACCTAGAACCAAAGTAAAAGCAACAAGCCAGGTGATACCCTCCATTCCAGCTAAACCATAAACTCTTTCCCAATAAAACCCACTCCATAAAAAGAAGGGACGAGAACATCAGATGGGCGGACATAAACATACGGACACAGGAGACATGAAGAAGCAAGGTAGCATGACACCTCCAAAAGAACACAATAATCCTCCAGAATTAGATCCTGAACTGAAGGAAACCTATGAAATGATAGATATAGAATTCAAACTAATGATTATAAAGAAACTCAGTGAGATGCAGGAGAATACAGATTGATATTAAAATGAAGAAATTAATGAGCGACATGAATGAAAATATTATAAGGAGATAGAACTCATTAAGAAGAACCAAATAAAGGCCAGTGCCATGGCACAGTAGGTTAATCCTCCTCCTACAGCGGCAGCATCCCATACAGGCGCCAGTTCTAGTCCTGGATGCTCCTCTTCCAATCCAGCTCTCTGCTGTGGCCTGGGAAAGCAATAGGAGATGGCCCAAGTCCTTGGGTTCCTGCACCCACATGGGAGACCCAGAAGAAGCTCCTGGCTTCGGATCAGCACAGCTCCGGCAGTTGTGGCCATTTGGGGAGTAAACCAACGGAAGGAAGGCCTTTCTTTCTGTCTTTCCCTTTCACTGTCTGTAACTTTACCTCTCAAATAAATAAATAAAATCTTTAAAAAAAGAAGAAGAATCAAATAATCAAATAGAAGTTTTGGAGACAAAATCTTCAATAGTGAAATTAAAATATATGATTGAGAGCTTTAACAGCAGAATAGACCAAGTGAAAGAAAGAATTTCTGACCCCGAGAAGAATTTTGAAATAACCCAACCAGAAAAAATAAAACAGCAAAGAATTAAAGAGAATGAATAAAGCCTACACAAAATATGGGATACCATTAAACAATCAAATATTTGCATTATAGGTATTCCCGAAGGAGAAGAGGAAAAAGATGTTGAGAACCTGCTAAATGAAAAAAATAGTTGAAAATTTCCCAGGTCTTAAAAGAGAGCTGGACATCTAGAAACAAGGAGCTCAAAGAACCTCAAGCAGATTCAACCAAAAAAATGTCTTCTCCAAAGCACAGCATTGTTAAACTGTCAAAAGTTAAAGACAAGGAGAGAATCTTAAAGACAGTAAGAGAAAAGCACCAAGTTACATATAAAGGAATACCAATTAGATTAACATCAGACTTCTCAGCAGAAACCCTACAGGTCAGAAGAGAGTGGGATGATATATTCAAGGTCTCAAAAGAAAAAAACTTCCAACCAAAATATTATATCCAGTGAAGCTATCCTTTAAAAGTGAAAGAGAAATAAAGTACTTTCCAGATAAGCAAAAACTGAGACAATTCACTACCACCAGACCAGTCTTACAAGAAATTCTAAAGGGTGTTCCGAATTAGAAATAAGCATGAAACACATATCACCACCAAATTCACTAACCAAACAGGTAGAATCATTATCCAATCAACCAAATGACAGGTCTTAGTTCTTATCTATCAGTTCTAACCTTGAATGTAAATGGATAAATCTACCAACCAACAGATTTAGGTAGGCTGAATGGATAAACACACACACACACACACACAAACATGATCCTAGTATATGCTGCCTACAAGAAATTCCTTTCACAAACAAAGATACACACAGGCTGTTAGTAAAGGGTTGGAAAAACATAAACCAGGCAAATGGAAACCAAAAGTGAGCAGGTATAGCTATCCTGATATTAGAAAAAAAAATAGACTTTAACTCAAAAACTGTAAAAAGAGATAAAGTGGGACTCTATATTTTGATAAAAGGTTCAATTCAGCAAGGCATAACAATCATAAATATGTATGCATCCAACACAAGACCACCCAGATATCATACACAGCAAATACTATTAGACCTAAAGGGAGATATAGACTCCAATACAATAATAGTGGGTGACTTCAACCCCCACTCTCATCAACGGTCGGATCAACCAGACAGAAAATCAATAAAGATACTATCAAGCAAAAGGACCTAACAGACATTTACAGGACATTCACCCAACAGCTATAGAATACACATTCTTCTTATCAGCACATGGAACATTTTCTAGGATAGAACACACATTCATACCATGCATCTTCTTAGACCACAAAAGAATAAAACTAGAAATCATCAACAAGAAGAACAATAGAACACTCATAAATATTTGGAAATAAGACAACATGCTACTGAATAATCAATGGGTCACTAAAAAATTAAAAAGAACTCAAAAACTTTTTTGAAATAAATGAAAAAGGAAGCACAACAATCAAAACCTGAGGGATACAGAGAAAGCAGTATTCAGAGGGAAGTTTACAGATACTTAAATGTCTCAAATTATAGATCTAATGACGCATCTTGAAGACTTAGAAAAACAAGAACAAACCACACCCAAAATCAGCATCAGCAGGTGAGAAATAATATGGATCAGAGCAGAAAAAAAATGAAAATGAATCTAAAAAAATACAAAAGATCAACAGAATAAAAAGTTGGTTTTTTGAGAAGATAAACAAAATACTTACACCTCTAGCCAGACTAACAAAGAAAAAAAGAGAAAACTCAAATAAATGAAATTAGAAATGGAAAAGGAGACATTACAACTGACACCACTGAAACAAAGGATCATAAGAAACTACTATTAAGAACTATATGCTGGGGCTGGCGCTGTGGCATAGCAGGTAAAGCCACCGCTACAGTGCTTGCATCCCACATGGGTGCTGGTTCAAGACCTGGCTGCTCCACTTCTGATCCAGCTCTCTGCTATGGCCTGGGAAAGCAGTGGAAGATGGCCCAAATCCTTGGGCCCCTGTACCCATGTGGGAGACCCGAAAGAAGCTCCTGGCTCCTGGCTTCAGATCAGTGCAGCTCTAGCCATTGCGGCCAATTGGAGAGTGAACCAGCGGGTAGAAAACCTCTCTCTCTCTCTCTGCCTCTCCTTCTCTCTGTGTGTAATTCTGACTTTCAAGTAAATAAATAAATCTTTAAAAAAAAAAGACCTCTACAATGAAAACTATCAAACATCATTGAAAGAAATAATCAAGGACACAAAAAAATGGTAAGATATTCTTTGCTCATGAAACAGAAGAATCCTCTCATTAAATTGTCTATACTACCTAAAGCAATCTACAGATTTAATGTGATCCCTACCAAAATACCAATGATACTCTTTACAGAATTAGAAAAAGCAATCCTAAAATTAATATGGAATCAGAAAAGTCAAAGCAATGTTGAACAAGAAAAATCAAGCTGAAGGCATTACAACATCTGACTTCAAAGCATACTACAAAGCTATAGTAATTAAATCAGCATGGGGTGGGATGATGCTGTGGAACAGCGGGTTAAAGCCCTGGCCTGCAGCGCCAGCAGGGTACCCGTTCCAGTCCAGCTGCTCCACTTCTGATCCAGCTCTCTGCTATGGCCTGGGAAAGCAGTAGAAGAGGGTCCAGGTCCTTGGGCCCTTCTTCACCTGGAAGAAGCTTCTGGCTCCTGGTTCCTGGCTTTGGATCAGCTTAGCTCTGGCCATGCAGCCATTTGTGGAGTGAACCAGGGGAAGAAAGGCCTCTCTCTCTCTCTCTCTCTCTCTGGCTCTACCTCTATCTATCTGTAACTCTGTCTTTCAAATAAATAAAATAAATCTTAAAAAAAAAAACAAAACAGCATGGGACTGGCATAAAAACTGATACATAGATCAATGGAACACAACAGAGAGCCCAGAAATCACTCCACAGACATATAGCCAAGCAATTTTTGACAAAAGCATTCAGATCATACAGTGGAGTAAGGAGAATCTCTTCAACAAACAGTGCTGGCAAAACTGGATATATATACATACATATATATATATAGTTCTTAATAGTTTCTTATGATCCTTTGTTTCAGTGGTGTCAGTTGTAACGTCTCCTTTTCCATTTCTAATTTCATTTATTTGAGTTTTCTCTTTTTTTCTTTGTTAGTCTGGCTAGAGGTGTAAGTATTTTGTTTATCTTCTCAAAAAACCAACTTTTTATTCTGTTGATCTTTTGTATTTTTTTAGATTCATTTTCATTTTTTTTCTGCTCTGATCCATATTATTTCTCACCTGCTGATGCTGATATATATGTAAAAGAATGAAATAAGTTTCATATTTCTCATCATATACAAAAATCAACTTAAGATGGATCAAAGACCTAAATTTAAGACCTGAAACTATGAGGTCGCTGGAGGAAAATGAAAGGGAAACAAACACTCTAAGACACTGGTTTAGGGGATGACTTCTTGGATAAGACCCCCAAAGCACAGGCAACACAAGCAAAACTAAACAAATGGTATTATATCAAACTCAGAAGCTTTTGCACAGCAAAAGAAATGATCAACAGAGTGAGAAGACACCCAATATAATGGGAAAAAACATTAGGAAACCACCTATCCAAAAAAGGATTAATATCCAGAATTTATAAGCAACTTAAAAAAATCAACAACAACAAAAAAAATCAATCCAGTTGAGAAATGGGCAAAGGACTTCAAAAGAAGAAATACACATGGCCAACAAATACATGAAAAAATGCTCAACATCTCTAGGCATCAGGGAAATGCAAATCAAAACCACAATGAGATATCACATCACTCCTGTTAGAATGGCTAAAATCCAAAACACAGAGGGTAACAAATACTGGTGATGATGTGGAGAAAGCGGGACACTTATGCGCTATTGGTAGCAATGTAAATTAGTGCAACCACTGCGGAAAAGAGTATAGAGATTTCTTTAAAACCTAGAGATAGACGTGCCATATGATCCAGCAATCCCACCACCAGGTATATACCCAAAATACATGAACATGTTATTGTCGAAGAGATACCTGCATCACCATGTTTATAGCAGCACTGTTCACAATAGCCAAAATTTGGAATCATCCAAGGTGTCCATTATCAGATGAATGGATAAAGAAAATGTGGGGGGCCAGCGCCGCAGCTCACTAGGCTAATCCTCTGCCTGCAGCACCAGCACCCCGGGTTCTAGTCCCAGTTGGGGCACTGGATTCTGTCCCAGTTGCTCCTCTTCCAGTCCAGCTCTCTGCTGTGGCCCAGGAAGGCAGTGGAGGATGGCCCAAGTCCTTGGGCCCTGCACCCGCATGGGAGACCAGGAGGAAGCACCTGGCTCCTGGATTCGGATGGGCGCAGCACGCTGGCCGTGGCGGCCATTTAGGGGATGAACCAATGGAAGAAAGACTTTTATCTCTGTCTCTCTCTCTCTCTAACTCTGCCTGTCAAAAATAAATAAATAAATAAATAAATAAAAAGAAAAAAAAAAAGAAAATGTGGGGGCTGGCGCTATGGCATAGAGGGTAAAGCTACCACCTGCGGTGATGGTATCCCATATGGGCCCCGGTTTGAGTCCCAACTGCTCCACTTCCGATCCAGCTCTCTGTTATGGCATGGGAAAACAGTAGAGGATGGCCCAAGTGCTTGGGACCCTGCATCCACGTGGGAGATGTAGAAAAAGCTTCTGGCTCCTGGCTTCGGATCAGCACAGCTCCGGCCATTGCAGTTAACTCGGGAGTGAACTAGCAGATGGAAGACCTCTCTCTCTCTCTGCTTCTCCTTCTCTCTCTGTTTAACTCTGACTTTCAAGCAAAAAATTAAATATTAAAAAAAAAGAAAATGTGGTACATACATGATGGAATATTATTCAGCTAAAAAAAAATGGATGAAATTCTAACACTTACAGCAAAATGAACACAACTGAAGGACATCATGTTGAGTGAAACAAGGCAGACCCAGAAAGACAAATACCACAGGTTCTCCCTTTAATGTGGCAGCTAAAATAAAAAACAAATGAGAGAGAGAGAGAGAGAGAGAGAGAGAGAGAGAGAGAGAGAAATGTCTGTATCAGTATTGCTGCAAATATAGTTTTGTAAAACTTGGTTTTATACCTTTGCCAAACCAGTGGTCAAAAATGTTATACTATTATAGTTTTGATGATCTGTGATTACTTTAAAATTTACTCTATGTGGGTGAAATGGTTAGTTTTCCATTCAATTATTATTTATAATTGTTGTCTGTATTCCCACTAGACTAGGGTCTTTTTTCTTCTTTAGTCGTTAAACTTACTTGGTGTAATATAATTTTACTGTAATGTAAATTTAAAATGTTTTCTCAAAAACTAAAGAAAAAGAAAAAAGGAGAAGGAAGGGGGTTGGAGGGAGGGAATATCATTATGTTCTTAGAATTGTGTCTACAAATTACATTGAATCTGTTAAAAACTAAAAAATTAAAATAAAAATTAAAAAAAAATCTTATGGAATCACCTTCTATATGAAGTCTATCAGAAACATTGTTACACGGCACATGTTAGTCAACATGCAAATTTTATGTTGCCTTTTTTTCTGCTAAGAAAGTACCCAACCAAAATAACTGTGTCTGAAATATATACAACACTGCCTTCAGGATAATTTACAAATTAAAATGTTGGGGACTGGTGTTTGGCCTAGCAGTTAAGACTATGCTTGGGATGCCCACATCTCACACTGGAGTGCCTGGGCTCAATATGTGGCTGTTCCTGACTTCAGCTTCAGCTGGGAGGGAGGAGTGGTGAAGGTTCAAGTGATGAGGTCGCTGCCACTCATGTGGGCGACCTGGATCAAGTTCTGGGCTCACAGCTTCACCTCTGCTTAGTCTTGGCGACTATGGGTATTTGGAATTTGGGGAGAGAACCAATGGATGCAAGTGCACTCTTGCTCTCTTTCTCTCTCTCTCTCTCTGTTTGCCTCTCAAACAAAAATTTTTTAAGGGGCCGGCTCTGTGGCATACCAGGTAAAGCCGCTGCCTGCAGTGCCAGCATCCTATATGGGCACCTGTTCAAGTCCTGGCTGTTCCACTTCAAACCCAGCTCTCTGCTATGGCCTTGGAGAGCTGTAGAAGTTGGTCCAACTCCTTGGCCCCCTGCACTCACGTGGGAGACCCGGAAGAAACTCCTGGCTCCTGGTTTCAGATCAGCATAGCTCTGGCCATTGTGGTTAACTAGGGAGTGAACCAGCGGGTGGAAGACCTTTCTCCCCCGCCCCCCCCCCCCCCGTGTGTGTGTGTGTGTGTGTGTAACTCTGATTTTCCAATAAATAAATCTTTAAAAAGTATATAAAAATTTTTTAATTAAAAAAGTGAATAAAATTTGGTAGAGGGGTGTGCGGCAGGGGGTACACTGAAAGACAATGCCAACCTTATGACTGGACAGAAGAATGACTTTCCTTTTTGCGCTGGTCATGTTTCATTTGCCACCTCTGATCCACCTTCCTCCTTCTCACTCCTCCCTCCCCAGCAGGAGGTGACAGGAGGTGGGTACTCCTTTCTTAATCTCCTACTTGCTGGCCACTTCTTTGGAAGTAGCTCCAGGTCCTGCTGGTTGGGGGCAGGAGGGGGTGGGGTACTTCCTCTATGGTTCTGGTTCTCAGCTGACTCAGGTAAGCACACTTCCTCTGCTTCAGCCCTACTGGTGGTCCTCACTCCTCTCCCAGGAGTTCCTTCCCGAATTCCCTTACTTGAATCTGTCACCCACTAGGATCTTGATATTCTCCTCTATGCCCAAATAAGAGACTCCACAAAGTTTCAAAAGGCATAAGGATGACCCACTCGCATGAAGACTTCAATCTCCATCCTCCGTGAGGATATATCCTAAGCACTGTCTGCGCATCTTCAGCTATGGATTACCATTGTCAAGTACAGCTGAAGTTTCATAAATCCTGATGGGAGCTCGGTCGGAAATACATGTGCAATTTCGCCCACGGGCCTGACCTCGGTCTCTTGTCCCAAGCCAACTCTGGAGTAGCCTGGGGACAGCTCGCCCCACCCTGCTCCCTGTCCAAGCCACAGTGGTGACCCAACTTGTCCTGGGCCTGAGTTCTGGTACTTAGCCTGCTCCGACAATAGGAGGCAGGGACCCAAAAGGACCAGGCTGTCACCCTCTGTGCTCTGGAGGCCATCAAATGCCTGCTCTTGACCTCCGTCCAGATATTTCTGGAACCTAAGCTGTCAGCACACACTGTCAGGGCATGAACACAAAATCTTCTCAGCCAAATCCTAAAGCGAGATCCAGGAAGTGGGCTGCAAACAAAGGTGAGCCTGAGGCAACAGGAAGATCAGTTATGCTCACATGGTCAGACCCTCTGTCTTTTTGAGATCTAAAGAACTGGGCACTAATACAGGCATTCCCATTGGCAGAGCCAATGCCCACACTTGGTCCACAGCTGTTGACAACCTAACCAGAAGCCTTGGAGCAGATGCAACCTGTAAAAAAGTCTCTCTCCCTCTCCCCAGCCTATACCCTCCCTCCTTTTCTCCCTCTGCCTCTCTTTCTCTCTTCCTGCTTCCTGCAGATAGAATATTATAACAGTTCAATATAGGGAATTCCTAAGCAGATATTAGATAAATTACCTTTCAAAAGAGATTGCTGGAGGGGCCGACACTGTGGCTTAGCAGGTAAAGCTGCTGCCTGCAGTGCCAGCATCCCATATGAGCACCAGTTCAAGGCCCAGTCCATTTTCAATCCAACTCCCTGCTAATGGCCTTGGAAAAGCAGCAGAATATGGCCGAAGATTTGGGCCTCTGCACCCACATAGGAGACTGGGAAGAAGCTCCTGGCTCCTGGCTTTGGAGCCAGAAGCTCTGGATATTGCAGCCATCTGGGGGTGAACCAGCAGATGGAGAACCTCTCTCTGCCTCTGTCTCTCTGTAACTCTGCCTTTCAAATAGAGAGAGAGAGAGAGAGAGAGAGAGAGAGAGAGAGAGAGAGAGGAGAGAGAGAGAGAGAGAATATGCTGGAGTGCAAAAGAGATCTTGGTTGAATTCTCAGTAGAGAGTTTCATAATTTCATTACTTTGATCAAAAACCTACAAGTGTCCCCCGTTTCTGTTTTATTTGTATCGCCCACATTTATTCTACCAGCAAACCTGTCAGCTCACATCCAAAATACATCCCAAATTTACCAACTTCTCTGTATCCCTACCCTTACAACCATGGTCCAAACCACTAGACTTTCTCTTCAATTGACTTTTCTCTTACACTAGCACACACGTTCTCCACACAGGAACTAGAATGAACTTCTTAAATATTACTCAGATGATGCAACTCACCTGTTTAAAACTGTCTAATGCTGAGGCTGAGACTGTGGCACAGTGGGTTAAAGACCTGGCCTGAAGTGCCAGCATCCCATGTGGGCAGTGGTTCGTGTTCTGGCTGCTCCACTTCTGATCCAGCTCCCTTGGGCCCCTGCACTGACATGAAGACCTGGAAGAAGCTCCTGGCTCCTGGCTTCGGATCGGCGCAGCTCTGGCCATTGCAGCCAACTGGGGAGTAAACCAGTGGATGGAAGACCTCTCTCTCTGTCTCTACCTCTCTCTGTAACTCTGTCATTCAAATAAATAAAATAAATCTTTTTTAAAAACTGTCTAATGTTTGCTCTACTTAGAACAAAAACCAAACTCTTTGCTGTGGCCCAAGACAGCCTCACATTTCTGGACCCTCAATTATTCCCCTCTTTCTCAGGTTCAGGGCACTCCAACTGCACTGGTTCCCTCTCTCCTGTCATAAAATCTACTTAGCTGGTTCCTGCCTCAGGACCTTTGTTCTTGCTATTTTCCTCACCTGAACTGTTTCCCACCCTTAAAACTCACCAAACCTGTCTCAGCTCAAATATCTTTGCTTTACCAAGGACTTCTTTGACCAAGCACGTGTCCCCATCATCTCCTCTCCCCTAGTCCTGTTTCATTCTTCATGGTATTATATGAAATTACATTATTTGATTTTCCTTAATCAGCTCCCCAAATAAAGCATCAGCTTCATGAGAGCAGAACATTTCTTAGATTATATTATTAACTTGGAAATACTCCTGACTCACAGTAGATACACAGTAAATATTTGTTGAAGGAACAAGTGCTGGGTGTAAACATAAGCTTTGAATAGCCATGAGCATCTGTGAGCCCATAAATGAGTTAAATTCATGAGTTTTTTTGTTCTTCCTGGTAAGAGATATTAATAAATGCTTGCTAAGTGCTTAGTTTTATAGTTCCTTTAACAGTTATGTTATCCAGTTACATGCTACATAGCCTACAGAAGAGTATTTCAAAAACTGTGGGCAAAGAGAGTTAACGTAGGCATGGTCCATGAGCTTTCTGAAGATCCCTCATATGAGTGGACTCTTACAACTAAACCCGAACTCAAAGAAAGTCTGAAAAAGAACCAACCCTAAACACAGCGGAAGTCATGCAAGTTTCTCTTGAGGAAGCTGCAAAGATAATTCCTTAAAGAGGGTGCTGTTACCTGGCATCCCCCAGGCTGCCCAATAGCTCTGCAAACACATCCAGCATTTAATCTCATGAGACCACCAGACCGCTTCACTTCACAGCAAGGGCTGGCTCCTGGGGCTGGCACACCCAAACCGTGTTCTCAGCTGGCACGCTATACTCTGGGCGCTTGGGCTGGCTTTGGCAACAAACTATGAAACAACTATATCATACTCCCATCTTTTTCTTTATTCTCTTTTTTAAAAAGATTTATTTACTGAGGTTGGTGTAGTGATATAGCAGATTAAGCCTCTGCCTGCCACACCAGCATCCCATGTGGGAACCAGTTCAAGTCCTGGCTGCTCCACTTCCAATCCAGCTCCCTGATAACGTGCCTAGGAAAGCAGTGGATGATGTTCTAAGTCCTTGGGACCCTGCACCCACATGGGAGACCTGGAAGAAGCTCCTGGCTCCTGGTTTTGCATCAACCCAGCCCCAGCTTTTCTGGCCATTTGGGAAGCAAACCAATGGATGGAAATTCAATTGATCTCTCGATCTCTCTCTCTTTCTCTCCCTCCCTCCCTCTCTCTCTCTCACTTTCTCTCTATATATTTGAAAGGCAGACAGAGCAAGAGGGAGAGACAGAAATTGTCCATTTACTGTTTCACTCTCTCAGTGGTCACAACAGCCAGGTCTGGGCCAGGTTGAAGCCAGTAAGCAGCCAGGAGCACCATCCTGGTTCCCCACGTGTGGGTGGCAGGGGCCCAGGCTTTGGGTCATCACCCACTGCCTTCTGAAGTGTGTTAACAGGAAGCTGGATTCAAAGCGGAGCAGCTGGGACTCAAACAGTGCTCCAGTATGGGATGCTGGCATTATAAGCCATGGCTTAACACACTGCTCACGACATCCGCCCCCTCACCTTCTCCCAGCTCTGGGCGGTCAGAGAATTCAGCATAAGGGTCGGGGATGGGATATTTTATCGATTCTTATTTTTCTCTATCAGCACTTTGCTTACCTGAGGAATATACACCATTTTGTTTCTCATGGCGTAGCTGTGAGTATCTAGAGGCCAGGTAAAGAGGCCTAACTTAGCCCAGGACTTCCTGCGACTTCACGTCTCTCCTCCCTCTCACGCAGTCCTTCATCACACTCAGCTAGCTCATCTCCTGAAGATTTCTGATTGGTCCCCTTCTGTCTCTGCCCACAGCTCCCTGGTCTAGGGCACCAATATTTCTTCCTAGGACTTCTGCAGTAGCCTTCTGACCAGTTCTCCATACTCACATGGACATTGCAATCAGAGTAATCCTCTGAAAACACAAATTCGACCATAAAATATCCCTAACACCCCTAGAGACGATCATATCCCTTTCTTTACCGATCTCTTGGTTCTTCTAACTTTTCTCTATTATCCTCACCGTAATCTTCACCATAAATTTCCATGTGCTGATACAATCACTTCTTTCCCTTTGTAGTCTATAAGCTCCAGGTGGGTCACAGACAACGGTGTGATTTTGCACAATTGCAGTCCCAGGTCCCTAGCACAATGCCAGGCACATTTAGATACTCAGGAAATATTTGCTGAACAGATAAGTTTCAATGTTCTCATTTCCTAGTATAACATCAGAACAAAGAGCTGTCAATCTTTGTTGAAAAGAGGACAACTGGAACTATCCACAAGTGCCACAACACATGTCTAAGTTCAATGCCTCCTTTTACCCATTTCTGCTCAAATTCTGACTCTTTCCATGTTACACAACACACACACACACACAGCCCTCAATTCATTCAAAACACTTACTCTTCGGGACTGGCATTGTGGTGCAGCAGGTTAACCATATGAGGCTGGTTCAAGTCCCAGCGGCTCCATTTGCAATCCAGCTCCCAGTTAATGCATCTGGGAAAGTAGCAAAGGATGGCTCAAGTGCTTGGTAGCCCAATTACCTGCTGTGCCACCCATGTGGGAGAACTGGATGAAGCTCCTGGTTCCTGGCTTCAGCCTGGCCAAGCCCTGACCATTGCAGCCATTTGGAGAGTGAACCAGAGAATGGAAGATCTCTGTCTCCCTTGCTCTCTGTAACTTTGCCTCTCAAACAAATAAAAATAAATCTTAAAAAAAAAGACTAACTCTTCATTATTCAGAGATATCTTTCCTAAGAAATATTCCTGTCATAAAAATCCCTGTATTACTTTTTCTGAAAATATTAAATAAGTTTGATGTAAACTTTATCCCTGAGCAAAATGAATCTGCCAAACAGGACTTGAAAATGAAGAAGAATGTTCCAAAACACCTTCTCAGCTCTGGCCTCAGGTCTGACTCCACAGACACCCTTTCCTTTTTGTTGAACTTCAGAATACAAAGAAACTGGGAGAACAGACAGCCATTCTACCTCTCAGCATGTTCCTTCATCTGCCAGCCGGCTTTCTCAGCAGCACTCTCTCCAGCTACTCTTTCCAGGAATGCCACAGATGAAATTTGTAGAAATAATGTCTTGGGAGCCTCCCCAGAATGCCATCTGTTAGGGAGGGCTGTTTGATATTAGTTAGGCTTACAATGGAGCCCACCCAAGGGGGTTGTTTCTGGAAGCACCAAGAAAAGGTCATCAAGGTTGGGCATTTGGGCTACTGATTAAGATGCCCATTGTGACACCCACATCCCGTATCGGAGCTCAAGTCCAAGTTCTACTCCTAAATCCAACTTCCTACTAATGCACACCCTGAGAGGCAGCAGTAATGGCTCACATGCTTGGGTCCCTGTCACTCACGTGAGAGAACTGGATAGAGTTCCTGGCTCACCAGTAATTAAACCACAAAGTCCATGTTCCTGACCCTACTACAGATAACAGGGCCATGAACACTGAAAAATGAGAAGCAACCTAATTTATTTTTGATAACCTGCAGGATATAAATTATACACAACATGACATGTGCTTTAGATTTTATAACCCCTTATAAACTTCAGCAAGCATTCCAAAAATAACAAGTGTATTAGCTTTTACTATTTTATAATTTACTAACAACCACCCCAAAGTATCACTGGTCTACAATAAAATACATTCAGTTCTTATTCCTGTTACCTGTCAGCTGTATGTCAGCTGAGACTCTACTCCAAGCACCTTCTCCAGCTGGGACTTAACCTGAGAATGGATGACCACTTGGCAGAGGGGAAAAGGGGGAAACAGGAGGACCCTGTGATGGCCCTTAAAGCTTCTGCTCAGATAAGGCACTGGTCATTTCTTCCCACATCTGCTGGTCTCCACAAGTCACATGGGCAGACCCTCTTTCCACAGAGCGGACAGCATTAGTCACATGGCAATGGATGGGGAAGGGAGCTGTTACTGACAGAGGAGCAAATAATCAGTAATAATAACACCAGCCCAGCATAACAAATGGAGGTGGAAACTCCTGGAGGTCCAACACAACCAACACATCTCACCTATATTAGTTGAACGTGACAAGTCGACAAATAGCTCAGCCCAAACTAGTTTAAACAAAATGGTGGATTTTATGGGCTTGGGCTACTCAAAAGTCCATGAAACTTCGTGTGTGGCTTGCCCTGGACACTCAAATGATGTCATCAGGATCCATCTGCCCCCTCTCCATTACTGGTCAATGCTCTTCATTAAGTTCATGGCTTACAGCCTTTAAGTCTAAACCAACAAAACAAGACCATGTCTCCTGATAGGTTCTGCACGAGTCCCAGGGCTGACCCTAGCTGAGCGAGCCTGGGTAACGAACCCATCTCTGAATCAATCAATTCCGTAGGGGGCTCAGTGTGACTAGCCACTCCTGGAGCAGGAAGTGGACCCTCTGGAACCTCACACTCCAACAGTATTGAGTCCTTTTCTCCAAAATTCCGGAAATTTAAAATCCCTGAAGAGTTCCAATATGAACCATTTTCAAAGCATTCACATGTAACTTGCGTAAATAGGCAAACAGATTTGAGTCTGGCATTTTCACAGTATTTACTAAAGCCACCATCTGCAAAGTTTTTCTACTCCTATTTTACAAATCTAACTTGTCTTCATTACTAACAATAGCTAATAAGATGATGCGGAAAATTAACATATACTAACTAAAACAGAGGCAATACTATGAATAAAACAGATTTTGATTTGAAACACAGTCAAGCCTACTTATTCAGCTCACACCCCAGATACTTTCCACCCAGGATAACCAAATACACATCACTCACTCCCTTGCCATAAAATCTCTGCATGCTGATTTGGATGGTCACTGGCAAATTTTAAATCAAACAATAGCCCTCCATTTATATATATATAAATGTCAACCGAGGCAGACTGATAAAATACACTGCATGTCCATTTCATAAGCTTAATAGTCACAAATCCTTTAGCATGTGTCTCATGTTACTTAAAGTAGGTGCTATAACAAACAGGGCCCAAATTTCAATGGCTTAACACAATAGACACCTATTGTCATTCAGGTAACTCTTACACGTGGATGTTCCAGGTCCACAGGCAGCTTCCTCTGCACCATGATTCAGGCATCCAGGCCTCAGGAACCCCTCAGTCTCCCCATTCACAAGGAGAGGGTTTCTAACATCAGCACCCTTGGGACCAGATAAATCTTAGCTGTGAGGGGCTGTCCTGTGCGTGGGAGAATGGCTCACAGCATTGCTGGCCTCTGTTTAACAGATATTAGTTTCTCCTTAAACCAAGTTGTGATAACCAAAAACGTTTTCAGACCTGGCCAAATGTCCCCTGGGGAGCAGAAATGTCCCCTGATTGAAGACTACTCATCTACTACCAGGAGTGCTATTCCTTTTGAGATTTCCGGGTGATTCTGATGTGTAATAAGGATTTAGAACCAATGTCCTCACCAGTGTCTACATGCAGGAAAAATACATAGAGTCAACTCAGCCTATCTTGAAGGCCTTCTTGTATTGACCACACATCACTTCCCTTCCACATGAGCAAAAGCTGGTCACATGCATGCCCTGCACCCCACCAAGGGGAAGAAGGGCCTTGGGACACAGGCCCTGCACGGATCAACAACGCCCTGTAGAAGGGGAGCACAGAGGCCTCTCTGCTCCATCTCTCAGTGTTTTCCCTTCTCATACAGGACCCCTCTCATGCACGGTAGCTCTGACACAGACTCAGCTGATAAAGATCTTCCCCATGGATGTTGGCTTTGCGTAGAACCTGCAGGATAAATCACTTTCTTGACCCTGTGCTATCAGGACTGTTGGGTTATAAGCTACAGTTGCTGGGTGCCAGTAACAACACAGTACCAGGTACTATTCTAAGGCTTTTACATATATTTACTCATTTAAAACGGAAAACAAAAGTGAGTTAAAATGCTGCTTGGATTACCTGAATCCTGTATCAAAGCACTAGTTCAAACCCAGGTTGCTCCACTTCCAATCGAGCTTCCTGCTAATGCACCTGGGAAAGCAGCAGAGGAGGGACCAAGTACCTGGGCCTCTGCTATCCAAGTGGGAGACCTGGATGGAGCTTCTGGCTTCGGCCTTGCCCAGACCTGGCTACTGCAGCCATGTGGAGTATGAACCAGCGGATGACAGATCCCTCTCACTGTCTCTCCTCCACACCTGCCTCTGTAAACTTTGCCTTTCAAATAAATAAATAAATTTTTAAAATAATAAAAATGAACAACCTAAGAGGTAGGTGCTGTTAATAATGCTCATTTTATAGGTAAAGAGTTTGTCTGAAGTCAAGGGGCAGAAGAGGGATTCAAACCCAGCCGATGGGACTACTCAAGTTCACACTCTTGACCACTGGGCTATACCAATTCTCCACAGGTGAAGTCTACCTCTAACATAAAGAGAGGAGCCAAGAGCAGACAGCAGCACAGCCAGGGGCAGGGAGACAGAGCATAAGCCCTGAGGCCAGCTCTGCTCCTGCCTTTATATTTTGGTGTGTGTAGAAGCACTAAATTCCTCTTTCTACTAAAAGTAGTTCAGGTGATCTGTAACAAAAGAATCCTGATTGTAAAGCATGTAGGTGTTAACCTAACCTACACAGGTTCTTCTGTTCTGGTAATTAAATCTTCTAGGATCCTAGGTAGACACAAAAGGCAGGATTGGGAATTCTTCTCCCTACTGCTCTCAGAAATTGGCACTCAATGTGTCATTAGCAGGGGTGGGATCTATTAGGGGACTCAACACCAATACTGCTGGGGTGGGCCTGATCTGGGTTCCAGCCTGGACCCTTTCTGCCTCAAGGCTGAGGCCAAGTCTAGACCTTGGAATGACAATTGAGAAACCTAACCCAATATTGGATGCTTAGACCCTTTCTTAGTGTTTTATTCTCTGTTATGACTTTCTCTCCCCATCACCCTCCTCACTATGCATATGAATTCAGTCTTCAGCTTCAGCCAGTCCCTGGCTTTATTTCCGTTATCACTTGCTTAACTGAGGCAGACTGCATAGTTTTCTCTGGGAAGAGTGACACCTCCTGGATTCCCTATTTTGAGCCATCCCTAGATGTTCGTGATGCTGATACATTGATTCCTTTACTAGTCATGCCTTATCAGTATCCAGAAAACTTGCTATTTTCTCTATTTCTTCTTTTTTTTAATTTTAATGTTTGTTTATTTTTCATATACTTGAAAGGAGGAGTGACAAGGAGACCTCTTCCATCCACTGGTTCATTCCCCACATGCCCACAATAGCCAGGGCTGGGCCAGGCTGAAGCCAGGAGGCTGGAGCTGCATCCTGGTCTCTGTGGGTGAGGGAGACGCAAGTACGTGAGCCGTTACCTGCTGTCTCCCCGGATGCACGAGCAGGAAGCTAACCTGGAAGTGGAGGAGCCGGGGGACTTGACTGCCAGCATCCTAAGCAAAGCTGCTGCACCATGACACCTGCCCCCATGTTATTTTGCCTTTTATTTCATTTGCTTGCTTGAAATTTGTTTTCTTCCCATGATCCCTGCCTTCCTCCACCCAAGTTCTGAGGCCCTTGAGGTCTTAGAGGGTGCCGGACACCTTTTCAGGCTGAGGACATGACAGACAAGGTCCCTGAGTGGGGGCGGGGGGGTGAGCTGGTGCAGGGGAGACTGGGGAGCCAGTCCGGCCAGTCCCATGTTGGAGGGCACAGAGCGCCATGGAAAATGATCGCATGGTGGCGGGGTGGGCGGGAAGAGGCTCGCGCTTCACCACAGGGAGAACCCGACTGTAGAGTGGGTGCCGTGCCTGCTGCTTTGGGTCAGCTTCCTTGTTCCAGTTCAGCCCCCTTCATGCTGTATGACCCAGGTAAATTGCCGCACCTCTCTGGGCCTTGGTCTCCCTCCAATCGGAGGGGAGGAGGAGTCCCCCCTGGGGCTCTGGAGAGGAAGGGTGGTGCTCAGGGCTGCCAGGCTCTCACCCCGGTGTCCTCAGTTGCAGGCTCCTCTGGTGTCGTGGAGCCTGGGTGGACAGGCAGCACCATGCGACGGATGGCACTCCGGCCCTTGGCCTTCGCAGGTGGGTCCTGGAGGCCCCCAGGGCAGCATGGGAACCATCCCAGCAATGGAGGGCCAAGGACAGCACCCCAGCCAAGCTTGCTCCGCCCCTCAGATGGGAGTCGGACCTGGGCCAGGCCCCCGCTGAGACTGATGACCCCCAGATCCCTATTTTCTCCATTTCTGAACACCCTTGTAAAGCTGGGCCCCATGGTCACACAACTCCCCAGCCCAGGGACCACATCTATTACTAAATGCTGGCCCCACCCAATGTAACCCCTCACTGGGGTTAGCCAGTTGTGATGGACCATTCAGCTCCCATTACTGCATCATTACTGTTGTCCTAAGTGAGCAGGTACCAAGATAAATCAGTTTATGTCACAGGATGAAAACACGTGACCATCCCCTTGCTTTAGCCACTCAACAATCTTCATGAAGATCAGTTACGTCCCCAGCTCTGCCTAGTGCTGGTAATTACAACCATGAGCAGGATAAACACAGCCCCTGCCTCCATGAAGCAATGGTGTAGGAAGAAAAAGAGACAGAGATGGAGAGAAAGCAAGAGAGAGACTGAGACTAAACAAGTAAACAAAAGGGGAGAGCTAATGGCGGAAACTCTGCATGCTTGGGAGGAGACTAAAGGGAGACTGATAGGAATAATCAAGAGAAGGATCCAATTGGCTAAAGCAGTCAAATTTCTTACACCTTAAAACGCTTCACTACCTTGTACCTAACCTTCCAGGCAGTAACTAGGAATTTTACAAATATCAGCCAGTAAAAAAGCAGCTTTTGGCCCCAAATAAATAAGATACACACACACAAACACACACTTACTTTAAAAGGGGGAAGGAGACATACAGCAGCGAGATCTTCCACTCACTGTTTCATTCCCCAAATGCCCACAATAGCCAGGATGGGCCAGGTCAAGGCCAAGGACCTGGGACTCAATGAGGGTCTCCCACATGGGTGGCAGAGCTGCCTCCCAAGGTACACATTATTAGCAGGATGTTGGAATCCACAGAGGAGTTGGGACTCAAACCCAGGCATCTTATCAATGTCTTTTTTTCTAAAAGTTTATTTATTTATGTATTTATTTGAAAGACAGAATGACAGAGACAGAGGTAGAGACAGAAAGAGAAATATCCCCCATCTGCTGAGTCACTCCCCGGATGGCAACAGCCAGACCAAAGTCAGGAGCTTGGAACTCCATCTGAGTCTCCAACATGGGTAGTAGGAACCAAATACTTAGGCCATCATCTGCTGCCTTCCCAGGCACATCAGCAGGAAGCTTGGTTGGACATAAAGCACCCAGGACTCTAACTGACACTACAGTATGGATGCTGGCATCTCAAGCAGTGGCTTAACTTGTTGCAACACAACATCTACCCCTAACAGCTAGACCAAATGACTACCACAACAAAATATTTCTTACAAAATAATTAGGGTGGTTCTCTAGTTTGTGCCAGGCCCCACCACTCCCTATTGCTTCCACTTGGCCTTAATTAAATACTTACATTATCTGCCTTACGGGTGCTTAGCAGCATTTTGAGTTTGTAACCCTGACTCCATCTTTACAATACCTGAGGCAGTTAAGACAAGATCTCCTTCCATTGTCACAGTTTGACAAATTTACAATTTGGTCAATTGTTGTTTTTTCAAATATTCAACTGGAAATTGGGTCAGAAATCACGTGTGTGAGTGCAAATTTGAGCTGTTGAGTTGTAGAAAAGAAAGCATGTTGTTGGCTACTTGTGAGACAGAATGAAGTTTGCCAGCTCTTGGATGGATAATGGCCTCACAACCCCTAATGGAGTGCCTGCGACAAGATACACAGCAGGCTACTCAGAAGCACTCCTCACCTTGGAAACACTCATACATAAAACACAGAATCCATACCACACTCAGAAAACCAAGAGCGGTAGGATGCAATGGAGCATTTAGCAGCCACGAAGGAAGAGAGGTCCACTGTGCAGGCTTGTAAGTTAACTCAGCAGACACAGCAGAGGCTCCAGACACGCTGGAGGCGGGGCTGCCCGGCAGCAGGGTTTGTTGGAAATCATGATGCCCACACGGAGCACTCAGAGCAATTACAGGGGAGCCCTCACTTTCAGACACCCTGGAATTACGAATCAACCAAATTACAGACGAGTGGTTCCCTCACAAATGGTCTCTTCCAGGGTCTCAGTAGGACAGTCAGCAAGGTCTAGACATCCTCATGAGCTCATTGGTTCGTATAAATAATCTCACATCTTATTCCAGAAAGGATTTGCAAGTGGTCTATGATGATCCACAAAATACGATCAGAGAACCTAAAATGAAACACTCCTGGGGCTGCCAGTGTGGCATAGTGGGTTAAGCCACCTCCTGCAGCACTGGCATCCCATATGGATGCCAGTTCAAGTTCCGGCTGCTCCTCTTCTGATCCAGCTCTGCTATGGCCTGGAAAAGCAGTGGAAGATGGCCCAAGTCCTTGGGCCCCTGCACCCACATGGGAGACCTGGAAGAAGCTTCTGGTTCCTGGTTGGCCCAGCTCTGACCATTCCAGCCATTATGGAGAATGAACCAGCAGATGGAAGACCTCCCCTTCTCTCCCTCTCTCTAACTCTCTGTAACTCTGCCTTTCAAAAAATTTTTTTAAATCTTTAAAAAAAATCAGGTAGATGACAAGATCATTATACCAAATAACAGTGCAAGCAGTCAAAAGCCAAATGTAGAAATAAAGTCAGTCCAGAAGTCTATATGCAGAATATTAGGCAATTTGTTTCATTGTGATAATTAACATGTTTCACTTTTCTCTTTGATACATAATTATCTTTATATTACTTTTATGATCAGATAAACAAATAAAGTAGTTACCATTTGGGGAGAAAACACTTTGATGAAGAAGTTTGGGCATTTCTAAAATTGCAAATCAAGGATAAAACCAGATCCAACTTTAAAACACCCTTCCAGGAAACCAGCCCAGCACTATGAATGCATTTAAAATTCCTGATCTAACTTTCCAGATCTAGGGCTACAGAACTCAAAGCAGCCAAAGGTGCACTCACACTTAGCCACACCACTTGGGTCCCTGAACTTCCCCACATGACTCTACAATCAAAGAACTTTCCAGAACACATACATTTACTGAGAAGTCAACCACTGTCCCGCAGGCCTGGCCCAGGGCCCAGTTTTCACGCCCGTCCCTTTCTCAGACTTCAGAATACTCTGACATTTCCTCTTCGCCTAGCTTCAAAGCAACAAGCATGAGAGAATCATCTACATTTTTACAGTTGGCCAATAAATCTGACCTTTTTTCCCTTGCAAGCCAATAAAGCCTTTTATTTACATGTAGGATCATTTATAAATAGAGTACTTTATGAAGCTCATAAAGCTGTCTCACAACAAACATCATCTTTCCAAGCACAATGAATGAATTCTTAGCTTGCAAATTTTCTTGGGATTAGATGGTTTGAGGGCTTCACCTGACCATTGCCATAAGGACTTTTAGTTCCTCAAATCTTATCTAACAGAGATGTTCCCATGGGTGCTCCCAGTTGTTAGGCAGATTCTACTGATTTTGAACTTTAATTTCCTTCCAGGGCACATTCTTTGTTAAGCAAAGCTGAAGGAAAATTCTTAAAAGCAAATTTAAATTTTTTGTAAGTTTAAAAAGTATTTTTTTAAAATTATTAGAGAGAGAGAAAAAGAGCTCCCAATTGCTAGTTCACTTTCCAAATGCTGGCCACTATTGGGATTGAGACAGGCTAAAATCAGGAGCTGGGAACTCAATCCGGGTCTCCCGTGTGGATGGCAGGACCCAAATACTTTAGTCATCACCTGCTGCCTCCCAGGGTCTGCACTGTTACAGATGTCATTGTTGCTTCACTTAGAATCCTAAGCCATTTTCCAACTTGGATTCTTTGGATGCAAAGAGGGCCAAAGGCTGTCATTTCACATGTCTGCCCATGGTCTGGTGAGTGAGTAAAGCTAGTGTCTGTTACAACCAACCCCCAAATCTCCAAGGCCTTGCACGTTCAAGGTTGCCTTCTCATTGCATCATGAGCCAATGCAGGTTGGCTGCGGGAGAAGAGAAACTGTCAAGTTTCCCACGCTCTTTCCTTCTTATGAGTCTGCCAGGCCCTAGGGCGTTGGAACCAGGTACTGAATCTTCTGCACCCAGGAGGCAAATGAGAGAGAAAGTCGGGAAAACAGGGAGGCAGTTTTTACGGGCCAGGCACATAAACAACATATAACATGTCTACCACATTCCATGGGCCACAACACAGCCCGCCCTCTCTCCACCCCAATATTCCAGTAAGACAGGCTGAGCAAGGCAATTCAGCTGTGTGCCACCCAGAAGCAAAAGCAATCATGGATCCACGTGATCTCAGCCCCTCCTATCACCCTCAAATGACATTGTCATCTGAGAGTGGGGGTGACCCCCCCCCTCCTTCCACTGAAGCACACATTCCCATGCTAACGCACCAGTGGGGTCTGCTGCTGTTCAGGGCTGCGAACCTGAGAGGGCTGCAGAAATAAGTCTCCTCCCAGCCCCCTGCATCCCAGCTGGTGCCTCCCACTGATGGAGCATGCTAATAAGGGCATCTGATAAAGACAGTTTGCAGACTTCTACCCTGGCTCACAGCTCTGGGTACAACAGGGGGCCTGGAGATGAGAACTGATTGCTAAATAACCATCAGAGAAAGGTCAAGTTTATCAATTCAACAGAGAAGACCAAGGGCACAAACCTCAGGTTATCCTTTAGATATCTGTCAAAGGCTTTTTGGAAGAACTGCCCCTCTGAGGGAACATTCCTCAGGAATCCATCCAGATGTTCAGCATAGTCAAATACAAGAGGTGGCATCTTCTTTTCATGGGAATAACTCATGTATCACTTCTCACTTTCCTTTAGGCTGGGCTGGGTCCCATGGCCACACCAGTATAAAGAAGGCTGGGAAATGCATTCCCTACCTTGGCAGCCA
This sequence comes from Lepus europaeus, assembly GCF_033115175.1. Taxonomy (NCBI): domain Eukaryota; kingdom Metazoa; phylum Chordata; class Mammalia; order Lagomorpha; family Leporidae; genus Lepus; species Lepus europaeus. The sequence continues at coordinate 43,821,287 of NC_084835.1, forward strand.
CATGCTCACATAAATCCTAAAGGGCCAAGGTTCTTCCTCAAAGGAGAAAGGGAAATCCATACTGGGACAAAAAGACGTGGTCTGCTATACTCTCAGACTGCACCATGTGAAGAGAGGAACAAGCCGGACTCTGGTTGGGGGCGGGCAGGTGGGGAATGGGCACTACCCAAACCAAGACCACATGAAAAGGGGACTCCTCTAATGGACAGGAGCCAGGCAGCAAGTGGGACAGCATGGGACTGCAGCTGGTAGAGGGCTTGATAAATTAAAGACTAGAAGGAAAAGTGGTCACAGAGCTGGTAGAAAGACAGGTGGTTATCTTCTTCAGAAAATCATAACAAAAAGTTCTTGCTCATCTTGCCACCCAACTACAGTGATCCTTCCCTACTTTCGGCCATGGTGGGGCTCCCGATCCCTTCTCAAACTTCCCTTCCTGAGAGCACAGAGCGGGCAGACTTCGGGTTTCTGGACAGGAGAGGTGGTATCTGATTGTTTGTGCCCAAACACCCACTCTGGTTCCCCTGCAGACCCAGATCCCAAGGTGGGCATTTTGACAGTCCCTCAGAAGGGTGGAGCTGCACCTGGAAAGCATCACAGGGAGCGGCCCATGGTGGAGAGCTGGGCAGGCCTGGCATTCAGCATGATCATTACATGCAGGCGGAATATATTCAGATCTTGATACAGGTTTCTGGGAACAACTCTGGGCCAACCAAGGATTTCCAAAGGCCCAGGGGAAGCCCTCAAAGGTCCTCTCACTGTTAACTATCTGCACATAAACAGTAGCTTCTCTATATGTGGTAGCCCTATGCCTACCACTGTGCACATTGTCTCTAATTCTAAAAACCACCAAAGCAGGGTCTGCCGGGGCTCCTCCTATTCCGGGGCACACTGGCCTGCTTCTTACTGCCAGTGCCTGCATTTTCTGCCTAGGACTTTCTTGTGCTGCTAAAGCTCCACTCTGCCAAGTAAAGGATAGAAAGTATGCACCTGTGACTCCACATTGCGCCTCTCAGAAGCAGCAGCACCGAAGTAATGACTCTCAGAAGCCAGGTGTATGAACACCCCAGGAAAATTCTGAGATACGCGCCCTTTCCTCGTCCCCAGAATTCCCCAGTGAGATGAACCCACTGGATCAACCCACTGTGGGAGCTGGATTGATGGGGGCTGCCTTCCACTCTTTGTCTCATCTCCTGACTTCCCTACTTGATGCTGCCTGCTCTTCCCACGTGAACTATTTGCAGTCCATCTCAGGATCTGCTTCTAAATGAACCAAAATTACACATGACTTTGAAGAAAGCTACAATCCTGACGGATGTAACAGGCTCTGGAGTCAGAATGCATGGTTTTGGGTTTTTTTTTTTTTTTTTTTTTTTTTTTTTTTGCCAGGCAGAGTTAGACAATGAGAGAGAGACTTATAGACAGTGAGAGAGAGAGAAAGGTCTTCCTTTTTCCGTTGGTTCACGCCCCTAATGGTCGTTACAGTTGGCGCTGCACCGATCCGAAGCCAGGAGCCAGGTACTTCCTCCTGGTCTCCCATGCGGGTACTGGGGCCCAAGCACTTGGGCCATCCTCCACTGCACGTCTGGGCCACAGCAGAGAGCTGGACTGCAAGAGGGGCAACCGGGACAGAATCTGGCGCCCCAACTGGGACTAGAACCCGGGGTGCCAGCACCACAGGCAGAAGATTAGCCAACTGAGCCATGGCGCTGGCCAGAATGCCTGGTTTTGAATTCTGGTTTTATGATTTACTGGCCAATGAGGGCTGGGAAAAGGTATTCAAATTCTTGGTGCCTCAATTTCCTCATCTGTAGTGGGGTTAATAATATCCACCTTGCAGGATTGGAAAGCTTCAAGTGAAACTTGCATGCCCCTAGCACTGTCCCTGGCATATAACAGGCACTTAACGAAAGCTAGCTTCCTTTCCTTCTGCCTCTCTACTTTATAAAAGAGGAATCAGAGGCCCAGGAAGTCTTTCTGACCTGCACAGTTATAAAGGTGAATAACTGACATATCTTGGACTCAAACACAAGTGTCTGTCTGTCGCTTCTTCTTCTTTTTTTTTTTTTTTTTTGACAGGCAGAGTTATAGACTGAGAGAGAGAGAGAAAGGTCTTCCCTCCATTGGTTCACTCCCCAAATGGCTGCAACGGACGGCGCTGTGCCGATCTGAAGCCAGGAGCCAGGTGCCTCCTCTGGTCTCCCACACAGGTGCAGGCGCCCAAGCACTTGGGCCATCCTACACTGCCTTCCTGGGCCACAGCAGAGAGCTGGACTGGAAGAGGAGCAACTGGGACAGAATCTGGCACCCATATGGGATGCCAGTGCTGGAGGTGGAGGATTAACCAAGTGAGCCACAGTGCCAGCCCTGTTTCTTTCTCTTTTTAAAGATTTATTCTTATTTATTTGGAATGCATTTACAGAGAGAGAGGGAGAGACACACACACACACACACAGATCTTCTATCTGCTGGTTCACTCCCTGAATGACTGCAACAGCCAGATCTGGGCCAGGCAGGAGCCAGGAGCCCAGAGCCTCTTCCAGGTCTCCCACATGGGTGCAGGGGCCCAAAGACCTGGGCCATCTCCCACTGCTTTCCCAGGTACATTAGCGGGGAGCAGGCTTGGAAGTAGAGCAGCTGGGTTTCTTTTTTTTTTTTTTTTTAATATTTATTTATTTATCTGAACGAGTAACACAGAGAAGAGGAGAGGCAGAGAGAGAGAAAAAAATCTTCCATCCGCTGGTTCACTCCCCAATTGGCAGCAATGGCTGGAGCTAAGCTGATCTCAAGGCAGGAGCCAGGAGCTTCTTCCAGGTTTCCTACGTGGGTGCAGGAGCCCAAGAACTTGGGCCATCTTCCACTGCTTTCCCAGGCCATAGCAAAGAGCTGGATTGGAAGTGGAGCAGCCCGGACTTGAACCGGCACCCATATGGGATGCTGGCACTGCAGGTGGCAGCTTTACCCACTATGCCACAGCACCGGCAGCAAGCAGCTGGGTTTCAAACTGGTGCCCATCTGGGAAGCCAGTGTTGCAGGCAGTAGCTTAACCCACTACGCCACAACAACGGCCCCAACAAGCACTGTTCGGGTTTCAAATCTACTTATAACTTTCCCAGTAAGCCTTGCAAATCCACTTCAGGGGCTAAACTACCAGTTGTTTTTTCTTTTTTTTGACAGGCAGAGTGGATAGTGAGACAGAGACAGAGAGAAAGGTCTTCCTTTTTGCCGTTGGTTCACCCTCCAATGGCCGCCGCGGTAGGCGCGCTGCGGCCGGCGCACCGCGCTGATCCGATGGCAGGAGCCAGGTGCTTACTCCTGGTCTCCCATGGGGTGCAGGGCCCAAGCACCTGGGCCATCCTCCACTGCACTCCCTGGCCACAGCAGAGAGCTGGCCTGGAAGAGGGGCAACCGGGACAGGATCGGTGCCCCGACCGGGACTAGAACCCGGTGTGCCGGCGCCGCAAGGCGGAGGATTAGCCTAGTGAGCCGTGGCGCCGGCCCTAAACTACCAGTTTTGATGCACAAAATCATTTTAAGTAACAAACGCCCAGGTCTTCCTGGCACAGTGTGCTCTGCAGACAGCACATCTGGTTTCTGATTCTCTGGGAGTCCCACATGCTGGTGCCATTCACACCCTTTCCTATTTATGCCTTCAGCCCTGGGGCATGGCGGTAACACACGCTTCTAATTTGGGCGCAAAGATTTTCGCAAATTCAGCTTTGATTAAAACACAATGTCACTAAAAATAGACGAACATGCAGAAGATGGATGACACGTAACGCAGGGCAGGGCAAGCATACATGTCAGTGTGTCACCTCTGAACCCGCTCGTCTTTGAAGAGATGCTCAGGGTCCTTCTGGTGTGAGGTGCAAACCTGCCAAGCAGCTGCCGCTTCTGGGTGAGTGAGTGGATCCTGTGAAAGGGGAGGGAACTCACTATTCGCTAATTCATTCCCTCAATGAATGGGGCCAGGCCAAATCCAGTCAAGGCAGAGGTACAGACAGAAAGGAAAACTGAAATTATTCTTAAACTTACTCAGATTTTTGCAATTAGACTCTGAAAAGAGCTATTTTTCTTTCCTCATGCATTCAAATTTGGGCTTTAACAACTCAATGTTAGTTTGAAATACATAAATAGATACAGAGTATAATCTCTCAGAGATGGAACTTTCGAAGGTCCTATTGTGTGATCTGTTCCTAGAGAAGGGAGACTAACTTGTCTTGGCTTGAGAACCAAGAATCCCTTACTCCAGGAAATGGCCTAGCTCTGGGCAAACTGAGGTTGTTGGTTGCCCTATTAGGAAAAAAAAAAAAAAAAAAAAAAAACCTTGATTCTCAGATCTCCTCTTATAAAATTCAGATCTCCAGGGCCAGTCTTGTGGCACAGCAGGTTAAGCTGTCATTTGCAACACAGCCACCACATATCAGAGTGCCAGTCTGAGTCTTGACTGCTACATTTCCAACCCAGCTCTCTGCTAATGCACCTGGGAAGATGGCAGAAGATAGACTGAGGATTTGGCCCCTGCCATACACGTGGGAGACCTGGATGGAGTTTCAGGCTTCTGGCTCCTACTTGGCCCTGGCTATTCTGGTCATTTAGGATTGAACCAGTAGATAAAAGAGATATTTTCTCTTTCTCTCCATCTCTATTCATCTATTCAGTGAATTAACTGCTGAAAAATCAGCAAATCTTGTGAAAGACATGAACATTCAGGTCCAGGAAGTCCAAAAGACCCCTAATAGATCTGACCAAAAAAGATCTTATCCAAGGCATATTATAGTCAAACTCAAAAATATAAGACAAAGAGAGAATTCTAAGAAGAGCTATAGAAAAGCATCAAGCCAATTATTAGAGAAATCCTATTAGATTAACAGCAGACTTCTTGGTTGAAACCTTACAAGCCAGGAGAAAATGGGATACAATATACAGGAAAAAAAATTGCCAGCTAAGAATACTATACCTATCCTCCAGAAATGAAAGCAAAATAGACTTTCCATGATAAGCAAAAACTAAAGTAATTCATCACTACCAGACTGGTCTATAAGAAATGCTTAAGAGAATCCGGCATTTGAAGCAAAAGGATGATAATTATCATCATGAAAACATGCAAAACTACAAAAACCAACAGTGGAGGATGTAACCAAAAGAAAAAGATTAGAAAAATCCAGTGATTTATATTCTACTTTCACTTTTTTCTGGATTCAATTTCCGATGTATTTAGTTAATAGGTTTTTCCCACCTGTATTAACTCAGGCTATAATTCTGTAAGTTTTTTCTTGTTACTCATTAGATTTGGATACCAGGGTTATGTTGGTTTCTTGAAGAGATGGAAGGCATTAGATCCTTCTCTACCTCCTGAAATAACATACTACTGTGCTACTACTTCTTTTTCAAATGCTTACTATAATTCGCTAGTGAAGCTATTTAGGCCTGTAGTCATCCAAGATTGAAGATTTTTCAAAAGAATTTAATTTCTTAAGTACATAGGAGCTATCCAACATTTCTGCTTTCCATGTAAGTCTTCTGAATTTGTGTTTTTCAAGAAATATGTTCATTTCACATAAGTTGCCAAAATTGTTGGCATAAAATTGCCTAGCATCCTTTAAAAAATTTAAAATAGAGTTATACTATGATCCAGCAATCCCACTTCAGTGCATATATCCAACGAAAATGAGATTAGTCTGTCAAAGAGACATATGTACTTCCATGCTGACTACAGAATCATTTACAATAGCAAAGATATGGGATCAACCCACATGTCTATCAGCAGATGAATGGTATATGGTATATGAATGGAAAATGTGGTACATATAACTAATAAAATACTATTTTGCCATTTAAAAAAGGTTGAATCTTGTTCAGTTATTTGCAAGGACATGGATGAACCTAGAGGATATTACGTTATGTGAAGTAAGCCAAGCACCAAAATATATATATATATATATATATATATATATATATACTGAATGATCTTATACACATGAAAAATCTAAAACAGTTGATGACATGAGTAGAATAGAGGGAGGGGAAGTGGTTGTGAGGGATGAGGAACAGCTGGTCAATGGGTACAATCTTATAGCTGGATAGGAGTAAGTTATTGACAATAATGTATTGCACATTTCAAAAAAGCTAGAAGCTTTTGAATGCTCTCACCACAGTGACAAATGTTTGTTACTCTAATTTGATCATTACACAATGTATACATATATCAAAACAGTACAGTGTGCTCCATAAATATTTTTAATTATGTGTTAATCAAAAAAGTTTTTAAGGAGCCAGCATTGTGGCACAGCAGGTTAAGCTACCACTTGTAATGCTGGCTAAATAAATAAATATTTTTTAAAAGAAAATGTTTAATTATAAAAATTTTCAACATTAAGAAATATAATAGTGGGGCTGGCGCTGCAGTGCAGTGGGTTAACACCCTGGCCTGAAGCGCCAGCATCCTATATGGATGCCGGTTCGAGACCTAGCTGCTCCACTTCTGATCCAGCTCTCTGGCCTAGGAAAGCAGTGGAGGATGGCCTAAGTCCTTGGGCCCCTGCACCCATGTGGGAGATCCGGAGGAAGTTCCTGGCTCCTGGCTGCGGATCGGCACAGCTCCAGCCGATGCGACCAATTGGGGAGTGAACCAGCAGATGGAAGACCTCTCTCTCTCTCTGCCTTTCCTTCTCTCTGTGTGTAACTCTTTCAAGTAAATAAATAAATAAATAAATCTTAAAAAAAATAAATATAATAGTAAAGTATGTAAGCTGAACCTAAAAGCTTAAAGAAAACCAAGTCTTATTATACATACCTTTAATATATCAAATATTGGTTTAAAACTCAAAGAAAAGGAGGGAGCAATTCTCATTTGGCCTTAGTGCTACAGACTATGGTTTTCTTAGTCTCAGTTCCTTCAGAAGCTGACCCTGGGCAATGATTCAGGTGTAAGACATTTATCTGACAAGTCACCCCAGGAAACACAGGAAGGAGAGTATGGAAATGAGATGAGGAAGGAAAGGCCAATTCACAAAGAAAAAGAGGGGCAGAGGCTGGAAAAAGAGGGAGAGGGGCCGGTGCAGTGGCGCAGTGAGTTAACACCCCGGCCTAAAGTGCGGCATCCCATATGGGTACTGGTTCTAGTCCCGGCTGCTCCACTCCTGCTCCATCCCTCTGCTGTGGGCTGGGAAGGTTGCAGAAGATGGCCCAAGTCCTTGGGCCCCTGCACCCGCGTGGGAGACCCAGAAGAAGCTCCTGGCTCCTAGCTCCTGGCTCCTGGCTCTTGGCTTCAGATTGACGCAGCTACGGCTGTTGTGGCCAATTGGGGAATGAACCATCTGATGAAAGACCTCTCTCTATCTGTCTCCCTCTCCTCTCTCTGTGTAATTCTTTCAAGTAAAATAAATAAATATTTAAAAACAAAAAGACAGGCAAACATTTAGCCTAGCAATTAAGATGCTCATATTATCTGAGTACCTGGGTTTGACGCCTTGCTCTGGCTCCTGACTCCACCTTCCTGCCAATGCATGCCTTGGAAGGTAGCAGGGATGGCTCAAATTGTATGATCCTAACCACTCACATGGTAGCTGGGTTGGATTCCAAGTTTCATCCCCACCCAGTCCTGGTTGTTGCTGGCTGTTGCAGACACTTGGGGAGTGAACCAATGAACAGGAGCATTCTGTTTCTGTCTCCTTCTGCCAATCAAGTGAATAAAAAAAAAATTAAAAAATAAAATCAGTTGTCACCGTGAGTGACTGGAGCTTAACCCCACGGGTAAACTATGGGAACAGTGAAGAATATACACCAGGGGCCAGCGCTGTGGCATAGCGGATAAAGCCACAATCTGCAGTACCAGCATCTCATATGGGTGCCAGTTTGAGTCCTGGCTGCTCCACTTCTGATCCAGTTCTCTGCCTGGGAAAGCAGTAGAAGATGGCCCAAGTCCTTGGGCTCCTGTACCATGTGGGAGACCCGGAAGAAGCTCCTGGTCCTGATGGGTGCAGCTCTAGCTGTTGTGGCCAACTGGAGAGTGAACCAGCAGATGGAAGACCTCTCTCTCTCCCTCTCCCCCCTCTCCCTCTCTCCCCCTCTCTCTCTCTCTGCCTCTTCTTCTCTCTCTGTATAACTCTGACTTTCAAATAAATAAATAATTTTTTTTAAAAAAAAGAATATACTCCATAGTCATCCCATCACGTGGACAAGGGAGCTGGGGAATGAGATGGGTATTAATTCCCCAGTACTTTCAATTCACTACTTCTTTTTTTTTAAGATTTATTTATTTGTCTGAAAGGCATAACCACAGAGAGGCAGAGACAGGGAGAGGGAGAGGGAGAGGGAGAGAGAGAGGAAGAGGGAGAGGGAGAGGGAGAGGGAGAGGGAGAGGGAGAGGGAGAGAGAGAGTCTTCCATCTGCTGGCTCACTCCCCAAGTGGCTGCAATGGCTGGAGCAGGGCCAATCCGAAGCCAGGAGCCAGGAGCCTCTTCTGGGTCTCCCACGGGGGTGCAGGGGCCCAAGGACTTGAGTCATTTTCCACTGCTTTCCCAGGCCACAGAAGAGAGACAGATAGGAAGTGGAGCAGCCAGGACTTGAACCGGTGCCCACATGGGATGCCAGCACTGCAGGCAGCAGCTTCACCTGCTATGTCACAGCGCCAGCCCCTCAACTCACTACTTCTCAGACAAACCAATGTGGTGCTGGCAGTGAGAAATTGCATTCACTAAAGTGGCAAGGGCAAGACCATGAGTTGGGCACCAACGGCATCTGCTAGGGCAATCAATGACAGAACCCCTGGGCTGACATTTCTTAGCACCAGCCAATTGTTGCTAAAGCCTCTGAATTTTCTAAAGAAGCCAGGAATCCAGAATTGGTTATGGAATTTCCTGATTCATAATTGATTCATTTAAATATTTTAAAAACCACCTAGGGACTAATCAAGCATGTTCCAGCAGACATGAGTATTACCAATCCAGTCGCACTCCCTTGCTTCACAGATAAGCAAACTAAGGTTAAGAAGACAGGGACTTGCCTCAGGGCACACTGGAAGTTATGTCTGTCTGGGATCTGCAACCCTGGTCCTCTAACAGCCAGGGAAAACCCACTGTGGGTGCTGACTTCACAGCTCCTTTCACAAGCAGGAGCCTTACCATGGCTCTCCACTCCACTAGAGCAAAGGGAGCTTTCCTTCTTTCCATTAAAGCCCGCGTTTTGTCTTACCAGCAGCCGGATTCACTACTATCCTCAATTCCACAAAAAGTTCTACAATGTTTATTTCATCCTCGGCATGCCTTCTAAGGCACCCCACAAATACAAGCAGATGCCAGAGATATTCAGAATTCAGCTCCAGACCACTATAATTAAAGCAGGTATCACAGTAAAGTGAGTCATGTCAATTGTTGGGTTTCCCAGACAATTTACACTCTACTGTAATCTACTGAGTGTGCAATAGCATTGTGTCAACAACAACAAAACTAACATTTTAAAAACACTGTACTGCTTTAAAAAAATGTGTATGATGATCTGAGCTTGCAGAGATCATAATCTCTTGCTGGTGTAGGATCTGGTTTTGATGTTGCTGGCTGCCGACTCTGGGGTGGCCGTGACAGTTTCTACAAATAAGACAATAATGAAGAGTAACTGCCACACCCACTGACTCTTCACGGAAGATTTCTCAGCAGCACCTGATGCTGTTGGGTAGCATTTTACCCACAGGAGAACTTCTTTCAGAACTGGAGACAATCCTCCCAAATTCTTCTGCTGCTTTATGGACTGCGTTAACATAATATTCTAAACCTTTTGTGGCCATTTCAACAAAGTCCACAGCATCAACACCAGCAATCAATTTTGTCTCCAGAAACCACTTTCTTGGCCCAGCCACAAGAAGCAGTACCTCATCCATTAGCGTGTGATCATGAGAGTGCGGCAATACCATGCCATCTCCAGACTCCGTCTCTAATTCTAGCTCACACGCGCAGTTACCTCCTCCACGGAAGTCCTGAACTTCTCAAAAGTGTTCACAGAGGTTAGAATTCACTTCTTCTGGGCCGGCGCCGTGGCTTAACAGGCTAATCCTCCGCCTTGTGGTGCCGGCACACCAGGTTCTAGTCCCGGTCGGGGCGCCGGATTCTCTCCCGGTTGCCCCTCTTCCAGGCCAGCTCTCTGCTATGGCCCGGGAGGGCAGTGGAGGATGGCCCAAGTCCTTGGACCCTGCACCCACATGGGAGACCAGGAGAAGCACCTGGCTCCTGGCTTCGGATCAGCACGATGCGCCAGCCACAGCGGCCATTGGAGGGTGAACCAACGGCAAAAAGGAAGACCTTTCTCTCTGTCTTCTCTCTCTCACTATCCACTCTGCCTGTCAAAAAAAAAAAAAAAAAAAAAAGAATTCACTTCTTCTAGTAATGGTATTTTGATCTCCTCCCAAGAATCATAAATTTTTTTTTTTTTGACAGGCAGAGTTAGTGAGAGACAGAGACAGAGAGAAAGGTCTTCCTTCCTTTGGTTTACCCCCAAATGGCCACTACCGCTGGCACACTGCTCCGATCTGAAGCCAGGAGCCAGATGCTTCCTCCTGGTCTCCCATGCAGGTGCATGGCTCAAGGACCCGGGCCATCCTCCACTGCACTCCCAGGCCACAGCAGAGAGCTGGATTGGAAGAGGAGCAACCGGGACAGAACCAGTGCCCCAACTGGGACTAGAACCCAGAGTACCAGTGCCGCAGGCAGAGGATTAGCCTAGTGAGCTGCAGCGCAGGCCATAAATGTTCTTTAATGGCAACTAGAACGGTGAATTCTTTCCAGAAGGTTTTCAATTTACTATGCCCAGATCCATTACAGGAATCACTATCAGTTATAGCCTTATGAAATATATTTTTATGATGTATTTATTTGAAAGGCAGAGTTACGAGAGGGAGAGAAAGAGAAAGAAGTCTTCATTCACTGGTTCAGGGCTGGACCAGCTGAAGTCAGGAGCCAGGGGCTTCCCCTGGGGTCTCCTATGTGAATGCAGGGACCCAAGCATCCCAGCCATCCTCTACTGCTTTCCCAGACTTATTAGCAGGGATCTGGATCAGAAGTGGTGCAGCCAGTACTCAAACAAGCACCTATGTGGGATGCCGGCACTGCAGGCTGCAGCTTTACCCACTATGACACAGTGTTAGCCCCAAAATTTATTTCTTAAGTAATAAGGCTTGAAAGCCCAAATTACTCTTTGATCCATAGGCTGCAGGACAGATGTTGTGTTAGCAGGCATGGAAACATTAATCTCATTGTTCATCACCATCAGAGCTCGTGAGTGACCGGTGCATTGTCAATGAGCAAAGGAAAATCTTTTTTCCTGAGCAGCAGCTCTCAAAAGTAGGCTTAACATATTCAGTAAACCATGTTGTAAACAGATGTTGTCACATAGGTTTTGTCATTCAATTTACAGAGCACAGAACAGATTTAGTATAATTCCTAAGGGCCATAGGATTTGCTGGGCAGTAAATGAGCATCGGCTTCAATATAAAGTCATCAGTTGCCTTAGCTCCTAACAACAGTCATCCTGACCTTTGAACCTTAAAGCCAAGCACTGATTTCTCCTCTCCAGATGTGAAAGTCCCAGATGGCATCTTCTTCCTATACAAGGCTGATTCATCTACATTGAAAATCTGATGTTCAGGGTAGCTACTTAGCTACTTTCTTTCTTTCTTTCTTTTTTTTTTTTTTTTTTCATTTGAGATAGAATTAGACAGTGAGATAGAGACAGAGAGAAAGGTCTTCCTTCCGTTGGTTCACCCCCACAAACGGCCGGAGCTACACCAATCCAAAGCCAGGAGCCAGGTGCTTCCTCCTGGTCTCCCATGTGGGTGCAGGGCCCAAGGACTTGGGCCATCCTCCACTGCCTTCCCGGGCCGCAGCAGAGAGCTGGACTGGAAGAGGAGCAACCGGGACTAGAATCCAGTGCCCATATGGGATACCGGCGCCGCAGGCAGAGGGTTAACCAAGTGAGCCACGGGCACTGGCCCAGGGTAGCTAGTTTCACTAGTCATCTCCGCTGAGCTTCTGGAGAACTTGCTGCAGCTTCTATATCACCACTTGCTTCACCTTGCCCTTCTAGGATGTGAGGATGGCTCCTTTCCTCCCGCCTCACGAACCAACCTCTGACAGCTTCAAGCTCTTCTTCTGCAGCTTCTTCACCCCTCTCAGCCTTTGTGGAACTGAAGAGAGTTAGTGCCTTGCTCTGGATTGAGCTTTTAGCTTACGGAAATGTTGTGGCTGGTTTGATCTTCTCTCCAGACCATGAAAGCTTTCTCCAGTCAGCAATAAGGCTGTTTCCCTCCCCTATCATTCACGTGTTCACTGGAGGAGCACCTTTAATTTCCTTCAAGAGCTTTTCCCTTGCACTGTCTGGCCCAAGAGGCTTAGTCTTCAGCCCATCTCAGCTTTCAATATGCCTCTCTCATGAGCTTCATCGTTTCTAACTTTCTATTTAGAGAGACAGGGGACACTTTCTTTCACATCAACATTTAGACAACATCGTAGGGTTACTAACTGGCCTAACTATAATATTGTGTCTCCAGGAAAAGGGAAGCCCAGGGGGTGGGAGAGAGATGGGGGAGTGGCCAATTGGTGGAGCAGTCAGAACACCCACAACATATAGCAATTAAATTCACTGTCTCATATGCATGGTTAGGGGTATCCCAAAACAATTACAAGAGTAGCACTAAAGATCACTGATCATAGACCATAGTAACAGACATTATACTACTGAAAAAGTATGATATACTACAGGAATTACCAAAACATGGCACAGAGATATGAAGTGAGCACCTAGTAAGACACCTGTGTCCCACAACAGGGTACCTAGGTTTCAACCCGGGCTCAAACTCTGACTCCAGCTTCCTGCTAATGCCAAACCACTAATGCAGACCCTGAGAGGCAGAAATAATGACTCAAGTAGTTGGATCCCTGCCACCCATGTGGAAGACTTGGATTGAGTTCCCAGCTCCTGTTCTGGCACTAGCCCACCCCCAATCATGGCAGGCATTTGGAGAATAAACCAGCAGATGGCAGCTCTCTCAATTTGTATGTGTGTGCATCCCTCCCTCCCTTTCTCTCTGTTTGCCTCTCAAATAAATACATAAATACCTGGATCAATCCCTTTTTCCCCATATAACAGGAGTTGGCCATGACCCACTTAACCTCTGCTTGTTTTTGCAAACACACTTTTATCAGAATAAAGTCACACCCATTATTTTATGTATCATCTATGACTGCTTTTGCCCTACAAAGGCAGAGCTGAGTAATTGCAACACACACCATATGGCCCACAAAGCCTAATATACTTAGTGTCTGGCCCATCACAGGAAAGGTTTGCCAACTTCTGCATTACAGAATGGCCAAGCACGCCTCTGATTGCAGGTTTCTTGATTATGCTGCCTAATCACAATGCAAAAATCTTATAATCCCTCCCAGAGCCTTAGAATACACAGTGATGAACTCACATAAGACTTCTAGAAATTGCAACTGTGCAGAAGACATCTGGGAACCCTGAAATCAGCAAAAAATACCATCAGAACTCCACTTAAGGAAAAAGATATGAAAAGTGTTCCATTAAACAGACATAGATTATACAGATTAATCTTGGGTCATCTCCCAGCTAAAGATCTTTAAACTGAGGGGCTAGACAGAAATACCTAATGAGAGGCAGAAGAAAGAACAAGAAAAGGCAGCTAAGGAAAGAGCTGGTGACGGGCACCTTGCAACTGGAGACATGGGTTAAAAGCCCAGCTTTACCAATTACTACAAATCTTAATCCTTAGTTTATTCACCTGTAAAATAGGATGAATAGTCACGCTCACTTCTTGGGGGAGGCGGGCAGAAAGTCTACGAAGTTCCTAGCATCCTGCCCAGGATTTGCTCACTACTCAGAGGAGGTCTGTCATTAGCAATCATGTTAGCTATGAAAGAATAAAAAGCTCTGATTATTTATAAAGAATCCCCCAATCCCACACAGTTCAGCTGTCAAAGAATGACAGGATTATGGCGAGGAACAAAAAGTGATATTTATCATGGTGAGCCCTAGTCAAAGGAAAATGTGGCCACGCTCATCTACTCCAAGTTAAAATAAGTAAATAAATAAAAGACTATGTGCCATGTTTTCATCAAACGCAGTTCAAGCAGAACTGAAGAGGAAAACTTTAATCACCTGGAAAAATCACTTAAGTGAAACAAATTATTTATTCCTTGATAAATGCTGCATAAATGAAATTCAACATGAGAACGAAAAGTTTGTGCTGTATGCTCTGACAGAAAACAAAATGACATCCTCCTTCTTATGTAATGAAATCACTATCTAATGAAATCATCTATGGAATAACATGAACCCCTGGCCGACAGACTGTCCATTCTTAAGCAACCATTATCACTGTTATTTTCACAGCTTCTCTCTGATATCTAAAAAGGACCAATGACAGTTTTCCAGTAAGCTCTTCCAAGTGTCGATGCTGGAAGGTACGATGAGAAGCACTCGTGATCTGCGCTGTTCAAAGCAGCTGAATCATCGCAAAAACAATTCCTTACCCTCAACTTGTTTGAATCATCCTTCTGACCTGTAGTAAACTGGATGCCCCATTCTTTTAGGCAATGAAAATGCAACAAGACTGGGAACACAGAGGTAGATAAAACAGCAACTTTTTCCTCCTCTTCAAAATACAGATTGAATTAATTGAACACAGTTGGAGCAAATGACTACACTACGTCCTCAATTTAAGTCTTGTGGCCCCACTGGGATAGGATTGTGTGTTCCCAGTCTTGGGGCACATGGTTTTCATTAGTTTATCAGGATCCGGCACTGCAGTTCGCACGTTTAAATGGATGCAATCAGTTCACTTGTGGTGGCCTCAAATACCCTTATCTTTCCTGATTTATCAAAGAAGTCACACTCTCCCAATGTTTGAGATTTAATACCATTTTCATTGCACAGCAAATAATTTTACTGAAACTTTCCACTGCTACACTACTGTTTAAGGAAGCCCACCACACTCACTTTTCTTTCTTTCTTTTTTTTTTTTTTAATTTAAAAAGCAGAGAGACAGACAGGGAGACAAATACAGAAGTGTCTTCCATCTCTGCTGATTCACTCCCCCAAATGCCCAAAACAGACAGGGGTGGGCTGGGCCAAAGCCAGAAGCCCAGAACTCATTCTGGGTCTCCCATGTGGGTGACTAGGGTCCGAGTACTAGAGCCATCATCTGCTGCCTCCCAGGGTGTGTATCAGCAGGAAGCTAGATTGGAAGTAGAGTAGCCAGGACTCGACCAAGGCACTCTGATACAGAATGCGGGTATCCTAAATACCAAATGCCTGCCTCAAGGAAGCCCTTTCCCGTGTATTTATCTGGAATGTTTTTAAAAGTTAAATTGAAAATGGTGCAGCTGGCACAGATAGAGTGCAGGGTGCACATTTCTTGGTGGAAGGCAGTGGAGTGGTTTAGCAGTTGAAGGGCCTCAAGGGTCACCACCTATGTGACAAATGCAGAAAGCTGATAACACAGGCCTCAAGTGAGTCTGCTGCCAAGGTGGGATTAGAACTCAGCCTCCCTGGGCCCAGCGCTGTGGCTCACTTGGCTAATCCTCCGCCTGTGGTGCCGACATCCTATGTGGGCGCCGGGTTCTAGTCCCGGTTGCTCCTCTTCCAGTCCAGCTCTCTGCTGTGGCCCGGCAGTGGAGGATGGCCCAAGTGCTTGGGCCCCTGCACCTATGTGGGAGACCAGGAGGAAGCACCTGGCTCCTGCCTTCGGATTAGCATAGCTCCGGCCGTAGCAGCCCTTTGGGGGGTGAACCAATGGAAGGAAGACCTTTCTGTCTCTCACTGTCTAACTCTACCTGTCTAAACAAATAAATAAAAAGAACTCAGCCTTCCTAATTCTCCATCTGGTGCCAATTTCAATCCCCACTGAAACTGACCCCCATTCTCCCTAGCTTTTCTCCTTCATCTGCCACAGCCCAGTCAGGGTATTAAACTTGGATGAAGCAGGGCCAGAGCCGCCTCTGAGAGCTTTGTGCCTGTGGAAGCTGTGCATTCAGGTCACATATGGCCCCTTCTGCTCTTTTGCAACGCCTGAATTAATGGGATGGGCTCAGTCAGGTGCAACAAGGGAAGCCCGAAAACAATCCTCAGCCACATCCATTGTCGGGTCCCCCACCGACGCAGTCGGCTGTTGTAAGCACCAGCTGGAAGATGGATGCTGGTACTTCCAGAAAGACCTTTTGAATCAGGAGGGGCTGGGACGGGCCCCACGCTGTGGAGGCGGCATAATTATTCCCAATAACTGTCTGTCTGGGCTCCTTGGTGTTTTCCAAAGACAAGTGCCTCCTCATTGCAACAAACACTCGGTGCTTATGTGGCGGGGGAGGATAGGCGGTGAGGGGGCACTTTTGCACTTGATTCCCATGTACGGTTGCAATGTCACTAGCTTATTCTATACGCCACTCCGTTACTACTTCATTCAGCAAAGCAGAAAGGAATATCTCCTCTTGTAGATTATGCCTGAGGACAAACTACTTGAATGTAAAACACAGTCTGGTGGGAGGGGAGGGGCAATGTGAGGGTACTTGAAAACATTTGTGGAAAATGGAATTTAAAATAAATTTACTGGGGCCGGTATTTGGTGCAGTGATGAAGACACCACTTGGGATGCCCACAACCTATACCCAAGTGCCTGAGTTCAAGTCCTGGCTCTACTGTTGATTCCAGCTTCCTGCTAATGCATACTCTGGGAGGCAACAGTTGATGGCTCAAGTACTTGGGTCTGTGCCATCCATCTAGAAGACCTGGATGGCATTCCTGGCTACTGGCCACCTGGAGCAAGCATTTAGGGAGTGGACTGGTGGATGGTGGATGGGAGATGTCTCTCTCTCTCTCTCTCTCTCTCTCTCACACACACACACACCATCTCTAATAAGTAAAATAAATAAATACGTATTTTTAAATAGGTAATGTATTTTGGTGCAAGAATTTTTGAAAGCTATGCCTAGGAGAGTTCTTTTAAAAGTTAACAAAAATGACTATTATGAAAACACATGGATTTCAACTTTTTTCACACTCCAAGAATCTTATCTTTTAATTCCATTTTTCCTTGAATATTTTGAAGTACCTTTGTCTCCTTACTGGCACAAGCTGGGCTATCAGAATGCCCTGGGAGGCCTGCTCTCTGGAGACCAAGCCTCGTTCTCATGCTGTGACGTCAGGGACAACGGAGCATGCGGCCTCTTGCAGTGCGGAGGCGAACAGCACAGCCTGTGCTGAATTTAAACCTCAGGTCTGTCCCTTAGCAGCTGTGTGACTCTGAAGAGGTCACAAAGCCTCTCCAAGCCTCAAAGTGAGTTATTGTAGAATGGGAGTTACTGGGGGTCGCTGTGAAGGTGAATAAAGCCCTGTACGGAAAGCAGTTGGCAAGGGGCTGACACTTCTGCAGGAGATAAAGGGTGGCGACGACCACTAGGCAGTGCAGTTTTCTCTTTGAAGACAGAGGCTGTGCTGGACCCGTGTTGCAGATGAATTCCCAGCGTGGATCAGATTGTTGCTGACATCTCCGCTTTGCTGACTCCTCTGCCTCGCTGGGGCAGGTGTTTTTCCCAAGTCTGCCCTGCTACTTGTGTCCTGCCTTCTGGTCATCGAGCTTGGCCTGGGACTCTCCAATCGCTGCTACAAATCTCTCAGGCCCAGGTGAAACCCCAGACCACCGGCCCTCTTTTCTCAATGCCATGGCCGCTACTCCAACGTGCAGCTTCGTGCAGTTTGGCTAGGGAATCTCCCTCCAGCCCCCTCTCTCCCTGGGAGACGGGGGATTGCCTGACATTCTGGTGGGTCCTCTACAGCCCCCAGCACCTGCTCAAGAATCTCCTGGGTCCTCTGATCTCTTTGCTATGGATTCTGTGGTTCCCAGACCAGCCCGGTCAGCATCACACAGAGTTTGTTAGAAACGCAGTCTCGGGCTCCACCCCAGTTTTGCTCAATCAGAAGCTGAACCCCAAGTGGCTGGTGCACACAAAGTTCAAGCAGCATTGCTTTCATCCAGAATTCCCTACTATAGTCATTTACATCTTCTCTATGAAGGCTTGACCATTTTAAATACCATCTACAATACGTTTTACCCAATAGTCTCCCTTGGTGCCTGCACGGGGTTGATTTCAGGACCCCACCATGGATACCCAAAGCTGTAGTCCCTTCTACAGAACAGTGAAATATTTGCAGATAACCTATGCACATCCCCCATATGCTTTAAATTATCTCTAAATTACTTATAATACCCACTATGATGTCAGTGCTATGTCAGCAGTTGTTCTGTTTTATTTTTAATGAATAATGGCAAGAAAAAACTCTGTATGTTTGATAAAGAAGTGATTTTTTTCCCCCAAATATTTTCCATCTGAGGGCAGAACTCACAGGCACTAGAGGGCTGAGTACAGATTTTCAAATGACTCTACATGGACACTATTTCTTTCTTAGACTCATCCTAAGCAAACACTATGCAGTCTGTTTGAACAGTTCATTAGACAAAGCAGGAAGGAATACCACCTTTTAAAAGACACAAAGGTCTCAGTGAAATTTTTTTTGGTACACGTTAAAATAGCTATGAAAGTACAATGTTTCTCTCCCTGCTTCTTCCTCTCTCTCTCACTGTAACTGTGCCTTTCAAATAAATAAATAAATCTTTTTTAAAAAAATGGGGTGGGGGGAGGCCGGCACTGTGTCATAGTGGGTTAAGCCACTGTCTGCAGGGCCAGCATCCCATGTGGGCAGCGATTCAAGTCCTGGCTGCTCCACTTCCAATCGAGCTCCCTGCTAATGTGCAAGGAAAAGCAACAGAAAACGGCCCAAGTGCTTGAGCTCCTGCACCCACATGGAAGACCCAGAAGAAGCTCCTGGCTTCTGGCTTCAGCCTGGCCCAGGCCTGGCCATAGCCACCATTTGGGCAGTAAACCAGCGGATGGACGATCTCTCTCTCTCTCTCTGTGATTCTCTCTCCCACTCTCTAACTGTGCTTTTCAATAAAAATAAATCTATTTTTAAGAAAACCCAATAAATCTTCATAACACCCATGTCACAAAATGTGTAAGAAAGCAAGCAATCACTGAAAAATACTTAGCTGAGTTCCTGTCCTACAAATATTACAGCTATTTTTTTCCTAGCCTCTACAAAGCACAAACAGTAATAGCTAACATTTTTGGAGTATTTAATACATAGCAGGCACTATGTGAAACACTTTATCTTGTCAATCCTCATAATAATCTGATAAGGTAGGAACTATTATTATCACTATTTTATAGACGTGGGAACTACAGCACACACAAAAAAACGTAGTCACTGGTTTAACACATGCAATTGGATTTACACATAGGTTGTGTCTCTGTAAGACACGTGTCAGCTTGCAGACTGTGGGAACTCCACAAATACTATGCCGAAGCAACCTCTCAACCAGTTCTCTCAGCTGTCCAGTGCGGGAAGGGGTGCCAGGGGTTGGTTATGGTTTTGAGAAAGTTCATGTGTTGGCAACATGGTCCCCAGCGTGTTGGTTTTTAAGAGGTAGTGGGACCTTTAAGAAGTGGGGCCACTGGGAGACCATTGGGGGCACAATGCTTGAAGGGATTCGAGCTCATCTAGAGGACTGAGTGAGTTCCCACCAGACTGAGTTGGTAGAAAACAGGCACACTGGCCCTTCCCTGCTCTCTGTCTTGTCCTGTGACCCCTCCCTCTCACAGATACCCCCACCATGATGTCACCCATCATGCAGTTCTACCAGAACTGACAGGAAGCTGGCATGCTCTTGAACCCCTGGGACTGTGAGCTAAATAAGACTCTTTTCTTTACACATGACCCAGCCCCAGATATTTTGTTACAGTGAAGGAAAACAGACTAACACAGCCTGTAAGAGTCTCTGCCTTCTTGGCAGCTCATACAAAAGCCTCGGGTGATTCTGACGTCATGAATAAGAGTGTCAATTGTTAAATCAACAATGGGAGTCACTGTGCACTTACTCCCCATGTAGGATCTTTGTCCTTAATGTGTTGTACTATGTGAATTAACGGTAAAACTAATATTCAAACAGTACTTTATACTTCATGTGTCTGTGTGAGTGCAACCTGTTGAAATCTTTACTTAGTATATACTAAGTTGATCTTCTATATATAAAGATAATTAAAAGTGAATCTTAATGAAGAATGAGATGAGAGAGAGAGTAGGAGATGGGATGGTTTGCAGGTGGGAGAGTGGTTATGGGGGGAAAAAACCGCTATAATCCAAAAGTTGTACTTTCGAAATTGATATATATTAAATAAAAGTTTTTTTGTTTGTTTGTTTGTTTTGTTTTGTTTTTTTTAAGAGTCTCTGCCTTGGGGCCGGCGCTATAGTATAGCAGGCTAAGCCTCCGCCTACGGCACCAGCATCCCACATGGGCAGCTGGTTCCTTTCTCCACTGCTCCTCTTCCAAACCAGCTCTCTGCTATGGCCTGGGAAAACAGGAGAAGATGGCCCAAGTCCTTGGGCCCCTGCACTCGCATGGGAGACCCAGAGGAAGTTCCTGGCTCCTGGCTTCAGATCAGCGCAACTCCAGCCATTGTGGCCAATTGGGGAGTGAACCAGTGGATGGAAGACTTCTCTCTCTGTCTTTCTCTCTCTCTGTCTGTAACTCTACCTCTCAAATAAATAAATAAATCTTAAAAAAAAAAAAGTCTCTGCCTTATGGGGTGTGGTGAGCACTGAATGAGGAAACCTCATAGACAGCAGAAAGGAACCTCAGCAGAGGTGAGCACTGGGTGACCACATGCTGCTTTGTCACCATTAGTTCAATTATTATTTAATTGAGACTTTATATCTGCACAAGATACTACTAGGCATCAGGTTTATCCTTCATTTGTGACAAGGATGTCTTTATTTTCCTTAGTGCTTTTTCTATTTCTAAGTTCCACATATTTTAAAAAGGTAAGCAAGACACAAATAAACAGCTCCATAGTTCTCTCCCAGTGACTATCCACATATCCATCACTCTGCCTCCCCAGAATCTCCTAACTACTTTCCCTCCCTTCCTTCCAGTGCACCCACTGTCCCTAGCTTTCTCATCCTTGGCACCATATACATTTTGGGCTGAAAAATTCCTTGCTGTGGAGCTTCCCCATGCATTGTAGGATATTCAGCAACATCCCGGCCTCCACCCATTAGATGCCAGTATCACTCTCACTCCAAACCATGACAGGCAAGAATTCCCCTGAACACTGACAAATTTCCCTAGAGGGACAAAATCACCCCTCTTTGAGAACCAACACTGGCAGGCATTTAGGCTAGAAGTTAAGACACACGTGTCTCACATCAGAGTTTCTGGGTTCAAATCCCAACTCCAGCTCCTGACTCCAGCTTCCTGCCAGTGTGGACCTTGGAAAGCAGAACTGAAAGATTCAAGTAATTATGTTCACTTCACCCAGATGGGAGATCTGGATTGTGTTCCTGGCTCCCAGCTTCAGCCTGGCCCAGCTGCAACTGTTGCAGGCACTTGGGGAGTGAACCAGTGGAGGAGAACTGTCTCTGCCTCCCTGCCTCTCATATATACATGTATATACATACACACATATATAAACACACATACATATATATAGGTAGATAGATAGATAGATATAGATAACCAACTCTATAATATCCTGATGTTTTTATAGT
Organism: Lepus europaeus; assembly: GCF_033115175.1. Classification (NCBI taxonomy): domain Eukaryota; kingdom Metazoa; phylum Chordata; class Mammalia; order Lagomorpha; family Leporidae; genus Lepus; species Lepus europaeus. Next base: position 43,842,950 of record NC_084835.1, read on the forward strand.
CATTTTCTTTATACTTTGTCCACATAAGCACACATCCTTGAGCATCATCAGATAGTTTTGTATAGTGAAAGGAATGGTAAGATAATTTAATCTATTAAGCAGATCCCAAATCCCCCTGAAACAGACTTTACAAGTAGGATGACCATATCATGTATCATCCCAAACTGGAAGCCATGACATTAACAGGACTCACATGGGCAAGGCAGCATGACCACCCTACTTCTAGGGAACTCCGCTGGGAGTGAACATTATCCTCACCGCCACACACAATTAGGGCTCCCCTTCTCACTGGTTAATTATACAGGAAGCAGAGGACAATTAAAACCAGCACATCCCCAAGAGCAATGTAACACAGACCTAAATAAATACCTCAGGGCAGAGAAGGGCCCTGTACAGTCCTCACTGGCCTTCAGCCTTAAGGAGGTGTGTTCAAAGAATTTGCTCTAAGAGACATTTTTACCACTTTCATCACAATAGCACAACAAATTGTTTCAAATAAATGCCTCCAATATTTGCACAAAAATGCAAAAAGGATCATGATCACCCCTTGTAAGAGTGGCTTTTAATCAATGCCTCAGCCTTTTCCCCCCTCAGGAGAATAGAATTCTACAATCTGACTTGTCCTGCATTTGATCTCCTAAGTCTTGATATTGACCATGCTGGGAACGACAGGTTTGCCTTACACACATGAGAAATCATATCGATAACCTATTTGCCTCCACACGATTCAGCTCGTCTCCCATTATTTGGGGCATCCAAGAGAATAGCAATTAGCATGTCTGCATTAGGCACTTGTACACCGCAGTGGGCACTTCTTCCTGACTTCATCTGCATCCATTTTCCGCTTGTCCCACAACCACATTCAGGTGGCGGTCCAGCCGTGAGGTGTCCTCACTCCACACACTCTGACTGGGACTCCATCGCCGGGGCACAGCCCCCGACCTCTGCAGAAGCCAAGCCCATCACAAGGACCAGAACGGATTTTGAGATTTTTGTTCAACAGCTGGGAACCTGTGGGTTGCTGGATTTCAACCTCAAGTTGTTTACATGGTCATCCTGCCACACAGGGAGGAATCCAATACACAGAGGAGAGAAGAGAAGGGTGGGACTGAAGAATGGAAAGGAAGAAGTCAGGTCTTGAAGTCACTGTTCAGGCTTAAGCAAGATGCTCGTGAAGCCAGACCTATTCAGGTACTTTTAGTAACTTGAACCCATACCTAAGAAAATATAGGTATACAGCACACATGTTTTCTATATCCTAATTCCACCTAAATTTGGGGGCTTATCACTTATTATCAAAGTAAACTAAGAGATCCAGACACTCTGTGGCAGTGCCTTTCAAACACAACAGTGTCTCACAGTAAGAATTACATTTCCTACTTCAACCCAGAAGGTACACACAATCCCACACAGAGAACTGACCTCAAGTGTCAGGAGACAACAGAACCCTCATTAATATATCACATTGCTAACGCATTCTGGCTTACATACATTTTAAAAAAAAATCTGTTTGTGACCCACTAAATGGGTTTCATGACCTTGCTTTTGAAAAACACTGCTTTGGGGTGGTGTTTGTAGTGCAGCAGGGTAAGTACTTCTTGGGACACCCACAACCCACATCAGAGTGCCTGGTTCAAGCTTCAGCCACTCTGTACTTGCAATCCAGCTTCCTGCTAATGTGCCTGGGAGCAGCAGACAACGGCCCAAGTACCTGGGTTCCTGCCACCCATAGGAAGACCTGGTTAGATTTCCTGGCTCCTGACTTTGATTTGGCCCAGCCCCGGATGTTGTAGGCATTCGGGGAGTGCATCAGCAGACAGAAGACCTCTTTCTCTCTCTGTCACTCTGTGTTTCAAGTAAGTCGGAAAAAGGAAGGAAGGAAGGAAGGAAGAAGGGGGGGAAGAAGGGAGGAAGAAACAGGGGAAGGAAGGAAGAAAAACACTGCTCTATGAGATTAGGGAAAAAATTGATTTCACCAAGAAGAATGAGCTAAAACATGACATAACTTCAGTAAATCAGGTTATTAAGGGAAATGGGAGATTTGGCCTCTAAATTATGTAGATGGTTTATCAAGCTCCTAACAACAGAAAAGCACTATCTTAGCTCTTCTCTCTGACTTCCCAGGACAAACATTTACCAGAAGGGGAGGTAAAAAAAAATCTTAAGGACTGAGAAACAAATGAATTATCAAAAAATTAAAATTAAAAAAGACACCTGATCTCTGAAACAAAAGAAAAAGCGCATGTACAGAGGGAGCGTTATTTAATAGGAAGACACACCTGGATCCTGACGATGAACTCAGTCAACGTTATTTATTGATCAAACAGGCTGCAGAAAGTCCTGCAAGTGACCCTCAGTGTATGAGCATGTACAAATAGTGCCTTTGTGAGAAAATCCCATCTCTGGGGCAGACCTGGAGGCAGCAAAGAAGGGAGACGGGAAAAAGAGAGACAGGGATCACGTTCAGTCTAAGACTTACACTTGTATTGATGTGTGTCAGGTAACTATGAAGATTTGCTGAAATTCTAAAGAATTCTTGCAGGCTGGTAAGGCAGGGGATTTTGAGTGTTTCTTGCACACTCTATTAGGACTGTCAGTTAGCCCAAACTGCCTTTTTGTCTGCTCAAAAGTACTGCACAGCCTTAATTAAATCTGTGGAGTCATCTGGAGCACTAGGACTCTCGGGGTTCCTGGGAGGAGAGGCTGGTGTGTGTAAACACCACGGAGAGAACTGGAGCTGTCTGCCACTCTGGGGGGCTGTGAAGTCAGCTCCTCCCACACCTTTCGACACTGCTGGGCTCCAGCCGCTGCCCGCCTGTACAAGCCGCCTGGTCACTGCTCTGCCACTAACACAGCAACGTATGACTTTCGAAACAAAGTGAAGCTGAAGACAAGTACTTGCATGCCCAGGAGAGAAGCTGGCCGGTAATAATGAAAAGCAAACCTCACCGTGATGGCATTTTAGCAGATTTCTGCATTTGCCACCATCACATTGTTCAAACACATTCCACCTGCATTACTGAACGTAAGCAAATAAAAGTGTTTGAATACTACTTGCAGAAATCACCAAGAAATGATCGCGTCGTCCTGTCCATGAAGTCCTTGGGATTGCCTGAATCCTTCTGGCCCTGTTCTAGGAAATGTAAGGTGTGTGTGTCCCTGCCATCTCCCCCCTTCCCCCCCCCCCCCCGCCACATTTAAGAATATATTTATTTAAGAGGCAGAGTCACAGAGAGTGGGAGAGACAGAGAAGTCTCCCATCATCTGGTTCACTCCCCAAATGGCCACAACAGCCAGAGCTGGGCCAATCCAAAGCCAGGAGCCAGGAGCTTCCTCCAGGTCTCCCATTTGGGTGCAGGAACCCAAGGACTTGGGCCATCTTCTACTGCTTTCCCAGGCCATAGCAGAGAGCTGGACTGGAAGTGAAGCAGCCAGGACTCAAACTGGTGCCCATATGGGATGCCGGCAGCACAAGCAGAGGCTTACCTACTACACCACAGCACAGACCCTATGTGTGATTTGCTGTAATAAAATTCTCAGATATACGAAGAGAAATTACAGAATCACCAGTACAGTAGCCATCTACTTCATGTCAAAAACACAGAGTGCTTACCCTGAGTCGGTCACTCTTAAACACCATCTCATTAAGTCGTGTGAACAACATAGAGGCAACTACCTTACTGTTCTCATCTTCGTCACCATGAACTCCACAGGGGATGTCCCTTTTAGAAGCACTGTAGTTGGTTCTGAGCCTACCACGTGAAACCAGATCTTACAGGAACAGTTACTAGTGCGACTTAGGGCGTTACTTCAGCCTCCCCCTGGGGCTGGATTCACCATCCTGTGCACTCCCAGTGATGCCCCAGAAGTGCCCACCGGGGTGCCTGGCACGCGAGAAGCGCTCGTAACCCCGCCCCCTTTCCCTCCCGCGTGTGGCAGGTGAGTGTGCAGCTGGACGAGGTTACGTAAGGCCACGCCGCCTTTCTTCCCCTTCGGAGCTCTGATTTGCACGCTCCAGAGACCCATTCCCTTCGGGACAGGAAACAGCAGGTTGGGGACTGAGCTATCATCGTACACATCCTTCGAATTGGCTGCGTGAAGGTTCTGAGGCGAACACAGGCTAACCTTGAAAGGCTCAACCAGCTTTCCTGAAAGCCTACTGCTGCCAACACCCCCGAGGGCTTCCTCCCCCCACCCCCAAGGGACCACCTTCCAGACCCAGCAGTCTGGGTCCCAGCACACAAAACCCCCTCAGTCCGCGGAAGTTCACAGGAGCTGGCTCCGGGGTGTTTACAAGTCCCAGCGGGTCGCAGGAATGCTCGGGATAATTACCACCCCACCCAGGAGCGCCCAGCCCAACCCAGCCCTCTCACTTCTGGAAGGAAGCGGCCACACAAAGGAGAGCAGGAGCGAGACCTCCTCTTGAGGCCGCGGGCAGATGCAACCCAAGCTCTCCCCTCACTGTGGAGCGGCCCAGGGCATCCAATGCAAAGGACAAACTCCTCTAGTCCGAACGAATTGGCACTTCTCAAAAAGACGAGCCATATACCATCTTCGTTCTTCCTTCTCCAGACAAAAAAAAAAAAAAAAGTGAAATACTCCAGAACACACACAGGGAAGCGGTCCACAGGCACACACCCTCCGCAGCTCCGGAGGGGCTGGGATCTGACACACCTATTTGAAAAGGGCGGCCAGCCTGTCCGAACCTTTAGTACCCTTAGCCCACCCCCAGAAGAACCACCCCCACCCCGCCGCCACTGCTTTCGCTGCCCTCTGCAAGTATCTGTGGGCAGCCGGATCTGGGATTCATCAGCTCCCCTCCCTACCTCCCACGAACGCGCGGCAACCAAAGCACATGGTCCCCGGCGGGCGCGTTTGCAAACCCCACCAGCGCCGACGCCTCGAAACCGCCAAACTTCCTGTCTCCACACCACCAAAGAGACTCGAGCGCCGCTCCAAGTGCCCGTGGGACTCCCGCGGAGGCTGCAGCCAGCCAGCCGCGGGGCGGGGTTTCCTGCTCGCCCGATGCCCGGCACCCGCACCTCCGCTGGGAGTCTCCAAACCCTGCGCGCCGCGCCCAGGGCGCGCCGGGTGTTGCCCGCGCCCGGGCAGCGCGCTCCGGGTACTCGGCGCCGTCGCCCACCTACCTGCTCGGCCGCCTCCTCGCTCCCGCGCGCGGGGCTGTCGACCGCTACTTTATTGTCTCGGCTGCGTACCGCGCGGGACCTGGCAGCTCTGCCCCGCGCCAGCCCGGGAACTCCGCTCGGCGCCGCGCCTTCCCCGGCGGCTGCCTTCCTCTTCCTCCTCCTCCTCCTCTCTGCCCGAGCTCCTGCTCAGCACGTGAGCCACGCGGCGCGACTCCCCGGCCGGCTGGGCAGCCGGCGCCCGCCGCATCCCCCGGCCCGGGGCTGCGCTCGCCGCGCGTCCTCGCTTCCACCCGCACTTGCAGCTGCGCCCCGGGCCGCCCTCCTCGCGTCCTCGCGTCCCGCCTGCCCCTCGCCCTGTCAGCGCCGGCTCGCGGCGCCTCTCTCCCCGGCTGCCCCCGCCCGCCGCCTCTCTGGGGGCTGGGGCGGCCGCTGCCAATGAGACTCGGCTGATGCGCCGTTCCGGCCCAGTCATTGTACCGGGAGGGAGGAAGGGGAGGGGAGCTGGGGAAGGGAGGGGGCGCCCTGGGCCCCCGCGGCGCGCGGCGACCCGGCAGAGGCGCGCGTGCCAGGGGGCGTGGAGCGGCGGCGGCTACCTGGAGTAGAGAAGGGGTCGCACGCTCACGCCTCTCCACCCAGCTCCCCACCCCGACACCGAAGAGCGCAGGGAGCCAGGACTTCTGGATTCCGCCTCCCAGGCTGCGAACATCCCAGGACCTGGGTGCCCTTAGAATAAAGGAAACGGGGCGCCGGCAGCTGCGGGAGAAGCAGAGTCCACCCAGGGCCCCGAGTGGGTCTGGCGAAAAGGGCTAGATAAAGGAGATTCCCGCACATCTGGGTCTCCGGTGAGAGAGAAAGCGAGCGAGCGTGGGAGAGAAAATGAATGAACATCCCATACCGGGCGTCCATCCCTTCTGTGATTCTGGAGGGTTTCATTGTGCTGTCTTACACACGAAGAAAGTCGGGAGAGAGGTTAACTGAAGACAGCTAATAACTGACAGGGCAGAGAGGCCAGCTGGATCTGCCGCGAAGGTGTCATCTAGCAAAAGGGAGCAGGGCAGCCAGGCAGGGCCATTCCTGGAGGGCCTCCTGTTGAGATGTTTTATATTCTCTCCCAGTGAGTTCACAAGCAAGGGGACACTGATAGCCCTGAGAAAATGCTTCCCCAGCTGTTTGAAATGCCCATTAGCACACTTCAGTTCTCCTTACATTATGAATTAATTAGTTCTGAAAACGGAATTCCTTGCTTTAAAGCAATTATCTTGCAACTACACAATTATCTAGCTTTGCATTTTGTTGGAAGTGTAGCTGATTTATCCAATGTCTGTTAAAGAGACCAGTTCTCCCCTTCTTCAGTTTCAATAGCAGAAGCATTTAGTTTCAGCAACAAAATTATGCGCTAGAGTACCTCCAGTGCTTCCTGAATGAGAAATTTGTATTTTCTCCCCCTCCTCCTCTTCTCTTCCTCAATCCCCCTTTTTCTGAACAGACCATCAGCTCACAAGAAAGGTGAGAAGGGATCACCTGGACTCCCAAGCCCCGATGTAGTTGTCACTGACATGAGAGCAAATAGCAAGATCTATTGTGACGAAGGCTCGTAGTAGCATGCTAGGTAATATTATACGTGTGTCAGAGGAAGCGTAATTAAATTTCCTGCTGTTGTCCAATGGACTGTTTGCTTTCAGTTAGACAATATATTGAATAAGTAGCTAACTTTTTTTCTAAAGATTTATTTATTCATTTAACAGGCAGAGACACAGACACGGAGGGAGATACTCCATGTGCTGGTTCACTCCCCAAATGGCCGCAGCAGCCAGAGCTGGGCCAATCTGAAGCCAGGAGCCTCCTCTGGGTCTCTGATGTAGGCAAAGGGGCCCAAGCACTTGGGCCATATCTCCACCGCCCTGCTGGGCTATCACCAGGAAGCTGAATGGGAAGTGGAGCTGTCAGGACTCAAACCAGCACACATATGGGATGTCGGCTCCACAGGTGGAGGCCTAACCTACCATGCCACATGGTGGGGGAGGCAGCTAATGCTGTGATAATTACGTGCCTCTCAGACCTAAGTAAGGATTTCGCTTGGCATCATTTCATTTAGTTCTCCTGGTGGAAACAGAATGAACTGCAAGCCCCATGAAGCCAGGGTCATTTTCCTTGTTCAGCAGCTGGTGCTAGGCAATCAATGTTTCATTCAATGTCAGTTGAGTTGATGGACTCCTATTTTTCAGAGCTAGAACCTGAGACTCAGAGGTTCACTGAGCTATCCAAGAGTATAAAACAGGAAACCAGAAGTGCCTATGCTTAGTAGGTCTGGTGACGCCCAAATCATTGCACTACACTCGTCTATTCAACACATAACAGTAGTATAAGGGCCCCAGGTGAAGGAGCAGTGGCAAGAGTAGTGCACACAGTTTCTTTGGAGCAAACAAAGTGTGTGTAGCACACTCCCTAGAGAACAAAACGGAATTGTAGGGCAAATTGGAGCGATGTAGGTGAAATGCATAGCACAAGGTCAGACATCTAAAAAAGTGGCTGGTGTATGTTTTGGGGAAAAGCCAGATGCAGACTATAACAAAAAAAAAATGCAATGTAAGATGTCAGTTAAGTTCATCTTTACTGAGCATAGTCCAGAAAATTCTTGAAGATGTGGGGTATATCCTGGATTTTCCTGAAGCAAAGAGACTCTGGATTAAAAATGGGGGTGCTCCTAGGCTTTGCTTTTTAGCTTTGAAACTCAGCTTTTCTAATTACTCACCCCCATAGGCCTCATTTGCTTAAGAATAAGTTAAATAGCAATAAAAATAATGTATCTCTTATAGGAGTACTGTAAGGATAAAATCTGTTAATATATAAAAAGCATTTGGATTAGTGGCTGGCCCATGGTAAGTGCTTAATAAATATTAACTATTATTATTAAAGGGGGTGGCTTTCTTACCGACTTTAATTTTCTAATAAATATTTATGAAATACCCAAAACAGCAAAATTAAAACTACAATATGATAGAATGCAGAACTGTTTCCTTTTTATAGTACCCAATGATCACAGGCTGCATATTAGAGTTTGGGAGATTTATTTTTAATGCTCGAAACAATTGTGTTAGATTCTCTGGCATTGGGTTTAGGCATCAAGATTTTTGTTAAGGTCCACAGGTAAAATTAATATACAGTCTGGTTGAGAACCACTGAAATGTCACGGTCATCTCAAGTGCATCCGTGAACTAGCCATCATCACTCTTAGAGCTTGGCTGGAGGCACCATTCCCAGAGGGAAAACCATTAGCACACACTATACCTTTTGTAGAAGTAATGAATACGTAAATTCAGGCTGGAGACGGTGTCAGAATTCAGCAACAAATAAGATAAAATGGGTCTGGCCCTTCAGAAACTCTTAATTTAGTTGATGCAATGAGACAGATATCTATGGACCGAATGTCAGCCCTGGGCATCCAAAGGAAGCAACTCTGTCCTGAAATGTAGAGTCTCCAGGTGAAAAATCACAGCCTCACCAACTGCTCTGCAAATAATAGAGTCTTTTAGATGCAAGATGGTAGAAATTCTCTGGACTCTCATTTCAAGCCCTTTAGCTCATTCTTACATGGTACAAAGGAGTGTGTTTGGGTAAATGTGACACCAGATTCAGCTACTGAATTCATAGAACTGTGCATCATAAACACCCTTATTTTCCAAATTAAAACTATTTAGTAACACCAAAAGTAGATATATGCCTGTTGGAGAAGTTTTTGACAATACAGAAAATACATAACACAGAAATGGAAAATTACCCACAAATTCTCTGGCCTGAATGAGCAACTCTAACACATATACTCCAGACTTCTTGAAGTACATATGCAAACACACCCACAAACCATCCACTACATTGATGTACCATAATTTATTCTCCCAAGCCAATTAGGCTTCTTTGATTTTTTTCTTTTTTGCTTTATGTACAATTGTAAAACCAAGGTTAAATGGAGGTTATGCCCTCCCTGCAGCACCATCATTCTCTTAACTTCAGAGAGTTTGTGCTTTCCAAAGATTTACTGCTGAGTACTCAAATTTGGAATAAGAACACACATACTGCTCACATATTTTGTAGCTAATGCCTTGTGAGTGGGCGAATATTCATTTATTTGTAATAGTAGTAACTCCCTAACTCATGTTTCTAAAGTGTTTTACATATTGGGTCTTATTTAATTAATAATCCTGTGCGATCATCACCCTTGCCCTCTCTATTAAGCACATGAGGGAAACAGACACTTAGAAGTGGAGTAACTTGCCCCAGGTCATGTGGCTGATAAATCAGGAACTACCTTTTAATCCCAGGTCTGTCTTGCTTGGGGAATGGAAATCTCCTGTACCATGCCAGGAAACTCAACATTTCTTGGCACTATTGTTATACATGCAATGGCTTATGTAGGTCTCACTGATGTCTGGGTTATCAGTAGGGGCTTTCTAAAAATATAAAATCGTAATAATATTGGACACATCAAAAACCACACTTGTAGCTATTCTGTTATTCAAGGTCAATTGTATTTTCTTTCTAAAGCACTCTTCAGATAACTAAGAACTCATTAGAATAGCTGCCATCCATTGTTACAGTCATGCACTGTATAACATTTCATTGTACCATGGATCACATATGAAATAGTGGTTCTAGAAGATTATATTGTACAGTGACATCATAGCTGCCTTAGTTTGCACAGTGAAAATCTAACAACTCCATTTCTCAGAAGGTATCCCATCATTAAGCCATGCACCAAGACACTGTTACATCATTTATTTCGTAAGTAAGCCCTAGACACACTCTGCACCCCAAAGACACTTAACACACACTCTCAGAAACAAAAGGGTGATCTGTTACTGCATGCCTCCATGGCGATGTTTGTCATTGTTGAGGTCTCATCTTTCTATTTAACCCTTTTCACATATATTAACATGAAATGTAAGCCTGTCTGTTCACTAACCTAACCAAGACTGTGTGTTTTATACTTATATGTAGTACAAAATTTTAGGTTATTATCTCTGATATCTGAATATGCCACATAATGTAAATAAACATAAAAGTGTTTTGATGTAAGCATACAAATCACAATGCCATGAAATTAAAACAAAATAAAAAATCTTAAATTAAACCATAGAAGATGGTCTTTCTATGGGTTAAACTTCAAATGTTGACAATTTCACAGGGTTCGACCTGACATGAAGCAGTTCCTAAGGACTGGCTCTGAGTATGAACTTGTGTTAACGAGGCTAGTGGTGGTTGCACTTGCCTCCTCATTATGGAAGTGATATAATCAAAAGGGAACCTCACAGTAATGCACATATAATGATCTTTCCAGGGCACATCACTAAGTCCTTCCTGTGTGTGAAAATGCTTTTTTAATAATGTCCTCTTGGCACTTAACTAGCTAAAACATCTTGGAGTGAGGCCAGGACAGTCACGCAGCCCCTAAGTGAATAGAATGAGCACTGAGGTTCAATGGAATCTTAAATCAGAGTCAGAAAAGAGTGCCCTCTTTCCTTCCAAAGGCAAGGACACTCCGTGGGAAATAAACCCAATATTCTCGAAGTATTTTGCAGCCATGCTACCTAATCACAGAGATCCCAAACCACTTAGAGGGATAATTTGGTAATAATATTGAGAAGCACTACTTTTCACTAGGGAGGCAGCAGACAGGCATACATTTTGGCTAGTATGATGTTTCCTAAGTTCCTGGCAGATCAAACTTGGAAATTTTAATATAAATGCCTGAATTTGTTGGAGGGGGGAGCTATGTGGTGGAGTTGATTTGGAGGAAGATTAAAATCAAGGCTACAGGCCGGCGCCGCGGCTCGCTGGGCTGATCCTCTGCCTGCAGCGCCAGCACCCCGGGTTCTAGTTCTGGTCGGGGTGCTGAATTCTGTCCTGGTTGCTCCTCTTCCAGTCCAGCTCTCTGCTGTGGCCCGGGAGTGCACTGGAGGATGGCCCAGGTCCTTGGGCCCTAAACCCACATGGGAAACCAAGGGGAGGCGCCTGGCTCCTGGCTTCGGATCCGGCTTCGGCACAGCGGCAGTGGCAGTCACTTGGGGGGTGAACCATCAGAAAAAGGAGGACACTTCTCTCTATCTCTCTCTCACTGTCTAACTCTGCCTGTCAAAAAAATAATAATAAAAATAAAATAAAATGAAAATCAAGGCTACACAATTTGATGTCATCCCAATTGTTTCTAAAAGGAGACTCAAAATTGTATTATTATGATTTTTAATTTGAGAGACAGAGAGGCAGATGGACAGAGAACTTTCATCGCTGGTTCATTCCTCAAATGCACACAAGGGCCAGGTCTGGGCTGGGCCAAAGCCAGAAGCCTACAATTCAATTCAGGCCTCCCACATAGATGGCAAGGGGCCAACTACCTGAGTCATCACTGCTGGCCCCTAGGGTGCAGATAAGCAGGAAGCTGGAATCAGGAACAGAGCTGTGTATCACACCTCAGCAAGACAATATGGGACAAGGGCATGTTAAGTGACATCTTGACTGCTAGACAAAATATCTGCCCTAGGGTTTATTTTTATTGATGTTTTATAATTGTACATATTTAAGGGGCACAGTGTGATGTTCTGTACACGTGTACTTTATGAAATGATCAAATCAGGGCAATGAACACATCCAACACTTATCAGCTTTTGTGGTGTGAACATTGAAATCCTCTCATTGAGTTGTTCTGAAGCACACAATATATTATCAGTAACTACTTTCTCCCAATAGTGCAATAGAAAAACAGAACATATACCCATTGACCAATCTCTTTCCATCTTCCTCTCCCTGCTACCTTCCCCACCCTTGGTAACAAGTATTCTACTCTCCACTTCTATGGGATCAACTTTTCAATTCCACATATGAACAAGATCAAGCAGTAATTGTCACTCTGTACTTGGCTTCTTTGACTTTACGTCATGTCTCACGGTTCTATCCATTTGAGGCAAATGAGGGGAATACAAGCAAGAACTCATTATTAAAGGGCGGCATGTTTATACTGATTCCCTGATGCCTCAATCAAGATGATATGTTGATTATTAAATGTTGGCAACTGATTTGAAACTGTTCGTAAACACCTAGACAAACGAAAGCCTATCTGCTGGTCTGATAGGACTCAAGGGCCCCTCAGTGTGCAACTGCTGATCCATTTCAGTCCCTGTTTTTGCAGATTAGAACACTGAGGCTCAGCGAGTGGAGATGACTTGTCTACAAGTGCAAAACAATAGTACAGCAAGTGGAACCTCGGCTGCTTGGCTGCCTGCCTAGGGCTTTTCCAACACAAACATCTGCTTCTATTTTCTTGCTAAGATTTAAATGATGTTCCTAATTACATGATTTCAAGGGTTGTACGTTGTTAAAAAATAATAATGAGAATATTCATTGGCTTTGGAGCACATAATTTACGATAAATGGCTTTTCAGTACCATGATCACATAATCTAAATTGGTTGTAACAGTTACAAGACCAGTATAATTCTACTTCCACTCGTGCACTAAGAAAACTTTCTTCATCTCTATTCCTCTACACTTCCTTTCTCTTCAATGGGTTACTACATCTGGCCAAATTTAGAGAAAAAGCAAAATATTTAAGAAGAACCATGTTGACTGCTCTACCATGAATAAGAACTAGATGGGCAGAAAAAGAAAAATACACTTGTGAATCAGCAACTGTAAAAACTAAGTCATGCATACAAAGCATCTGAGGGCAGTTTGCTTATTTTGCCAAAGCAAACAAAATACACAGTAAACTCAGAAGTACCCCAGTAGACTTTGGAGGAGTATAAATAATTTTTCAGTGAGTTTCAATAACTGAAAATTTTCAGTAATTGAAAAAACTAAGATTTTTAAAAATTTTACCTTTTTCATAAAAATTTTTTAAAAAGCAATATATATACTATCACAAACCTCCCATCAGCTACCACTAAGATTTGCCCATTGTCTGGTGTTTCTCCTCAGATAAAACAAAACTGCAGCAAAGTTGAAGTTCCCTTTCTCTCCCATTCTCAGCTTTATTCTTAATTCTAAATATTCAAAATCAGTCACTATCATGAATTTTGTGAGAATCCTTCCAAATTCCATTATAAATATAAGTACCAATGATTAACATAGATATTACATTACTTGAATGCTAAAATTTGCATACTGGGGCCACTGTTGCAACGCCAGCATCCCATTTCAGAGCACAGGTTTGAGTCCTGGCTGCTCCACTTCCAATCCAGCTCTCTGCTGAGGTGCCTGGAGTGCACCTGGGTCAGAAGTGGAGCAGCAGGGACTCCAATCTGTACTCTGACATAACAATTGTGTGTATTTATCCAGTACTATGTGATGTTTCATCAAATGCATACATTGCAAAATATTCAGTTAGGGTAGATATATTTATACTTTCAAGTATTTCACATTTCTTATAGTGAAACCGCCCCAAATCCTTTCTTCTAGGCTTTTTAAAATAGAGAAATGTACAATACATTAACATTACTTACAGTTTCCCTGCTGTTCAATAGAACACCAGGACTTCTTACTGCTATCTCGCTATCATGTGTTACCTGACAATCAACTTCTCTCCATCCTTCTTCCTCACTCTTCCCCACTTCAACTTCTGGAAACCACTATTATGTATATGTTATATATATGTTTGTTTGTTTGTTTGGTTGTTTTTTTTTTTGTTTGTTTGTTTTGTTTTGACAAGCAGAGTTAGACAGTGAGAGAGAGAGAGAGACAGAGAGAAAGGTCTTCCTACTGTTGGTTCACCCCACAAGTGGCCGCTACCGTCGGCGTGCTGCGCCAATCCAAAGCCAAGAGCCAGATGCTTCCTCCTGGTCTCCCATAGGGGTGCAGGGCCCAAGCACTTGGGCCATCCTCCACTGCCTTCCCGGGCCACAGCAGAGAGCTGGACCAGAAGAGGAGCAACCAGGACAGAATCTGGCGCCCCAACAGGGACTAGAACCCGGGGTGCCGGTGCCGCAGGCAGAGGAGTAGCCTAGTGAGCTGCAGCGCCGGCTTATGTTTTTTATTTTATTTATTTGAAAAGCAGAGCTACAGAAAAGAGAGAGGGAGAGGCAGAGAGAGAGAGAGAGAGAGAAATCTTCAATCCGCTGCTTCACTCCCCAAATGGCTCTGTGAGAGAAAGTCTTCAGCTTTTTCCCATTCCATATGATGTTAGCCTTTGGATTGCTATATATGGTTTTTATTATGTTGAGATCCATTCCTTGTATATATAATTTGGTCAACATTTTTATCATGAAAGGGTGTTGAATTTTATCAAATGTCTTTTCCATTTTCCATCTCTATTGAGATGATCATATGCTTTTTTGTCCATTCTATTGATGCAGTGTATCACATTCATTGATTTGCATATTGATTCCCACTTGATCATGATGAATGGTCATTTTAATGTGCTATTGGATTTTATTTGCTAGTTTTTGTTGGGGAATTTTGCATCTATCTTCATCAAGGACATTGGCCGATAGCTTTCTTTTTGTTGTTGTTATGTCCTTGTGTGGTTTTGATATCAATGAAATGCTGATATTAGCCACCAACTACATATTGCTTACAAGAAATTCAGTTCAACCCTAAGAAGACACGCAGAATAAAAGTGAAAGGATGGAACAAGACATGCCATGCAACTGAAACCCAAAAGCATGCAGAATAAAATAGAATTCAGGATTAGCCTGTTGAGCTGCGGCGCTGGCACACCAGGTTCTAGTCCCGGTTGGGGTGCCGGATTCTGTCCCGGTTGCCCCTCTTCCAGTCCAACTCTCTGCTGTGGCCCGGGAATGCAGTGCAGTGGAGGATGGCCCAAGTCCTTGGGCCCTGCGCCGCATGGGAGACCAGGAGAAGCACCTGGCTCCTGGCTTCAGATCAGCGCGGTGCGCCGGCCGCAGCAGCCATTGGAGGGTGAACCAATGGCCAACGGAAGACCTTTCTGTCTCTCTCTCACTGTCCACTCTGCCTGTCAAAAAAAAAAAAAATAGAATTCAAATCAAATCAAATTAAATAGATTTTAAGTCAAAAGCACTAATAAGAGACCAGCAACATCATTCTATAATGATAAAGGACTCAATTTAGCACGAAGAAATACACCTAATATTGGAGCACTGAAATACATAATACAAATTCAATAGACCTTAAAGGAGAGAAGGGCTCCAGAACAATAACGTAAGGAGACTTTAACACCCCACTTTCAGGAATGAACAGATCATTTAGACATAAAATCAGCAAATAAACAACAGAATTAAATTGCACCCTACATCAATTTGACCTAACAGAAATGTACAGAACATCCCATCCAACAGCTGTAGATTATACTTTCGTCTCAACAGCACATGGAACATTTTTCAGGATAGAGCATATGGTATGTCACAAAACAAAACAAGTCTCCACAAATTTAAAAGTATAGAAACAATATTGAATATCTTCTCTGACCATGGTGCAATAAAATTAGAAATTGAAAACAAGAAAAACCTTGGGAACTACACAAACACATGGAAATTATTAAACAATTTACTTTTGAACAATCAATGACTCAAGGAAAAAATCAAGGAGGCTATTAAAATTTTCTTGGAAAAAATTAAAATGGAAACACAACATGCCAAAACCTATGCGATACAACAAAAAGAGGGAAGTTGATAGCGATTAGTGCCTATATTTTAAAAAACGAACAATCTCAAATTAACAACTTGGATGAACAAAATGGATAAACCCTCAGCTGGACTAACCAAGAAAGACAGACGATACAGATACACAGAATCAGAGATGAGAATGGAGACATTATAACTGATACCACAGAAATACAAAGGATTGCTAAGAATTACTATAACCAATTATATGGCAACAAATTCCATATTCCAGGTACACAGCCTGAAAGAAATGTACAAATTCTTGAACACATACACCTCATCATGATTAAATCATGAAAAGCAATTTCTAAAGAGACCAATAATGAACAATGAGATTGAATCAATAATTAAACATTTCCCATCAAGGAAAAGCCCAGGACCACATGCCTTCATGCCAAATTCTACTAAACTTTTAAAGGATAATTAAACCAATCTTTTTAAAAGTTATTTAAGAAAGAAATGGAAAAGGATGGAATTCTTCCAAATTCACTGTATTAGCCATTTCATATTTTTTTCTAATCCATTTGGTCACTCCACATCTTTTCATTGGAGAATTTAAGGTAATGATTGATAGAACAGTCCTTACTGTGTCAGTTTGATTCTTGTTTTGAATTTTTGTTGTAGTACTTTCCTTTCTTCCTCTCTCTCTTACAATCTTCATTTGTGGTTAAGTGATTTTCTTTAGTGGTATACTTTGATTCCTTTCTTATTATTTTTGGTATGTCTGTTACAGGTTCTTGCTTTGTGCTTTACATGAAGCTTACAAAAACTTTGCCTATGACAAATCTCTCTTTTTAAAAGATTCATTTGTTTTATTTATTTGAAAGCTACAGTGATTGAGTCAGCACTCTGGTGTAGAAGATTAAGCCTCCAACTGCAGTGCCAGCATCCCATATGGGCACCAGTTCGAGTGCCTGCTGCTCCGCTTCCGATCCAGCACTCTGCTATGACCTGGGAAAGCAATGGAAGATGGCCCAAGTATTTGGGCCTTTGCACCCACGTGGGAGACCCATAAGAATCTCCTGGCTCCTAGCTTTGGCCTGGCCCAGCCCTGGCTGTTGTGGCCATTTGGGGAGTGAACCAGCAGATGGAAGATATTTCTCTTTTTCTCTCTCTCCTTTTCTCTCTGTATATCTTTCCAATAAATAAATAAATTTTTAAAAATGAAATAAAAATAAAGGTAGAGAAAAGGAGAGAGAGAGAACGAACAAGATTATCCACCTGCTGATTCAATCTCCAACTGCCTGAAATAGCCCAGGCTGGGCCAGGAGAAAGCCAGTAGCCTGACTCTCCATTCAGGTCTCCCATGGGTGTGGTAGGGACCCAAGCACTTGGACCATCATCCACTGCCTTCCCAGACATATCAACAGGAAAGTGCATCAGAAGCAGAGTAGCCAGCACTTGAACTAGCACTCCAATATGGGATGTAGTTATCCCAAGTTGCAACTTAATCCATTATGTCACAATGCTGGTCCCATAACCTTGAACAACTTTACACTGGGTATAAAGATAGGGAAAGAGACAAGCAAAAATTAAGAGATAAGAAATCCTAATAAAGAACTCTATATTTGTGCTCTATTCCTTCCCATATTTATATTTTTGATATTCCGTTTAACCTGTTTCAATATTACCTATCTCCTTAATATGGTGCTTACATTTGTTATAGTCTTCACAGTAAAGGTATAAAAAGTTTGTTTACACACCATTTTTATAATATTAGGTCATTCTGAATTTGTACAGTTACCCTTACCAGTGAGTTTTCTACCTTCTGATGTTTTCTTCTTACGTGTTAGCATCTCTCTTGTTCAGTTTGAAGACTTCTCTTTAGCATTTCTTGTAACACAAGTCTGGTTATGAAGAATTCTCCCAGTTTTTATTTATCTGAGAATTTCCTTATATTTCTCTCATTTCTGAAGGTAGCTTTGCAGATAGAGTATTCTTGACTGGCCATTTTTTTCCCTTCAGTGCTGTGAAAGTCTCATTCCACACCCTCCAGGACTGTAAGATTTCTTCTGAGAAGTCGACATTCAGGTGAATTGAGATCCCTTTGTGTGTTATTTTCTCCCTTTCTCTTGTAGTTTTGAGAATCCTCTCTTTATCACTAACCTTGGAGAGTTCAATTATATTAAGTCTCAGGTTAGACTTAGTTGGAGTGAATCTGACTGATGACTTTTGACCTTATGCCTGGATCGTTATATCTTGCTAGGTTTAGGAAATTTTCTGTCATTCTCTCTTTGAATATGCTTTCTGCCCCTTTGGCATTCTCAAGACCCTCGTCAATTCCAGTAACTCAAATATTTGCTCTTTCCATGCAAACCCATATTTCCTGTAAGCTCTCTTCATTCTTCTTGGCTATTTTTCCCTTTTTCTCCTCCATCTATTTTCAAATACCCTGTCTTTGAGCTCATTTGCTCTTTCTTCTGTGTGATCTATTCTACTGATGCCTATATCACATTTTTAATTTCATCTGATATACTTTCCACTTGAAAGTTTTCTATTTGATTTTTAATTATTTCCATGTGTCTATCAAATCTGTTAGAATATTGAATCATTTCTCTCTGTTCTCTTGAATTCACTGTTTCCTTAAAAAGCTATTTTGAAATCTTAATCTGAGCATTTGGAAATTTCAGTTTTAACACAGCTGATTGCTGCCACCTTATTTTGCTCTTTGCATCAGGTCACGGGTCGCTGGAAATTTCTGATACTTGTTTGTGTACAACATTGTGTGCTCACTGAAGGATCAGTTATAGTTCTCTGGCTTCATTTGTGATATCCTCCCTGAAACTCTAAGCAATCTGTTTATTTATATCCATGGACACATAAATCTCAACATAAATCTCACATAAATCTCAACCTGCGCTGGTCTCTCTGCTGCAGAGGTAAACTCACTGTCCAGCGCTGCCCTCATCAGCCAGTGGTGATGCTGGCTGGGGTATAAGACAGCTCAGCTGGGACCCTGAACTCCACTGGGCACTGAAGCACATCCAGATCTGTTTGCAGGCACTGGCCTGAGGACAGGGACTATTAGGATCTGTTCAGTGCTAGGTGATCCACCCACCAAAATGAGTCTAAACCCCCAGAACACAGGTCTCCACCTGACGCCAGGCACGTCTTGTGGCTCAGTCTGTGAATACCAGCCAGGGGCTAGAAGTCTTCTGGGCTTTACCAGGTGCTGGCTGTCAGTGTGGTAGGCCTGGCATGGAGGCATGGAACTAAGTTCCCTCTCTTAGGCTCTTGGGGCCGCTGAAGTTCCACTTTGCTGGCCCTGGGGTGGGGTAGACACAGGGCGCCTGGCTGTGAAGGCTCCAAATATACCTTAGGGAAGGGCCTGGGGGCAGGGGGCAGGGGCCAGGGGCCAGGGACTGAACTGTTCACAGGAGGCCTGACCCTGGACTTGAGTTCACTGTCTCTTTCTGCAGAAGGCATCTCTCCATGCCCTGCTCTTTGGAGCTGTAGGAAAAGAGACACGGAGAACTCTTCCGTTTTTTTTTCTTCAGTGGGGCTTTTCCTAAAACCAGAGGATCCTTTCGGTCTCTCATCAGGAGGCTTCCGCACGTCTTGTGAAGGTGACGTGGTGTGTGTAGAGCTGTTCACAAGGAGTCTCTCTGGAGAGGTGGGCGCCTGAGCCTCTTTGCCGCCATCTTGTTTCTCTCTCCAACAGTCTACATTTTATATTTATTTCAGTAGAGGGTGCAATAGGCCACTTCCAATATTTGAGTGATGTTATTTTTTTTTAACTTTTATTTAATGAATATAAATTTCCAAAGTACAGCTTATGGATTACAATGGCTTCCCCCCCCATAACTTCCCTCCCACCCACAACCCTCTCCTCTCCCGCTCCCTCTCCCTTTCCATTTACATCAAGATTCATTTTCAATTCTCTTTATATACAGAAGATCAATTTAGCATGTATTAAGTAAAGATTTCAACTGTTTGCACCCACACAGAAACACAAAGTGTAAAATACTGTTTGAGTACTAGTTATAGCATTAAATCAAAATGTACAGCACATTTAGGACAGTGATCCTACATGAGGAGTACGTGCACAGTGACTCCTGTTGTTGACTTAACAAATTGACACTCTTGTTTATGGCATCAGTAATCACCCTAGGCTCTTGTCATGAGTTGCCAAGGCTATGGAGGTCTTTTGAGTTCACCGACTCTGATCATATTTAGACAAGGTCATAGTCCATGTAGAAGTTCTCTCCTCCCTTCAGAGAAAGGTACCTCCTTTGATGACCTGTTCTTTCCACTGGGATCTCACTTGCAGAGATCTTTCATATAGGGTTTTATTTTGTTGTTTTGTTTTGTTTTGTTTTTTTGCCAGAGTGTCTTGGCTTTCTATGCCTAAAATACTCTCATGGGCTCTTCAGCCAGATCTGAATGCCTTAAGGGCTGATTCTGAGGTCAGAGTGCTGTTTAGGACATCTGCCATTCTATGAGTCTGCTGTGTATCCCGCTTCCCATGTTGGATCGTTCTCTCCCTTTTTCATTCTATCAGTTAGTATTCGAAGACACTAGTCTTGTTTGTGTGATCCCTTTGACTCTTAGTCCTATCATTATGATCAATTGTGAACAGAAATTGATTGCTTGGACTAGTGAGATGGCATTGGTACATGCCACCTTGATGGGATTGAATTGGAATCCCCTGGCATGTTTCTAACTCTACCATTTGGGGCAAGTCCGATTGAGCATGTCCCACATTGGACAGAGTGATGTTATTTTAAAATATTTGAAGCAGGGTCTAATTTTCCTAAAAAGAATGGCAAGCTGTATTAAAGCAGTGGTAATCATACCACCCAAAGGATAAGGAGGAAAACATGGTATATTTTGTTCTAGGCTCAGGATTATTGCCCCTCTCGAATTTCAGGGAGTCTGTTAGTCCTTTGAATGGAAAATTTGCCATGAATGGAGTTTTTCCAAAGATAGAATTTAGTGCTTTTGTAAGAGTCCTCAGAGCTGTGTTTTTCACCCAAAAAATAAGAAAAATGGCAACTTTTAATATTTCCCAATTACCATGGGAAGTAATCATTGGTCTTCTGCAGTTCTGCTTTTTACTACCATTCTGTTAAAGGAATTGCCATCTTTTGTTTTATTATTGAATTATTTACAACTAAATTCAGCTGGTAAGTAAAGAAAATGCTCTGCACGTTAGTAGTCAGGACAAGTTTCCAGTAGTAGAGGCAAGACCAAGTCAAGAAAAACCACAGTTTTCACTAATTTGAAACTCTAATGAGGAAGTAATGCCAAAGCCAGTGTAGCATCTCAAATGTGACCACCAATATTGGATAATCCTTTGTTTTGGGATCTGTCCACTCTAGGGTCTTTAGCAACAAATCTATCATCTACTGACTAGATGCAATAGCGTCTATGCAGGAGTTGTAACAATGAAAAATATCTGTAGTCACTGTCATAGGTGCTTGGGGGACAAAATCTGCCAGGCATGAACCACTGGCTTAATGTGATGCGCCACTCTAAAGGGGTGTATAGATTTCAGATTTCAGTTTAAAAGATGTCTGTTTAATTGACTATTCACACAACGGGGACGTGAGTTCATACAGGGGAAGAAACACTGACCAGAGTACCCACAGAATGTTCTTGTCTTGGCCTTGTCACAAATTATTCTAGACCTTGGACGAGTCATCCAAATTTTTCTAGCCTTGGTTCCTTTTGTTTTGGTTTTGTTTTGTTTGTTTGGTACTCTTCTAGTTCTAAAATTCTGCAGTATCCTAGACATTGAAGTCCTTGGTGAATTATCAGGATGGGTATGAGAAACCAGCATTAGGAAGCTGACGCTATTTTGGGAAAAGTCAACACAGAGAAGGCACTCTGTTAAACATTCTATGTCATCGAAAGCAACCTTTTTATTAGAAAACATGGCTTCTGGATGTGTTTGCCACATTACTCCTTTTAAATGATCTTGTCAATTGCCTTCCTCATTATAAAGCAATCTTGTAGACTCTATTAACAGGAATTGCTGGCTGTTTATCTCTCTTGCAAATTTGGTCTTTGAGAAAGGGGGCCAGATGTATAGTCCATGACTTTTTAAGAGTTCTTTCTCTTAGCTGCAAAACAGATCCATCCAATGAAAGCTTCTCTAGATCACTCCATGAACATGATCTTGGATGAATTTCCCTGAAAATTATAACAACATGAGTTCCACAATCAATGTACACAACTTTGATTTCTGTTGTGTCAATGGATGTGGGCACAAGCCCATTTGTATCTAAATGAATAACAGAAACAGGTATCATTAAAGCAAGTGCTTCCCCATTAAACAGCTCTGGCTTTTAGGTTTTTTGTTTGTTTGTTTTTTGGTTTTTTTTTGACTTTATTTTTTTTGTTGTTTTTTTTTGTTTTTGTTTTTTTGTTTTTTTTTTTTTTTTTGACAGGCAGAGTGGACAGTGAGAGAGAGAGACAGAGAGAAAGGTCTTCCTTTTGCCATTGGTTCACCCTCCAATGGCCGCCGCGGCTGGTGCGCTGTGGCTGGTGCACCGCGCTGATCCGAAGGCAGGAGCCAGGTGCTTATCCTGGTCTCCCATGGGGTGTAGGACCCAAGCACTTGGGCCATCTTCCACTGCACTCCCTGGCCACAGCAGAGAGCTGGCCTGGAAGAGTGGCAACCGGGACAGAATCCGGCACCCCGACCGGGACTAGAACCCGGTGTGCCGGCGCCGCTAGGTGGAGGATTAGCCTGTTGAGCCACGGCGCCGGCCTCTGGCTTTTAGGTTTTAATCTTATGCTCAGGATCCCAAATGGATGGAAAGGAGATTTGGTAATGGACATTCTCACACTCTCCCCTAGAGTTAAATTTATGTATATGCTTCTAGGCTATCCCTGCCTAGAGTCATTTTCCCCTACATCTTTGCTTGTCTGTCCCTTTCTCTTTATTCATGGTCCAGTAAAAAGATTAACTTTATAAAGAGTACTTCCTTGTCCACCTCCAAGAAGTAGCTCTCTCCATACTCCACCTTTTTGTGTACTTTTTTTCTGGACTCTTCTGCTACTACAAGGGAAGCATAGGGGACTTTTTCCACTAACTGCTTTATCGTCAGCACCTAGAACAGAATCAGTACATGGCAGGGATTCTCTAAGCACTTTATGAATGAATTAATTAAATGCTGTCTCCTCTCTCTTCGCTTAGTTAACTCCTATTAATCATTGAGACCTCAGCTCAGGCAGCATAACCTCAGAGAACTGACCATTTGGGCCCTGTCAAATCACCCAATTACATCCTCTGGGTAATACCATCAGTCTCTCTCTCCTCTTGGCATCATCTTGGCTCTCACTTGGGGAGAATTTTACTTCCCCAGCAGACATTGGTTATAACTGGAGGCATTTTGGTGGTCAATTCTGGAGAAAGGGGTGCAGTGGCTGCTACCATCACCTGGTGGGTGGAGGCCAGAGATGTTGCTGTATGTAGTACAATGCATAGGAGAGCCCCCTCACTAACAAAGAATTATCTGGCTTAACTATTGAGGTTGAGAAATCCTGCTTTCAACCGACTGTTAATTTTACATTCACTTGTAATTCTTTGCTTAGTGTCTGTTTCCAATACAACACTATAAAATAATGACTAGAACTTGGAGTTTAAAGCTCATGAAACCTTATCCAATCACTCAACAGTAAGGACCACCAGGCAGCACATTTGGCTGTTGGCTTTGCTAGTTCCTAGATTGAACTGATAACAAACTATATTAGAAACAAGCCCAAATTAGTTCTCTTTGGTAAAAAATAATGCAGAGTGAATATTTAACCAGTTATGTACGCATAGCAGTACCCAAAACACAAACTCCAAAATACAAGGAGCAAAGCACTGGAGAGTGTTTAAGTTATTAACATATGAAAAGATCAACCACAGGAACACATTAAAGAATTTTGTGGTAGCCTTGTTATAAGAAAGACACGTCATACCTAGGCTTTGAGTATGAGTGAGGGAATAAGTAAATAGATTTCAAGAGGACCTGATTGATAATATGCATAAAAGCAGCAACTGGGCGCCCCTTCCATTTGAAAGAATAGAATTCAACAGAGCTAGAGAACCACTGTTCACATCCACCTAAGATGGAGAAAAGGTAGAGAAAGTGGTTAACTGGTGAAAACAAAGTCCTATTGGAAAATGCAGTTCTTCAATTCCTGCATGAGGGGCAAAGTCTTTCCTCCTCTAATCCTTGATGGGTGTACAGAGATGACTTTATTTGTTTTACATTAAATGGATTAGAATAAAGAAAGTTCATGTGCCCTTCAGATTGTTTCCTGACGTTTTAAATAAAAACCCAAGATATTCAAGGATTCACTTTTGGATTCTATGCTTTTAACTAATAGATTCAAATTTGCCGGAGGCCTAATACAGCACACACCATTTGGCAGTCAGCGTGCTTCATTGAAACACATACATCACCACGAGATTGTAATCCCTGCTTAGGATTGCATTTCAAACAAACAAACAAAAAGAAGATTTAGTTTAATCTTCATCGCTTAAGCATAGTACAAAGGACATTTTACTGGCTTCCTTGAGGGATTCAAAAGACCTAAAATTTCTGTCCTTCTCCACAAATGTAATAATAATTCTAATTGAAAGATTGTTAGGAAGCAGATGGTAAAAGGAACTTTGCTTATTTTCTTCCTATTTTTTTATTTTAATCTTTTCAAGTTTTCAACCGCAGAAAACAGATGTTTGTGACCTGTTTTTTTTTCTTCTTCTTCTTTGAAACCCTTAAAGGGAAGCTGACCTCAATGTGTTAGGGAGAGATCTGTTTAATTAGTAGTTAGATTTCATCTACTGAGTTCCCAGATGATGTTGAGATCATTCAGGATAAATAAAGACATGCATTTTTAAACAATCTTCTTTATGATGTGAACCTCTTTTACAAAGATGCTCTGTACAAACTCACTGCACTGATTCTGAAGTAGATCTCAACTTCACATCAGTGCCAATTTCCAGAGAGGGTTCTATTTATAATCTCCAGAATCCAGATGACATTTTTTTCTCCTTTGCAATTACAGTTGAAAGAACAAAAATACAATTTTTTTTTGACATCCCCTCTCCCACTCCTGAATCTCAAACCTCTGGCTCTAATTTCCTAGGATTCTCACCCAGGAATGATTTTTGCCTCGAAGACACCTGGCAGTGCCTGAAGATATTTTTGATTGTCACAACTGGGCAGGTAGCCGGTACTCTACTGGCATTTGGTGGGTGGAGAACAGAGATACTGCTAAACTTCCTACAATGCACAGGACAGCCGGCTACCACAAAGAAGTATCCAGCCCAGGGACTGACAAATGGCGTAGTAGATAAAGCTGCCCCCTGCAATGCTGGCATCCTGTATGAGTGCCGGTTCAAGTCCCTGCTGCTTCATCTCTGATTCTACTCTCTGCTATGGTCTGGGATGGCAGGAGGGGATGGCCCAAATGCTTGGGCCTCTGTGCCCATGTGGGAGACCTGGAGAAAGTTCCTGGCTCCTGATCAGCCCAGCTCTGGTCATTGGACCATTTGTGGAGAGAACCAACAAACAGAAGACCTTTCTCTCTCTCTCTCTCTCTCTCTCTTTCTCACGCTCGCACGTGCACGCACTGCCTCTCTGTAGCTCTGCTTTTCAAATAAATAAATAATTCTTCAAAAAAAGAAGTATCCAGCCCAAAATGTCAAACATGCCATGATTGGAAGTCTCTGACCTATGATTTTTTGTCACCAGCATTGGCAGGATCAAATATGTACTTGCTGCACAAACAGTTTTCAGTAGAATATTTTTATAGCAAGATCCTTTCTTATCTTTCAAGCAGGTTAAAATATTAATGGAGAAATCAATGATTTCCTCAATTAAGACCTCAGTGTCAAGACTCCATTACTGACCTTTCAAAATAACTGCTCTATTTTGGTACCTGGACCAACCATGAAATTGTAGCTAGTGAAACTTCCCCAGAACAGTTATCCAAGGAAGTCCAGAGCTGGCACCTTCTCTGGGACTTGGGGAAAGAGGCAATTGATTTTCTGTAGCCCATTATTTTTTTAAAATGGGCTATGTGCTATTGTGGTAAGTTTTCATTCTAAAAATCTCCAAATAAGTACATGTTGTCTCAAGTGGCGTCACTGGGGACCCCATACTTTTTTTTAAGAGTTGTCCCTATAGGTGTGGACCCAAGAGGAAAGAGCACAGTCAGCCTTCCTGGCGATGGTCTCCCTCCAGGAGCTCCATGAACACTCCCCAATCAATCTGGCCTGGACTGGACTCTCCCAGAAGCAGCTCATGAGCCAAGAATTGGGTTCTCCCATGAAAAACTGCTAAGGGAGTGGGGTTAGTAGGACAGGAAGGGAACAGGTCCAGGCAAGAACGAACTGCCATGGCCCCAGGCTGATCCTGCCTGGGAGCTTTGGGTGTAAACTACACCCCACAATTTAACCCACCCAGAGGCAAAGGAACTGGGTTTTTATTTTTCCACACCAGCCAGTCATTGACTTCCCTTGGTAATGGGAGCAAGCTCCCAGGAACTTTTAAACTTTTTATCTATTTATCTAATTTATTTGAAAGGGAGAGAGAGAGAGAGAGAGAGAGAGAGAGAGAGAGAGAGAGAGAGATCCCATCCACAGGTTCACTCCACAAATGCCCACAACAACCCAGGCTGGGCTAAGCCAAAGCTGGGAACCAGGAACCCAATCCAGTTCTGTCATATGAGTGACAGGAGCACAAATACTTGAACCATCTCCTGCTGCCTCCTAGAATCTGTATTAGCAGGAAGATGGAATCAGGAGTGGAGTTAGGATTCAAATTCAGGCACTCCACTGTGGTATGCAGTTGTCTTTTTAAACAGTTTTTTAAAGATTTACTTATTTATTTGAGAGGCAGAGTTACAGACAGAAAGACATATAGACAGAGAGAGGTCTTCTGTCAGCTGGTTCACTCTCCAGGTGACTGCAACAGCTGGAGCTGAGCCGTTCTGAAGCCAGGGACCAAGAGCTTCTCCCAAGTCTCCCACATGGGGGCATCACCCATGCTTTCCCAGGCTATTAGCAGGGAGCTGGATCAGAAGTAGAGCAGCCAGGCCACGAACCAGCACCCATATGGGATGCTGGTGCCATAGGTGCCAGCCCCTAGGCAGTTGTCTTAACCACCATACCAAACTCCTGCCCCCTCCGAGGCACTTTCTATCTGGGGAGAGAGCTGAAGTTCCCAAAGGCAACTGATCCTCTGAAGAAGGTCTTATATGGAAGGAGTTGGCAATAGAGCACCAGGTGCTGGGATCTGAGGGATCCACAATGTCTGCTGTTCAATAATGCTAAAGTTGGCAATGCATGTAGTTTATGGAATATAAAACACTCAGAGAATCATTCATGCAACAAATGTATTGAATTTCTGTCTGTGCCATGAACTTGCTATGAAATGGGGATAAGTGGTGTACACAAAATGTACACAGCAAACAGACTATTGCAGTCCAGTCCTGGGCAGGGAGGGAAGGTTGCTATGGGAGGGACCCTGAAACTGTCTGGGGAAAATGATTCTGGATGAATTTCAGAGTTGCAAGCTAAGTAGATGAGGTTAGCCTGGCTAGAGTCTCTAGAGTTCAGGGTTGGGTAGCAGAATGATGAAGATTCTCCTGGGCCCAGATGGACAACACTTTGAGAACTGAAAATAGTGAAGAATAGGAAACAAAGCAGTCACATGTTTGTAAATTTTAAGTACATAAGCAAATACTCATAGGGCTCTTTCCTCCTGATGCCAGAGATAGCACTGCAACAGTTCCTGGGGACATGACCTTTTTGGAACCTGTCCCAACATATGTACTAATGAGGACCAGCCCTTGAGACCTGTTAAGTTTGAGGTTTGGATTGAGCTGGAGCACCATGGACTTCATCAAAGAAATAATGCATAGGTGAGATGTGAGACAAATACATTCCACCTAATCTGATTCTATCCACTTACCAGGTGAATGGTGTTTGTGGGCACCTCACACAGGAGCAGGGTCCTAAAGACCTTCTGCTAGGGCTAGCCATTAACTCTCAGCCACTGAGTCCATGGGAGGTGTTGGGAGTGGTTGTGGGCAGCAGAGGACGTGGGGGTGAGGGGAAGAATGACTTTTTACCATGTAGTATGTATTTCACTATTTAAAAAGCTGGTTGTAGGGAGGACATTTGGTCTAGCTGTAGGATATCTGCAGCCCATATCAAAGTGCCTGAGTTCGATCCCTGGCTCTGATTCCTGACTCCAACTTCATGCTAATACTGACCCTGGAGGGCAGTGTTGATAGTTCAAGTAATTGAATTCCTGCTACCCACACAGGAGACCTGGATTGAGTTTCTGGCTCCTAGCTTCAGCCCAGCTCCAGTCACTGCAGGCATTTGGGGATATATCCATGGATGAGAGACCTCTCTCTCTTGCTCTCTTTTTCTCAAATAAATAATTTTTTAAAGGATGTATTTGTTTGAAAGGCAAAGTTACAGAGAGGGAGGGAGGGAGAAAGGTTGGGAGAGACAGAGAGAGATCTTCCATCTACTATTCTACCCCCCAAATAACCACAACAGCTAAATCTAGGCCAGGCCAAAGCCAAGAGCCAGGAACTCCACTCTGGTCTCTCACATAACTGGAAGGGACCAAAGTACTTGGGCCATATTTTAATGCCTTCCCAAGCGAATCAGCAGAGAGCTTTATCAGAAGCAGAGCAGCTGAGACTAGAATTGGCCCTCTGATATGTGATATTGGCATTTCAACTAGTGGTTTAACCCAGTGCACTACAATGTTGGTCCTATCAAATAGATACATTTTTAAAAAATAAAAATAGGGGCTGGCACTGTGGTGTAGAGGGTAAAGCCACCACCTGCAGTGCTGGCATCCCATATGGGTGCTGGTTCGAGTCCCAGCTGCTCCACTTCTGATCCAGCTCTCTGCTATGGCCTGGGAAAGCAGTAGATGATGACCCAAGGCCTTGGGCCTCTGCACCTATGTGGGAGACCTGGAAGAAGTTCCTGGCTCCTGGCTTCGGATCGGCACAGCTCTGGCTGTTGCGGCCATTTGGGGAGTGAACCAGCTGATGGAGGACTTTCTCTCTCTCTCTGCCTCTCCTTCTGTCTGTGTAACTCTGACTTTCAAATAAATAAGTAAATCTTAAAAAAAATTAAAAATAAAACTTGGTTGTACCTGATAAAGAAATAGAAACATGAGTACAGGGAACATACAATTTTTCTCTTTACTGTATGAAAAGTGGTAAGGTAAGTGCAGCAGTCAGGTTAGGCACATAATGACATTTGTATGTAACCATACTATTACACACATATCATCAGTGTAACAAGGAGAAACAGGAAGTGCTGGGGGTTGTGGCAAGCTGGAGATTTGTACTTGACCTAAGAGAAACAACTACTACTTAGCTCAAACCAGCTGAGAACCATGTAAGAAGGCAGGCCCAGTATTGCCAAACTTCTGAGTTTTTGAGCAAGGCCCTTGGCCACCAAATCAAAAATAAAGTTTTTAAACAGTATCTGAACCAAACAATATATGTCTATGGACTGGGTTGGGTCTGTGGGCCATCAGTTTGCAAAGTTCTGGCTAGCCAAAGAGCAAGGTTCCTGTCTGTCTGTCTGCTATCCCCTGTCCCAGCCCCCATTGCCTCTTCCTTCAATTCCTAAAACTCCCAGGGCTATGGATTGCAGTGGCCCAGTGTCCTGTAGCTGAGCCAATCCACGGTTTCTTACCGCACTGGTGTCTGCAGACACAGGCACTTGAATGGTGGAGATGACATTCTTGAGAGGAGTGGACAGGACTGGTGGATGTCTCACAGCTGAGCTTGGGACAAAGACAGTCCATCATGCTGTTTACAAAGTTGGAAACCGTATCATTGAGAGCTCTTGAGAGCAGTACAATGAAAAACAAAACCAAAAACCAAACCCATAAATGGTAACGTAGCTTCCTACTGACCTTGATTTGTCAGCTTTCTCTCTCTGATGCAAGAGCACTTCAGAAAGTTTGTGGAAAATGCAATGAAAAAGTGTTTATTTTGGTGCAGTGGACTAAGCGGAGGAGTACAGAGTCCTGTCACCTTCCGTCTTCAGTCCAGCTGAAAAGCACAAGAGATCTAAATCAGTAATTAAAGTACAAAACGAAAGCCGTAGTAGAGCTCTCCCCAAACAAAAGTTTTTGGAGATTTCTCCTCCGGGTATATGTTCCTGGATCCCAACGCTCAGCCATTAGACCAGGTGGAAACTTTCAGTTAAATCCTCAAACCTCCAAGTAGAATTTTCATTGGAAAGTTACTCCTCTGGGCAAGTCAGATAGCATCTACTCAGCCTTCCTAATTAGTTTTCCTGTGCTTGTTAATAATTGTAAAGTCTGCAGCTTTTAATATCTGAGTGTTCTGACATCATGCACAAGATTTCCTCCTGGGGCAGGATTTCCCAACGTCCCCACAGTCCCGTTTATACTCTTGTTACTGAGAAGGCTGCCAAGCATTAGGCAATCTTCACAAGGACAATAGTTCTCCTTTCTCTCAGAAGTCTGGCTAATAGTCCGACAAAATGGAGCGGGCCTCAAGGGAATGCACCAGCAAGGCCACTGCACAAGCGTGAGGCCACACGCAGAAACCTTCCCATAACTTCTGGGGAGTGAGGGCTTCGATTGTGTGAGCCCAAGAAGACAAAAGATTGGCCTTTGGCTGCAAAACCGTGGAAGTCCGTATACCAGCTAGGATGGTCTGAACGTTTTTGTCTTTCCCCACATTCACATGTTAAATCCTACCCCTCAAAGGGATGGTGCTGGAGGTGGTGACTTTGGGAAGTGATGAGGGCTCCTGTCTAAGAAGACTCCAGGGAATAGCTAGTCCCTTCCACTATGTAAGGACACAGGGAGAAGGTCCCATCCACGACACAGGAAGACAGCCCGGAATCAACACCAAATCTGCCAGGACCTTGACCTTGAACTTCCCAGCCTCCAGAACTATAAAGAGTAAAATTGCCGGCACTCCAGGTTCTAGTCCTGGTCGGGGTGCCGGATTCTGTCCTGGTTGATCCTCTTCCAGTCCAGCTCTCTGCTGTGGCATGGGAGACCAGGAGAAGCACCTGGCTCCTGGCTTCGGATCAGCACAGTGCACCGGCCACAGCGCGCTAGCCGCAGCGGCCATTGAGGGGTGAACCAACGGAAAAAGGAAAACCTTTCTCTGTCTCTCTCTCTCACTGTCCACTCTGCCTGTCAAAAAAAAAAGAAAAAGAATAAAATTGTTGTTTATAAGCCACCCTGTCTATGGTATTCTGCTATAGCATATAGCGTAGCCCAAGTGGACTAAGACATGGACCAAAGGTAAGTATAAACAAAAATGATTTTTCTATCTAGTAAATTTTCTGAGCATATTTTTTCCTTTTGTTTTTACAAACACTCTGAGTATTATAAGGAAGAACAGCAATGTTGCTAAGGCTCTGGAGAATACGGTTTCCTGGAAGTGATTTCTACAGAAGGGTTGCTAGAGAGCTACTGGTCTGCTGTAGAATTGTCTTTGTAAGGCTTGGGAGCAAGACATTCAATTAGAAAGAAGGCTCTGCCTTGGACTCCTCATGGCACCCAGGGCTGTGTGGAACTATCCTGCTAAATAGCCATGACTCTTAATAACAATTATCATAACAGCTATAATTAACTGAGCATCTACTCTGTGCCAGGTACTGAACAATGACATTTATATCCATTATCTGTAATAAAACATGAGACTGAAATGCTGGCATTCCATAGATACTGTGGGTTTCTTTAGGACACGCATTCTCAAAGTGTTCAAACGATGTGAAAATTGGCTTAGGAGCTGGGAGGAAAGGGCTTGCTGTTTGTATGTATAAAACACAAATAAATATATGGTACCTAAACAGGTATGCAATATACCTACGCTATCAAAATTTTGTAGGAGTGGGGGTTAGAGGAAAAAAAGATGTCTAAAAAGACCCTTTAAGGGGGCAATGATGACAAAAGGGTTGAGAAACGTTGCTTTTTAGAGATGGCCAACTTTCAGATTTTTGGTAAACTTTTTTGTTTTTACTTTGTAATGTGACAAAACTTTTTAGCTATTTTTAAAATTATTCAGTAAATCATGACTTGACAATTTCAATTTGTGTAGTTGATTTCATATAGTCTTGTGTTAGACTCTTTTATGTTTGGGAATGTTTTAAATGAGTTTGTGCATGGATTCAGGGTCCTTATGACAGATACAGGGCACATGTAAACCATACATGGTGGCGTACAGTCCACCCAAGCCCTGCTCTATAATCTACACACCCTGACACTGTTGTGCCCACGTATAATTCTCATAACCACTAGGGAAGGAGGATGTTATTATTCTTCTTTTACCAAGGAGGAAATGAATGTTTCAAAAGGTTAAGTCATGAATTTCCCCTGGTCCCACAGCTGGTTTGTGGTAGTGTTGGATCAAAACCTAGTTCCGGAAGGGCCTAGACCCCAGAAGTCTCAGGCTCCAAGAGCCATCTACGGTCCACAGCCATGTGTTTTGTTGTTGTTTGTTTTGTTTTTCAGCTAACAGTGTGCTTAAGATATTTAAATTTGTTGTCAGTATTTAAAAATTGAGAGATTTTTACATGAAAAGGTCTGGATTTTCCACTTCTCTTTGAAAGATGAGAGACTGTGATTGTACATCCTACATGGCAAGAGCTGTCTGAAACTAAGTGGTGAATTCCTTCAAAAATGCCTAACTCCCTGCCCACCCCTGTTGCTTTTTGCCCAAATCCTTTCATTCAGAGGCCCTGTAGGTATTTGAGTCTGTGACTCCTGCTGGGTAGTGTGTCTGGTTCTTTTGATTCCCAATGTTGTCTGATACTTTCATTTGTCTCTTGGCACCTTTTCTTCTCAATCATCCATGCAAGACTTCCAAAGAGTGATTTATGAGTCCATTTTAATTGGCTACTTTATTCTTTCTTACTTTCTGGATTTCTCTAGTCGACCAACTCTCTGAGATATTTTCAATAAAATGAAACCAATGTTCTTTTTCTTCTCTTTCAATAGCTATGTTATATTTCATTTGAAACCCTTTTTAATTCATTACTTATTTCCTTGGGGTCTCCATTCCTGAAATTCATATGCTGCTAAGCCTTAAAATATTCAGTCTCTCCCAGTCTGCAGCTCTGAGCTGCAATGCAAGGGCATAGCCATTTCACTTCACAGATTTTGGACTAGTGGTCATGGGAGGTCTTTCTCCTCTGGCCTTTTATGGGTTAAACTGCACTGGTGGGTCTATAGAAAGCTCTTTCCCCTTGGGAATTCTTTCCTTGCAAGTATCTTTATTTGAATTGTACTTGGTAGATTAAGTGCTTGAAAAAGAAGTGGTCTGCATGCCATTTGTAAATGAAACTCAAGCACTGGGTCAGAGACAAGGAGGCCACACTCAAGGAGCATAATTTGCTGGGGGCATTCCAGGCTGTCAACAGTTTCAGGGCTGGGAAGGCACAAGAATCCAAGAAGCAAAGGCGAGGCAGAGACAGCAGAAGATAAGAGGAGCCGCTTCCATCCTGGAAGAAGACAATCGTGACCTCATTAGGCAGCAGTTTTACTCTGTCCCTTGGTGATGCATTTGTCACTGGCAACATGTGGCTCTCTGACAGTGACCTAACTGAAGACAACACAAACACCGTCAGAATGCAAGCAGCTATATCTTGATGCATCCAATCTAACCATTTCTTTTGTGCTGTTACATTAAACATTGTGGGTGTAAGTCTACCTTTTTTTTTTTTTGGACAGGCAGAGTTAGACAGTGAGAGAGAGAGAGAGAGAAAGAGAAAGGTCTTCCTTCCATTGGTTTATCCCCCCAATGGCTGCCATGGCCATTGCTGCACTGATCCAAAGCCAGGAGCCAGGTGCTTCCTCCTAGTCTGCCATGTGGGTGCAGGGCCCAAGGACCTGGGCCATCCTCCACTGCCTTCCTGAGCCACAGCAGAGAGCTGGACTGGAAGAGGAGCAACTGGGACAGAACCGATGCCCCAACCGGGACTAGAATCCAGGGTGCCGGTGCCGCAGGCGGAGGATTAGCCTAGTAAGCCATGGCGCCGGCATAAATCTACTTTTAAAACATAAATTGTGGCGGGCGCTGTAGCCTAGTGGGCGAGGCTGCCGCTTGCAGTGCCAGCATCCCATATAGGCGCAGGTTCAAGTCCCGGCTGCTCCTCTTCTGATCCAGATCTCTGCTATGGCCTGGGAAAGCAGTAGAAGATGGCTCATGTCCTTGGACTCCTGCACCCATGTGGGAGACCCGGAAGAAGTTCCTGGCTCCGGATTGGCACAGCTTCTGCCATTGGGGAGTTTGCCAATTGGGGAGTGAACCAGCAGATAGAAGACCTCTCTTTCTCTCATTCTCTCTCTCTCTCTCTCTCTCTCTGACTCTCCTTCTCTCTCTGTAACTCTATGTAACTCTGACTTTCAAATAAATAAATGAATCTTTAAGAAAAACACATTAATCACAGAGTACAAATTTTACTTGTTGATCCCAATTTATTATAAATGTATTGAATTCATTGTAGTGTTTGCTCACGTATTCATTTGTTTATGCGTTCATTCTACAAACATTTAATGAGCTTTTTTTTTTTTTTATCTTCTATTGTGGAGTTTTAAAAATCACAGATGCCAGGGTCATAGACTCAGAGATTCTGATTCAGTCGATCTACAGTGCATTCAGGCATTGATATTTTTAAAATGATATCCAGTGGGCAGGCATTTCACCTTGTAGTTAAGACACTGATTGGGATGCCTGCATCCCATATTGCTGTGCCCGGGGTCCAAGTCTCCGATCAGATTCCAATCTAACTTCCTGCTAACCTACAGCAGATGATGACTGAAATAGTTGAATCCCTGCCACTCACATGGGAGATCTGGGTTGAGTTTCTGGTTTCTGGTCTTAGCCCAGCTCTGGCTGTAGGCATTTGAGAAATGAACCAGAAGATGGGAACATTCTCTGTCTGTCTCTCTTTCTCAAAAACATAAAGATCCACTGGTGTTTCTACTGGTTAGGAATCAGTATTTGGAGGGAATCTTTTAGCAAAAAGGTATGTGATATTTAAAGCATCATAGTAGTAGATTTTTCTAGACTAAGGGTGGATCTACCTTAGTATAAATGGGAATAATGTGCCTTAATAACCATTAATGAAGACAGTCAATATTTAGTGAGTGCCATAGGTACTGAGGTAGATATTCATTTTTGGCAACTTATTTAATTTCTATATTTGCCTTATAAGTTGGATATCTTTTCAAGTGGAAATTCCAAATGGAGGGAAATAGGTAAGGAGTGAGAAAGAGAGAATGAATTTGGCCCAAACTTGGACAAATGTCCACCTTTGATCCAATCAAAGCTGTGGTCAAAGAACAGTGTTACCAGCTCCACTGCTCACTGAGAAAGCTTGAAGTACTTGTTATCCACTAAATGTATTAATCAGAATAGGACAAAGAGATATTTAGAAAGGCAAGAGATATTTAGAAAGGATACCTAACACCATACAGGTAGAAATTGTTTGGCTGCTGGAATCTGAAGCCCACACATATGAATTCAAAGTTATGCTCTTTCCACTTTGAATATCCATTCAAAACTGTTTTCACCAAACTTACACTCATTAAGACTAACAAAATTTTTTTTATGTAGAGCATCTCAGACACCTGATGTCATCTGGTAGTGCTGTAGCACAGAGAGCTTAAGCTAGGCATAGAGGACCCTGGGCTCTGTACAAGAAGGGGAATGAACCACTGAAAACCACTCAGCTAGTTCTGCCTAGAACTGGAGTTATAAATCCTGGACTTTCTTCTATGTCCTGCTTCCGCACTCCTTTGTCCTATTCTGATTAATACATTTAGTGGATAACAAGTACTTCAAGCTTTCTCAGTGAGCAGTGGAGCTAGTAACACTGTTCTTTGACCACAGCTTTGATTGAATCAAAGGTGGACATTTGTCCAAGTTTGGGCCAAATTCATTCTCTCTTTCTCACTCCTTACCTATTTCCCTCCATTTGGAATTTCCACTTGAAAAGATAAGGCCAGTTCTACTTGCAGATGTTGAATGAACATGACCATGCAGGTCAGTAGCAGATGAAATCACATTAGGATGGTTTCTTAGGGGCCAGGTGAATTGGACATGAAAGATATTCATGGAGCAACAGAGACATCCTATGAACCCTGAGAGAAACAAGCAGAATGAGTGCTTCTTTGACTCCTGCTGACATTCCAAAGGTCATTAATTCTCCATTACAATGTCTGATCTTAATTCTTACCCTTGGGGTTGTGAGCAAGCCTTGACAATATGTGTGTGTGTGTGTGTACTCCTTTGTATTTAACAAATTGAGTCAGTTCTCCTGCCCTAAACCAAACAGCCCTTGACTAAGTTAACGACAGTATTTTGGAACACATAAAGTTTATCATTTGAGGCAGCCTTAGAGTGAGTTACGTTCCATTCCCAAATGTTCCTGATTTGCTCTGTCAATCTGAACTACTTTGATTCCAACTGACAGAAACTGAAGTCAAATCAGCTTATGGGAAAAAGGGAAATTTCTTTGGCTGTTGTAACTGGAATATCCAAGGCTTACTTTTGACATGGTTGGATTTAGTGACCTAAATGATGTCGTCGGGAAAGTGCTTCTCTCCCTTTTTGGATTCCATCTTCCTCTCTGGAAGTGGCGCTCTCAAGCAGCAAGGCAGTGGCAAATGCAGCCACCAGAAGCCCCCCGTATGCATCCTATCAGTGTAGCGATCGCAGCAGAAAGAGGGCTTCTTGCCAGTTAGTGCCAGGGAAAGACCCAAGACTGTTTCTCATTGGCCCACACTGGGATCTCAAGCCCAGCCCTAAAATGTTCATTGTGGCCCAGGAGATGAGTGCTCTCCTTGGCCTGGAGTTGGGCATGCCTCCAGCAGGAGCTGCTAATGGCATCAGTTTCTCCTGAACCATGAGGACTGAGGGAAGGGTAGTTCCCCAATGGAAAGGTTTTGGATTTATTCCTGGAAGGTGTAGAATTTCAGGCAGGCAAAAGAAATCCTGTTCACCTGCTTGTTAATTTTCCAAACTCTATCCTTTAGCAGTAATTTGCTTCCTTAATAATTTTTCCTACCTAATTCATCTGGCATTCTTAGATTTTTTTTTTAAGTCTTCTCAAGGAATTTACTACTGGCAGCACATGGGTTCTTTTTTAGTCTTTTTTATTTACACTACCTGCTCCTGTTATTTTAAAGGATTTTTTCCTCCAAAGTTATGTTTTAAGTAAGGCATATTATCTTTATATGTGGTATTTATCACATTTACTGGGACAGTAATTTTATTTATTTATTTATTTGAGTGGGAGAGAGCGCTCTCTTATCCACTGGTCCACTTCTCAGATACCCACAATGGCCAGGGGGACAAAGCCAGGAGCCAGAAACTCAATCCAGATCTCCCATTTGGGTGGCAGGAACTCAACTACTGGAGTCATCACCATGACCATCCACAATCTGCATTAGCTGGAACTCTAAAACAGGAATTGGAACCAGGACTTGAAAATAGGCATTCCAATGTGGGATGCAGGTTTCCTAACCAGCATCTTAACTGCTAGGCTAAATGCCTGCCCATGGGACAATTATTTTAACACTAATCCAAGTATAATGATTTAAGGTCTAATCCATTCACTAATCTGAGTAGTCATAATATCCTTAGTGCTACTCTGAACATTTCTTACAAATGGCGGTGAATAATTCCATAGATCTATAAATGTCAATGTCAGGAAATGTTGGAGGCAGGGAGAAATCTCATCCAGTCTTTCCCTAAGACGCTATGGACAATTCTGTACCTTTGCAAACGCCTTCAAAGTTGTTAAATCCAAAGGGCATTTGTTCAGTCTGGAAAACTTTGGAAGTCTTTGCTGTTTTGGAGATAGTTGTTGATTCATCCACTTTTCCTTCTTCAAATACTTTACTTCTTTGGCTTTATAAAAAAAGAAAAATGCCTGGTTCTCCTTCTACCTCTCTGCCCAGACATTCGCTATCTCCTGCACTTTATGTATTGAAGGCCCCAAGATTCTGCCCTTTGCCTTCTGCTCTGCTTACCTCTCCAACACACTCAGTGCCAATGATCTCATCTACCTGCTTCTTTCTAGTCCCCACCTATTTGCTGACGCCTGTGAAGACAACAGCTCAGCCTGACCTCTATGCAAAGCACTTCAGATTACAGATACAGTGGCTAGCAGCCTTGTCCACCTGCACGTGCCTACACATTTCCTAAA